>NC_137079.1:92964833-93303537 GCF_951640355.1 Cnephaeus nilssonii | reverse complement strand
CTCAGAGCAAAGGTGGGAGGGGGACGGGAAGAGATTCACCAAAGATCTTATATGCATACTAGAGGCCCAGTGCACGAAATTCGTGCACTTGGGGGGGGGGGTGGGGGGTCCTTCAGCCAAGCCTGCCCCCTCTGACAGACTGGGAGCCCTCAGGAGATGTCCTACTGATGGGGAGCGGGCTTAAGCTGCAGTCTGGCCTTCCCCTGCGGGAGGTGACTGGGCTGATCAGGGGAAGGTGCCAGCCCCATCACCCCACTCCTGCTGCCACTGTCACAGCCGCCAAGGTGTTTTCACCAACACGGACTCCAGTCCCTTCTCCATGAAAAAATGACAGCTTTCTTTAGGCACTTTCAAGATGTGTCTTTCATAGGATATGACATTTCTTTTCTTTCTTTCTTTTTTATCCTCACCTGAGGATATGTTTCCATTGATTTTTACAGAGCTTGGAAGAGAGAGGGAAAGACAGAGAGAAACATCAATGTGAGAGGGATACTTCGATTGGTTGCCTCCTGCATGAGCCCTGACCTGGGCCCTGGCTAGGGAGGAGCCTGCAACCTAGGTACATGCCCTTGATCAGAATCGAACCCAGACCCTGCGGTGGGCAGGCCGAGGCTCTATCCACTGAGTCAAACTGGCTAGGGCAGGATATGACATATCTTAGCCCTCCAGCAGCAGACCTTTGTTTTTCCTCCAGGAGTGTGGAAAAACCTTAGAACACTTTCTTAGGTTCTTATTACTCAAGTTACCAGAACACTGTGAGAGGCAGCTTACAGGGAGCTTAGCCAATGAGGCTTCAGAAAAGGTGTTTCTTCTGCAGTTCATGCACAGAGGACCTCCTGCATTGTGTCCCCAGGGCTTCTGTCCACTGGGCTGGGGGCATGCCCCAAGCTGCACTGCGGGGGGTGCCAGGGGCATGCCCTCAGCCCAGCTTCCCTGCTTTCTGTCAGCTGCACTTCTGTCTGCTGGGCTGGAGGTGTGTCCCAAGCTGCACAGCATCGCTCCCTGGCCCAGTGTCTGTCCGCTTGGCGTGTCCCAAGTTGCGCTGCAGCAGCTCAGAGCTCACCTCCAGCCCACCGCTTTCTGTCAGCTGGGCTTCTATCTGCTGGGTCGGGGGCCTGTCCCAAGCTGCACAGCGCCGGCTCTGAGCAGCCCCCCCCCCCTCCGGCCCCAGCGTCTGTCCGTTTGGCGTGTCCCAAGTCACACTGCAGCAGCTCAGAGCTCACCCCCGGCCCACCGCCACTTTCTGTCATCTGGGCTTCCTTCTGGTGGGCCGGGGGCGTGTCCCAAGCTGCGCAATGGCGGCTCTGAGCAGCCCTGGCTCTGAGCAGCCCCTGGCCCAGCGTCTGTCTCTTTGGCGTGTCCTATGTCGCGCAGAGGCAGCTCAGAGCTCACCGCCGGCCCACTGCCTGCTTTCTGTCAGCTGGGCTTCTGTTTGTTCCAAGCTGCGCGGGCCGCGGCTCTGAGCATGCCCCCTGCCCAGCAGCCCAGTGTTCTGTCTGCAGCTCTTCCTCCCTCTGCGGCCTGTGAATGGGACGCTAGCGTCGTCACCATGGTGACGACGCTAGCGTCCCACCCTGGTGCTATGTGGGCCGCCATCTTTGTAGCGGAGGTACGGTCACTTACGCCTTTATTAGATAAGGAAGGATATGCATTATCTGTGAACACAGATAATAGGGTGGTGAAGGCCTAGGGAAGGCCAGAACAGGGTAGAGAGGAGCAATGGGGGAAAAAAGAGGGGGACATCTGTAATACTCTCAACAATAAAGATTTAAAATAAAATGAGAAAGAAAAAATAATAATAATCTTGGCCTTTAGGCTGGGCAATTAAAAAAATGGAAATTTAAACACTAACCCACACATACTAAAAAGGATTGTAATATCTCCATCCTTTTGGAATATTAAAAAAAAGAAAAACTAAATATGTAGTCAAATCACTTCAGCAAATAAATATAATTCAAATTTCCAGAAATAGAAATTTATTTTTATTAAATTTATTGGAGTGATATTGGTTAATAAGATTATATAGCTTTCAAGTGTACATTTCTATGACACATAATCTGTATATAGAAATATTTTGTTATTTTATTTAGGCCTCTTTTTCCTTCTTTGGCCTCACAACCTTGTGTCTCTAACATTCAACTGACTGTTCTAGAAAAAATGCTTGACTCAGAAGAATATACAATCTAAATGCAGTAAAAAAAAAAAGGTGCTTAACTTTAACAACCTGTTTTTAATAATTCTGATTTTAATAATCCAAAGGTAAGTGCAGTGTAGAGATGTGAGATAATTTTTTAAAAATCAGAAGCAAATGGTTAAAATGTTAAAAAAATAACAGATTTCACTACACTAAGATTTTACTAAATTCACTAGTAAATAAAACAAGCCAATGTATTAAAAAACTAACAATTAACAATGATTAAATTATATTGTACTCAAGATTAATATTTTCAACCCAATACATCTTGATTTACTTTATTAGCATCATCTCCTTCTTGGCAAAGTGTCTATCTTCCTGGGGCAATATTCCAGCTGAAAGATATCATGACATTACCAATTTGTTATAATTGACATTTCTACTACACCACAGAAAAGAAATAGTTACATCTGCCAAAAAATAAAAATCCCACTGAATAAGTATGTCAACCAAAATATCACATTTTAAAATGAGCAAATGTAACTTCACTTTTTAGTTAAGCTACTACTAGGAAATGTAAAAAACACACACACACATATCCTCTTACATATAGATACTAGAGGCCCGGTGCACGAAATTTGTGCATGCGGGGGGGTGGGGAGGGGAGGTGTCCTACAGCCCAGCCTGGACCCTCTCCAATCTGGGACATCCCTCTCACAATCCAGGACTGCTGGCTCCCAACCACTTGCCTGCCTGCCTGCGTGATTGCCCTGAACCGCTTCTGCCTACCAGCCTGATCACCCCTAACCACTCCCCTGCCGACCTGATTGCCCCTAACTGCCCTCCCCTGCCGGCCTGGTCCTCCACAACTGCCCTCCCCTTCAGGCCTGGTCACCCCTAACTGTCCTCCCCTGCAGGCCTGGTCGCTCCCAACTGCCCTCCCCTGCTGGCCCGGTCACCCCTAACTTCCCTCCCTTGCCAGTCTGGTCGCCCCTAACTGCCTTTCCCTGCTGGCCTGGTAACCCCTAAGTGCCCTCCCCTGCAGGCCTGGTTGCCTCTAACTGCCCTCCCCTGCCGGCCTGGTTGCCCCCAAGTGCCCTCCCCTGCAGGCCTGGTCCCCCCCAACTGCCTTCCCCTGCAGGCCTGATCGCCCCTAACTGCCCTCCCCTGCTGGCCTGATCACCCACAACTGCCCTCCCCTGCTGGCCATCTTGTGGCGGCCATCTTATGTGTTGGATTTATGGTCAATTTGCATATTACCTCTTTCTTATATAGGATTATTATATAGGATTGTTGTCAGAGGTTAAGTAAGACACTTTCTAGACTTTTATTTCTTTAATTGTAAAATTAGGGGGCTGAGACTAATTCTACTTAAAGTTCCTAACCGAGAATATGTATCAGACAAAACATTGCCACAAGAAATGCCTGAGACATTTTACTGCCTGTGTTTTCTTCTAGGATTTTTATGATTTCTAGTCTGAAATTTGTCTTCAATCCATTTTGAATTTATTCTTGTGTATAGTATAAGAAAGTGATCTAGTTTCATTTTTTGCACATATCTGTATAATATTCCCAACACCGTTTATTGAATAGACAACCTTTACCCCATTGTATGTTTTTGTCTCCTTTATCAAATATTAATTGACTCTAAAGGTGTGGGTTTATTTCTGGGCTCTCTGTTCTGTTCCATTGGTTTGTATGTCTGTTTTTATGCCAGTACCATGCTGTTTTGACTACTATGGCCTTGTAGTATAGCAATCACCTCACTATTGTCTGTGTCCATGAGTTTCTTCTTCTTTATTTTTTTCTTTTTTGCTCTATGCCTCTAACCCTCCTCCCAGCTGCCCTCCCCACCGACAGCTGTCACCCTGCTCTCTATGAGTTTGTCTCTATTTTGCTTGTTAGTTCATTTTGTTCATTAGATTCTACATATGAGTGAAATCATATAGTACTTGTCTTTCTCTGACTGGCTTATTTCACTTAGCATAATGCTCTCCAGGTCAATCCATGCTGTCACAAAGGGTAAAATTTCCTTTTTTTTTTTTTTTAAATAGTCAAGTACTATTCCATTGTGTAAATGTACCACAGCTTTTTTATACATTCATCTACTGATGGACACTTGGGCTGCTTCCAAATATTGGCTATTGTAAATACCACTGCAATGAGCATAAAGATTCATACATCCTTTCAAATTAGTGTCTTAAGTTTCTTTGGATATATTCCCAGAAGTGGAATTGATGGGTCATAAGGCAGTTCCATTTTTAGTTTTTTGAGGAAACTCCATACTGTTGTCCACAGTAGCTGCACCATTTTAAATTCCCACCAGCAGTGCATGAGGGTTCCCTTTTCTCCACACCCTCACCAACACTTTTTAATTGATTTTTTGATGATAGCCATTCTGACAGCTGTGAGGTGCTAGCTCATTGTGATTTTAATTTGCATCTCTCTATAATTAGTGTCATCAAGCATCTTTTCATATGTCTGTTGGCCATCTGTATGTCCTCTTTGGAGAAGTGTCTGTTCCAGTCCCTTGCCCATTTTTTAATTGGATTGTTTGGTATTTTTTGGTTTTGAGTTTTATAAGTTCTTTATAAATTTTGGGTATTAACCCCTTATCAGATGTATCAGCAATATCTTCTCACATTCAGGAGTTGTCTTTTCACTCTGTTAATGGTTTCTTTTGCTGAGTTAAACATTTTTATTTTGTTGTAGTCCCATTTATTCATTGGCAGGTAGGGAGAGGTGGGGGAGGGTATATGGGGGATAGGTGGTGATGGAAGGACACTTGCCTTAGGGTGGTGAACATACAATACAGTGTGTAGATGATGCGCTGTTGAACTGTGCACCTGAAACTTGCATAATTTTGTTAACCATTGTCACTCCAATGAATTCAATATAAATAAATAGGCTCCTTAGAGCAGTAAAATTACTTCATTCTATCTAAGGCTGAAAGAAGTATTTGCATGACAATATGTTAAGCATAAGTCTCACAGCAATAAGATGAATCAGGCTGTATTTCTGCTTTAAGTAAAAAATCAGAGAAAATTATAAAAGTAGTTATCTCATGGTTACCATGAAACTGAGATGAAGTAACTGAGTGTTTAGGCAAGTGCCTGAAACTTAGCATGAAGAAAACAAACCACTCTATTTGGGAACCGAATACGAAACTGCTGTACAGGGCCATAAAAATTCTACTATCTCCCTCTCCTCACCCTAGGAGAGAAGCCTACAGGATCACTAACTCCTACCTGTGTCTGCTCTTTCCACTACACTGTATAAATCCTCATAAACTAGACCGCTTTGTTTCATGTTTGAAAAATTGCAGAATCTCTCAGCAGTACTAACCAGGAGTAGGAGGTACACAAGATGTCAACTTTTCATACCAGTAAACTTAAAAAGGAAATAAATGGGTGACGACTGTAAATTAAAATTGAGATTTCCTTGGAGAAAGGGTGTTTGTTTTGAATAGGGTACTCTTCTCACCACGCCAACGTTCTTCAATTCATCACCTTTCTACTCTTCGGGGGGCCTACTAGTCCAGTATTCTCTCTGCCCTAGATTTCCGGTTCTGGTGATGGCTGGAGAAGCCACCTCGTTTTGAACAGGATCCTGCAAAACAAAATCACACCCAGGTGGTCAGAAGAACTTTTTTCCTAAGGCCAGACAGACAGAAGGTGTAGAACCTTGAGAAGTAAAAACCCTTTCATGAAATCAAGCGGAGTTAATGTAAAAAAGAGAACTGGGGATAGAGGGGGTCTGTGGCTGTGACAAATCCTGTATAATAAAAGGCTAATATACAAATCGACCCAACGGGGGAACAACCGGTCGCTATGATGTGCACTGACCACCAGGGGGCAAACGCTCAATGCAGGAGCTGCCTCCTGGTGGTCAGTGTGCTCCCACAGGGGGAGCGCCGCTCAGCCAGAAGCCGGGCTCACAGCTGGCGAGCACAGGTGGTGGGAGCCTCTCCCACCTCCGCAGCAGCACTAAGGACCCCTCGGGGGATGTCCAACTGCTGATTTCGGCCTGCTCCCCAAGGGGTCCCAGACTATGAGAGGAGTCCCGGGCTGAGGGACACCCTCCAACCCCCAGTGCACGAATGTCGTGCACCAGGCCTCTAGTCATATATAAGTGACTCAAAGGATTGAAAGGGACCAAGATTGGCATAAGTGGGGGTGACTGGGCAGTGCAGGGCTGTGGGGTGCTGAGGGGAGGCTGCTGAGCCCTCATACGAGGACGATCTTTCGTCCAACCCACAGGCAAAGATGTGGGAAGGCTCTGCAGGGAGGTGGTGGCCCAGCCCCGGTCTGGTCCGTTGTCCCAGCAGAGTTACCTCCATGCCCAACTCAGCCTCACAGTCAAAGGTTCATGTTGGGCAGCACAGTAGCCATAGCAACCAGGGGCTGCTGTAACCTCTGCTCCAGCAATTGCAGTCACCTCTGATGTAGTCTCCATTGCAGGTCAAAGGTCGGCTCCTCCTGGTGGCCCCACCCCAGCACCTCCAAGGTTTATAGCCCATGCTCCTGGTTTCACTCCTAAAATAGCAGGTGGTTCCCGAGGACCAGGCCCTGCTGCGTGTCAGCTCCACCCCCAACCTGGCCCCAAGAAAATGTCCACAGTTGGTGGGGGATGGAGTAGAGGCCAGACAGTCTCAAAGAATGAAGCTGATCAATTTATTGTGAATGAGTCAGTTAATTACCTTTATTAGTTATCAGTTAGCATAGAGATTTCCTTGTTACTTGTAAGGCTGCTACATATCACTTGTCAATTATTTCCAGGATTTCTTTTTTTTATGACTAAGGTGCTTTCATTATGCATATTTTATAAATAAGAACATTGAGAGGTTGAAGAACTTGCCCAAGTTTATAACTCTAATAGTGGTGAGGGTGGAATCAAGCATAAACAATCTGGTTTCAGAATCTTATGAGCACTAGACTATACAGCTTCCTGTGGTAGATATTGAAAATGTATCTTTTAAACTTTAACTTAAAAATATAAAAACACTATCAACGTTGCTTTTGTTTGGATACATATTTTTATGTATCTGCCTTTTCAATGTCAACATTGAAATCTTAATTATATTAAAAGCAATGAGACATTTATAATTAAAATGTTTTAATTTTTAAATTATTTTATACTGGGAGACAAAAGGTATCATAAAAATTTTATGGACCTAGAGTCAGATGGTTATGACCATTGTATCTCTGTTTGCTGCGAAAATAGTAGAGAAAAATATTTATGAGACAGGCCAGTAAGCCAGGACAAGTGGAATAGGGAAAATGAGAGATAGCTGAACAAACTGACAGAGCTATTTATAGATACAGAAGGTCACCTCCCCAGAGATAACATCTGGGCCTCCGTTGTATTTCAGTTACAGACCCAGAAAAGCGGCAAAACCAGATGGGTGACACCAGGTCCAGCTGCCATGACTAATGACCCCCTCCCCTGACACTGACCAATCAGTGGAGACTATGACCCTGAGGAGCACACCTGGAAAACTGATGAACGTTCTGTTGAAACCCTCCCCTGTGACCTCCCCAAAGATTCCTGTCTGCAAGAGAAATAAACGCCTCAAGACAAAGGACTCAGAGAGCTCTCCTTCTGGGGAGCAGCCTCCCCCCCTCCCCAGCCGGTTCCCTTTCCCTTCTGTCCTCACAGGCATGCATCTCCTAAACTCCAAAGCGAGCATGTCAAACTCACGGCCCATGGGCCGCTTGTAGCCCACAACGAATATTTTTGCAACCTAGACAATATAACGGTATGTAAGAAACGTTTTAATAAAAATTTCATAACTTAATTTTTACAATATCCTGCTATACATAATTATTAATAATGAACTACAACGTTCGCTAATGACTGATAATCATGTTGCATTCATTTGCCTTACATGCTTTACACACAGGTGCACCATTTCTCTCCACTAATACTAGCGGCGAATGTTTTAACAGCCGATGGCCACGTCATTAGTTCTGGACTGACTTGTTTGGTGTGCGCAACAAGAAATATTTTGCTTTCGGAGAACAAGAAAAATAGGTTTATTTGTATTATGCTTATTAATTTGTGGAGTTATTCAGTGTCTGGTAAGTTAATGTTCAAGAAAAAATATTTTTATTAAAATGTTCTATTATTTGATGTTAATGATTACTCATTTATTTCAGCCCTTTGTATTCAGCATGTCTCTATTGAAATAAAGCTACGTTTCTATGGAAATTGAAGCTTTTGTTTTGTCGTGGCCCACATAAACTTAACCCTTGTTTATTTGGCCCGTGTTAGCCTTTGAGTTTGACATGCTTGCTCTAAAGCAGCAGTGGCCAACCTTTCGGACCTCACAGACCACCAGTGGTCCGCAGACCACCGGCTGGCAACCGCTGCTCTAAAGGACCCCATGAGGCTTGCAACCAGGGGAGCAATGGGCATCAGCAGCTCATCCCAGGTTAACCCCCTGAACCTGTCCCCAAGGCCCCTTTTGTCTGACTTCCCATAGAACCAGTGCAGCTCAGCCCAGGCTTTCCTGTTGCTTCCTCGATGCTAAGCCCATTCTTCTTTTGTTGTCCCTAGCTTTGTTGTAAAATTTTTCCAGCATGAAGCCAAGAATCCACATACTACCAGCTGGCCTAAGCAGACCTACTCAGGGCCAGGTCCCCTTTCCAGTAACATTTAGATAATTTTTTCTTCTTTTTTAATTTTATTTTTCAATTACATTTAGTTTTAGGTCTACAGCAGAGTAGTGAAACAATCATATACTTTACAAAGTGGTTCTCCCCTCCTGATATTTCTGGCACCATACATAGTTATTGCAATATTATTGACTATACTAGTGGCCCGGTGCATGAAATTCATGCACAGGGGGGTGTATCCCTCAGCCTGGCCAGCACCCTCTCCAATCTGGGACCCCTGGGGGATCGGGCCTAAACCAGCAGTCGGACATCCCTCTTGCAATCCAGGACCACTGGCTCCTAACTGCTCACATATCTGCCTGCCTGCCTGATCGCCCCTAACCACTCTGCCTGCCAGTCTGCTTGCCCCCAACTGCCTGCCCCCCACCAGCCTGATCGCCCCCAACGGCCCCCACCTGCCGACCTGATCGCCCCCAATGCCCCCCCCCGCCAGCCTGCTTGCCCCCAACGGCCCCCCCTGCTGGCCTGCTCACCCCCAACTGCCCCCCCTGCTGGCCTGCTCTCCCCCTACTGCCCTCCTCTGCCAGCCTTATCACCCCCACTGCCCTCCCCTCCTGGCCTGATCGCCCCTAACCGCCTCTGCCTCAGCCCTGCCACCATGGCTTTGTCCGTAAGGACATCTGGAAGGTCTCCTGGTCTAATTAGCATATTAACCTTTTGTTAGTATAGATAGAGGCCTGGTGCATGAGTGGGGGCCGGCTGGTCTGCCCTGAAGTGGGTCCCGGATCAGGGTGGGGGTCCCCTTGGGAGGGTGGAGTCGGCCTGGGTGAGGGGCTGTAGCAGTTTGCGGGCCGGCCAAGCCCCCATCCGGGTGGGGGTCCCTGCTGAGGGGCGTGGCTGGCCTGGGCGAGGGGCTGAGGGCCATTTAGAGGTGGTTTGCAGGCTGGCCAAGCCCCTGGCTTTGTTCAGAAGGACGTCCAGAAGGTCTCCTGGTCTAATTAGCATATTACTCTTTTATTAGTATAGATGCTTTATGCTGTACATTACATACCCATGACTATTTTGTAACTACAAATTTGTACTTCTTAATCCATTCACCTTTTTGACCCAGCCCCCAAGACCCTCCTCTCTGACAACCATCAGTATGATCTCTGTATTCGTGAATGTGTTTCTATTTTGTTTCTTTATTTTGCTCTTTAGATTCCACATATAAGTGAAGTCATATGGTATTTGTCTTTTACTTAGTCTAATGCCCTCTAGGTTTATCCCTGCTGTCACAAATGGTAAGAGTTCATTCTTTTTTATGGCTGAGTAATATTCCATTGTGTATATGTACCACTGTGGAAACACCTTTCCACGTTCAGGGTTCGGGTTCTGGAGGAGGCCGCACACAAATGAAAGAGACTAGAAAAATATTAATTTGGGAAATGGGGGCCAGGCGGAAGCCCAAGAGAGGACTACACCCCGCTCTGGCCTTGCCATCCCTTTTATTAAGACTATGGGATACACCCATAGCCTTTAGGCAGGCAATTCTAGTAATAGCCAATCAGCAAGGATTTATATAAGACTAACAGGTGGAGGCTGCTTCAGCTACCAGTGTCTCAACTAAACAATGAGTGGTTGGCTCTGACCTTTCAGAGCTTCAAGGTTGACCAGCCTTCCGGATTCCCTGTCCACATCTTTCTACTAGTGAGGACAATGGGCAGCTTCCGGCATACCACCACTTTTTTTGTTATTTATCCTCACCCAAGGATATTTTTTAAAATATATTTTTATTGATTCAGAGAGGAAGGGAGAGGGAGAGAGAGATAGGAACATCAATGATGAGAGAGAATCATTGATTGGCTGCCTCCTGCACGCCCCCTTCTGGGGATGAAGTCCACAACCAGGCATATGCCCTCGATTGAAATCAAACCCGGACCCTTCAGTCCACAGGCTGATGCTTTATCCACTGAACCAAACCAGCTAGGGCTACCCAAGGATTTTTTTTATAGAATTTTAGAGAGAATGGAAGGGAGAAATTGAGGCAGGGAGAGAGGGAGACAAACATCAATGTGAGAGAGACACATCAATTGGTTGCCTTCTGACCTGCACACACCCTAACCAGGGCTGGGAATCGAATGAACCTACAACTTATGCACTGCCCTTGACTGAGAATCAAACCTGAGACCCTTTGGTGTGTGGGCTGATGCTCAAACCACTGAGAAACACTGGCCAGGGCTATATCACAACTTTTTTATTCATTCATCTGTTGATGGGTACTTGGATTGCTTCCATAGCTTGGCTATTGTAAATAATGCTGCAGTAAACATAAGGGTATATATATTCTTTCGAATTAGTGTTTTGGGTTTCTTCGGATAAATCTCCAGAAGTGAAATTGCTGGGCCATAAGGCAGTTCCATTTTTAATTTTTTGAGGAAACTCCATACTGTTTTCCATAGTGGATGCACCAATCTGCATTCTCACCAACAGTACTCAAGGGTTCTCTTTTCTTCACATCTTTGCCAACACTTGTCATTTCTGGATTTATTGATGGTAGCCATTCTAACAGATGTGAGGTGATAGTTCATTGTGGTTTTAATTTGCATCTATCTGATGATTAGTGACATCGAGCATCTTTTCATATGTCTATTGACCATCTGTATGTCCTCTTTGGAGAAGTGTATGTTCAGTTTCTTGCCCATTTTTTTTGTATTGGATTGGTAATATTTTGGTGTCGTGTTATCTGAGTGCGTTATAAATTTTAGATATTACCCGTTTATTTGATGTATCATTGGCAAATATTTTCTACCATTCAGTAGATTTTTTCACTTTGTTGATGGTTTCCTTTGCAGTGCAAAAATTTTTAGTTTGATGTAGTCCCATTTGTTTATTTTTTCTTTTGTTTCCCTTACCCAAGGAGATATATCAGAAAAAAATATTACTAAGAGAAATACTAACACTGTTTCTTCTAGGAGTTTTATTGAATTCAATCTTACATTTAAGTCTTTAATTCATTTTGAATTTATTCTTATATACTCTTGTTCATCACTTTATAAGAATTAGGGTGTTGAGCACAGAAGGATTTTAATTATGAGACAGGTCTTCCACCCTAGGAGAGTTGAGAACACAAGAAACAGGACTATCAATTAAAAAATCAAAATAGAGGATGCTGCTTGATGCAGCCCAGAGGATTAAACCAGGAACTAAAAGGTCAGGAAATCTTACCTGAATCCTGCCCTAAATATGTTGCTGAGACAGACTGGTTGTGACCACCAAGCCTAATCTATTTACTGTCTTACCCTATACAGAAAAAGTTTGCCAAACCCTTTATTAGATTATGTATCAATGATTTGGCAAATGCATTCTTTTTATCTGATTCAGAAAAGATGGCCAGAAACAGATTACATTCATTTGGAATGGACAAGAGGATACATTTACAATTTTGGTCCAGGACCATTAAGTTTCCTGCCCTTTGTTCTAATACAAGCCAAAGAGATCTGAACATGTTGCCAAACTTCACATTAATCCATGACATCAATGGTATTATGTTGGCTAATCTAGATGATTAAAAAAGGACTAATACTAGAGGTCTGGGGAAAATATTGCATTCCTGGATATGAGAGATAAACCCTATGAAGATTTAGGGGCAAGCCAATTACATAAAATATTTAGATGGTTAATGGTCAGGAATGTGCTGAGTCATCCCCTCCAAGTAAGAGTCTAAGTATTCCATTTTACTCTATCCTCCATGAAGAAAGAAGCATAATGCCTCATAGGCATTTTCAGGTTTGGGAAGCAGCATATTCTACATCTAGAAATATTGCTCTGACCTATATAAATAACTTACAATAAAGCTTTGAGTATGGCATCAGGTGATGTAAGCAGTCCTACCACTTGAACCATGTGATCTGGCAGAGTTATGGTAACAGATATTTCAATGGTCAGAAAAGATGCCTTATGGAATTTATAGAAAGCCTTGATGAAAAAAAAATCACAAATGGGGTTCTAAAGCAAGTTCATGTCATCTGCAGTGGAGAACCATACTCCTTTAAAGAACAATTCCTGTCCCTGGCTGGTTTGGCTCAGTAATCCAGCTCTCGGACTGAAGGGTCCTGGTTTGATTCCCGGTCAAGAGCATGTACATCTGTTGCAGGTTCTATCCCCAACTCCAGTTGTGGTGTGAATGGGAGGCAACCAAACAATGTGTCTCTCTCATATTGATGTTTCTCTCTCCCCCTGCCCTGCCTCCGCCCTCCTCTCCCCTCTCTCTCTAAAAAAAAAAAAAAAAAAAAAAAAAAAAAAAAAAAAATCAATGGAAAAATATCCTTAGGTGAGAGATATCCTTGGGTGAGGATTTAAAAAAAAAAAAAATCCATCTATATAATAGAGGAATATGCAAATTATCTGGGACGATGTAACATCATGACTGAACAGCAGGGACCTAAGGCTGCATGGCACCTGGCCGGGGCAAGGGACCTCAGGCTGCACCCCCCGCCCTGCAGGGCTTGACAGGGGACCTGAGGCCACGTCCCCCACCCGGCGGGGCTTGACAGGGGACCTGAGGCTGCTCCCCCCACCCAAAGGGGCATGACGGGGGTGGGACAGGCTGGGTCTGGGTCTCACCCAATGGGGATGGGGCCGGCTGGGTCTGGGTCTCCTGCGTTTTCGAAGCGCATGTGGGTGGTGGGCGGGACTTGACTCTAGGTCCCGCGGCGTGCCCCAGGCTCTGACAGGAGGGAGATTTTCATATACATTTTACTAATTTTCTTTCATCTCTGACACTTCTATTATAGAGAAAGGGCAAATAGCAATATTAAAATATTTCCTCTAATTAATTCCCTTTTAATGTGCATGAATTTTGTGCACCGGGTCACTAGTAAATAAATAAATAACAATTCCTGGCATGCTATTGGGCTCTAGAAGAAATGGAGCACCTGGTCATGAGACAGTAAATGACCATGTGGCCTGAAGAGCCCCTTATAATATAAATCATGTCAGGCCCAGTCAGTCATAGGATCAGGCAAACCCAGCAGTAGTCCAACTGGAGATGAAAATGTCATCAGAGAAATGCAAATTAACCCATGATGATATACCTCTACATGGAGTAGAATGACCAAACTAAAAAATACTGAAAATACCAAGTCTTGGCAAGGATGTAGAGAAACAGAAACTCTCATATATTGCTGGTAGGTATGTAAACTGGTACAGCCAGTTTTCCTCCAGGACCATTAAGTTTTGCCATCCGTGAGCCCGGCTTCTGGCTGAGCGGCACTCTCCCTATGGGAACACACTGACTACCAGGGGGCAGTTCCTGCATTAAGTGTCTGCTCCCTGGTGATCAGTGTGCATCATAGTGACTGGTCATTTCGCCATTGGGTCGAAACCGGCTCTCCAACATCCCCCAAGGGATCCTGGATTGTGAGAGGGTGCAGGCCAGGCTGAGGGACCCCATCAGTGCATGATCGGGGCCAGGGAGGGATGTGGGAGGTTGGCCATTTGGGAGGGGACCATGGGAGGGCTCCAGGGCATGTCCAGCCTGTCTCACTCAGTCAGTCCTGATTGGCCGGAAGCTAACCTACTGGTTGGAGCGTTTGCCCCCTGGTGGTCAGTGCATGTCATAGTGCAACTGGTTGACTGTCTGCCCCCTGGTGGTCAGTGCATGTCAAAGCGAACAGTTGAGAGGCCTTAGTATATCATTAGCATATTACTTTTGATTGGTTGAACAGCTGACTGGAAGACCAGACACTTAGCATATTAGGCTTTTATTATATAGGACTAGAGGCCTGGTACATGAAATTCATGCATGGGGGGGGGTGTCCCTCAGCCAGGCCTGCACCCTCTCCAATCTGGGACCCCTTGGAGGATGTCTGACTGCCAAGGGGATCGGGCCTAAACTGGCAGTCAGACATCCCTCTCGCAATCTGGGACCGCTGGCTCCTAACTGTTCACATGCCTGCCTGCCTGATCTCCCTAACTACTCATCTGCCTGCCTGATCACCCCTAACCACTTCTGCCTTGGCCCCCACACCCGGGACCCAGCCTTCCCTCTTCTGGATGGCCACAGGCACCCAGGACCTGGGCTTTCCTTCCCCTGGCCATCCACAGGTGTGCCGTGCCAGTACAGCCAAGGGTTCAGTGAGCCTGAGGGGGCGGGGGGCGGATGGCGAAGGATTGAAGAAAAGACAGACAAAGAGAATAAGCTGGGTCTAGGTGGATCTTCTGTGCCTGGCTAAGGCCACAAAGAAAGATCCAGAAGGCAAGCTGATGCTTTATTTTATAGTCAGAGCTAAACAAGGTAGTGGTCACCATAGTTACAATGTTCTTGTGAGTTTCACTTGTTTTGGCAGCACTTGCTGCACCTCTCACAGCCCATTAGCTACCTAGGAAGGATCTAGGGAGCGTCATAAGGTCAAGCTTAATTATGCTAAGAGGGCTGTGCCCTCTAAGCTGGGACTTGTTTGTGGCTTTGCCAACAGGTCAGTCCGAGGCTTAACTCTATAACCGCTCCCTAGACACAGGCACCCGGGACATGGGGTGGGTTCCCTCAGCCAGGCCTGCCCCCCTCACAGTCCGGGAGCCCTCAGGGGATGTCCTACTGAAGGCTTAGGCCCGCTCCTTGAAGCCACAGTCTGGCCTCCCTCTGCGGGAGGTGACCAGGCCGATCAGGGAAAGGTGCCGCCCCCATCACCCCGCCACTGCTGCTGCCTCTGGCCTCCCTCTGTGGGAGGTGACCGGGCTGATCAAGGGGAGGCGCACCCCCATCACTCCTCTGCTGCTGCCACTGGGCCCTCCTTGGCGGCCTGCCCTCAGCCCTAGCAGCTGCCATGACTGCCTGCCCTGGGCCCTCGCAGCCACTGCGGCTTTGTCTGGAAGGACGCCCGAAAGATGTCCAGTCTAATTAGCATATTACCCTTTTATTAGTATACATACTTGTTTTGCTTTTTATGATTCCTTTTTGTCTCTATTATTATTATTTATTTTTTTGTAGCTCTTTTTGTTTTGAGTTTTGTTTGCTGTGTTGCTTTGTTTTGCTGTTTTGGAGCAGAATTTTTTTTATTAAGGAAGGTTCTGGCTAAGAGATGGTGTTGATTCCAAGGGTCTTGGGTGGGAGTGGGCTACAGAGTCACCCTTGGAGATCCATCCTCCACAAAGAGCATGTAGAGCTTTGGCACTTTGGGAAGACTTTTTAGTCTCTTGTTGGTGACAGAGACTATTGACGGGCTGCTGAGAAATACAGACTCACATTGTGTCTGGCTCTCCCTGGATGAGGATTTCTTTTCTCAGTTGTTTACATTCTCTTATTAGATTAGATCCTTTTACCTAAAACAAATGTTCCACTGTTTTCTGAACAGTGGCTCCCTTTGTTTTCTCCGCCCTTAAGGCTCACTTTCTTTTCACCACGCCTCTCCACAGCATTGACATCCACTCACAGGACCATCTTGTGCAGATGCCACCTGGTCTCTGAGGTCCCCACATGCTCTCTGCTGCAGCCCCACGAACCTTATTTGGTCTGCCTTGAGGTTTAGTAATTTGTATGTCTCTGTGCCTCTGATGAGAATTAGGCATTATTTTCATCCGAATATACAGACACCATGTATTATTTATCTTTTATACATAATACTTATTACTCATGTTTGTGCATGTATGGCATTCAGGTTGAGGCCAACAAATCCCCTCAATAAGAATGTTTAGGTTAAACAAAGTTTAAAAATTGTTTTTATCTCATATCATATGACTTTAAAACTGTTAACCTGGACATCTCATGCTAATTAGAAGCTCTGATTGACAGCTTTAGATTTCTTGATTAAAAAACTAAATAAACTTAATAACTTTCATGCAGTCTTTCAATAATAAAGATGTTCTTGGTGAAAAGTTTAGGAACTATTTACTTGGTGCTCAGTGAAAATATTTTAATTGCCATTTCTTTATTAAAATCAAAAGTTTTGTCAAATAGTGTTTTAATCTTATCTATAAAATAAATAAATAATTTCTTGCATCTGTAGGTTTATAGTGCCATCAAATCTGGAAATTTTTTATTCATTACATTTTCAAATCTTTTTTCTGTTCCCATTTTCTAACCCTCTTATTATGATTCCAATTTCATGCATCTGAGACAACTTGATACTGATCTATAAGTCACTGAGGCTCTGCTTTTCTTTTCATCTGTGCTTCATTTTGGGTATTTTTCTGAATTTCCAGCCATCTCTCCCTGACAGACAGCTACCCCGCTGCTTTTCACAGCCAGATATTATGTGGGTACCCTTCTCAGTTCTGGTGCTCTCTGCTGGGGGGCCCAGCTTGGGGTTAGACCGCAGAGTTCTCAGTGGCAACCCCCCACAGCTAAGATATCGCTCTGGAACTTCAGCTGCTGCCTGTGGGTGCCCGGCCAGCCCTTTCACACCTCCTACCAGTCTCTATGTGGTCTCCACTTTCGGTCCTCAGTCATCAGGGTTCTCTCCTGTGACTTTTCCGTTGATTATTCAGTAAGTTTTTCTGTATTTTTTCCATTTGGGGTATTTTCAATTGCTATGTATTTGAATTTACTGATATTGTCCTACATAGTGTCTAATCTGTTAATTCCAATCAGTGAATTTTTAATCTTAGATACTGTATCTTATATCTCTCAAAGTTCTTTATTATCTTTGATTTCTTTTTCTGTGATATTCATCTTGTTTTTTAAATTGATCACAGTTTTGCAATACTTTCACTCTTTTTGTCTGCTAATTCTACCATCTCTGTACTTTTTCAATCCATTTCTACTGATGGATTTTTCTTTCAGTTTTGAATTGCATTTTCCCTTCTTGGTATGTCTAGTAATTTTTTATTGGCTCCTAGACATTATGAATTTTACAATGCTGAGACTCTGTGCTTTGTTTTCTTCCTTTAGAGAGTATTGGTCTTTGTTCTGGCAGTCAGTTAATTGAGGGTTTGAGGCTTTTTTCCTAAGCTTTCTTAGGGCCTGTCCAAATGGGACCTTGCTCTACAGATAGTTTATCGCACTATTAAGGCATGGCCCTTCTGAAATCTGTATTGAATAGCCCAAGAGATTACCAAGGATTCTCTAGTCTAGCTAGTCCCAACTCAAAGGCCTCCCAGCCTTCTGTGAAGTTTGACAATTGTTTAGCTCACAGCTCCCCTACTTTATGGAATTTCACCCTATATATGTACATCTTAGTATATAGTAAAGATATAAGAGTATTACATGCAAATTTCTGGAGTAAGGAAAGGAGGAAGGGCTTAAAGGAGAAAAAGTTAAAATCCAAAACATCATTTATAATACATAAATAACAGCTACATTGATTAAAAAATATATATCAGAAAGAAAAAATCATGAGATTCAATTCCTCTCACTACTAAAGCAATTTCATCTGCCTGTACAAAGAGGTTGTTCAGAGGAAAATACTTCCAAGTCAGAGAAGCTTTCACTAGGTCCTGTATCTCTCTGTCAGAATGGCAGCATCTTCTGAATCTGGAAGCTATTAAATGTAAAGGTACCATGTAGTCTAATTATAAAGTGACCTTGTCATATCACCCTTGAGAGAGCAGCAAATTAAGGGGAAAGAAATAGGGCCTAGCAAGGTATGGAAAGAGGTCAATTTAAAAGTCTAAGCTTGTGTTTTATTTCAGAAAAATACTATTGGGAGTGCAAACCTTTCTCCCTCCCTCCCTCCTTTATTTATTTATTTTCTTTCTTTCTTTTTTTTTTCTTTCTTTCTTTCTTCTCTCTCTCTCTCTCTCTCTCTCTCTCTCTCTCTCTCTCTCTCTCTTTCTTTCCTTCCTCCCTCCCTCCCTTCCTTCTTCTCTCTTTCTTTCTTTCTTTCTTTCTTTCTTTCTTTCTTTCTTTCTTTCTTTCTTTCTTTCTTCTTTCTTTCTTCTCTCTTTCTTTTCTTTCCTTCCTTCCTTCCTTCCTTCCTTCCTTCCTTCCTTCCTTCCTTCCTTCCTTCCTTCCTTCCTTCCTTCCTTCCTTTCTCTCTTTCTTTCTTTTTCTTTCTTTCTTTTCTTTCTTTCTTCTTTCTTTTTCTTTCCTCTCCTTCATAATTCCTGCTCATGATACAAAAATTTAGAAAGTTCAAATGCAAGAGTTAATAATAGATCTTCTCCCAGTAACCCTATTACTCTTTCAGGAGTTTCTGTTTGTAAACTTCAGGGATATCCTATACATCTGTAAGCAAATCTGTGTGTATGTGTGTGTATTATATGTGTAATATATATTCCTAAAATGTAAACACACTATACAAATTGTTCTACATGTTGTTATTTTCATTTTCTTTAACAATTTATTTTGGAGCTCATTCCATATCAGTATATAAATATCTACTTCGTTTTTAATGGCTATATAATGTTCCATTGTATGCATTCATAATTCTTTTTTTAAAATATATTTTATTGATTTTTCACAGAGAGGAAGAGAGGGATAGAGAGCTAGAAACATTGATGAGAGAGAAACATCGATCAGCTGCCTCCTGCACACCCCTCACTGGGGATGTGCCCGCAACCAAGGTACATGCCCCTGACCGGAATCGAACCTGGGACCCTTGAGTCCGCAGGCCGACGCTCTATCCACTGAGCCAAACCGGTTTCGGCTGCATTCATAATTCTTAACCTGTCTCCTCTTAGTAGACATTTAAATGGTTTCAATATTCTATACTATGCTGTAATGAAGATCCCCTATAACTATTACTTTATACATATAACTGTAAGATGAAGTTCTAGAAGTGGTATGCACATACATTTGTAATGTAAATGAAAACAGGGCTACCTGATAGACTTGATGAGCTCAGGGTATGCCTGACAAGCTCAATAAATGAAAGTAACTATACAGGATATTCTGATGATAAAAACTCCTAACTGAGCAGGTTATAATGGGAAGTCACATCCTAGGCCTATATGATAGATTCTTTACCTTGAGCAAGTTCTAGCCATTGTTTTTGTGCATCTAGAAGAACATACTTAAAATCAGAATGGTCTCATCTCTATACCTTCAGAAATAAACACCCCAGTACTGGGATGAGATGACCCCATTGTTGCTCCTTGTGATGTTTACCTGCATAGCTCTGTAAGTGAGGTATGTTAAAAGTTTTTATAGCCTGCAACCACAAATATAAAAAGAATATGCATCTCTTCATTTTATTTTTTTATACAATCCTATAGATTCCCCCTCTTTGTTTTCTCCCACCTCCTTAATCTACCACAATAAATTTCATGCAACTCTCCTTATGCCTTCTCCTTTTTTTTTTGGAAATGAATGTTCAGCTGAATTGTTTACTCCCCATGAGGTTAGGTGGGTAAAAGAGACAGGAAAAACTCCCCCTGCCCCCAGTAGGAGTTACCATGAGACACAGGGGAATAGGGACAATGCCCTGACCTCCTCTAGCTTACAGTCCGGGGGCTATTAGGACAGAGGCAGGGAGAAGAAATGGACTTACAATGCAATAACTAGAACAGACATTAGAGTATCCATTTGAATGGCCTCACTTTTGTAGATGAGAAAACTAAAAGCATTGCAAAATATTTGATGAAAGTGATGGCACCCAGATATGTTGGAAAAAGGAACGAGCGTATCCTGTGATCACTTTGACTCTAAGGCCACCCTTTAATGAGGTGTTCAACAATACCTCTCCATTCTGAGTGTGCCAGTTCAGCCGTTTAGCTGGGATCTTCAGAGTCCATAATCATTCGAAAATTTTCTTCAGGTCAAATTCACAAACACACAAGGGCAATCCTATATCCGTAGACAAAAAGGTACCACAAAGCCCTACTCACTGTTACAGTAGGAGTGTGGATGAACAGCAGATAAAATAGCCAAGCCTACACAAATCAACCAACAAAAGCAGATGGAATTTAAGACAGAGCCGTGGATCTGACAGGGATGTTCTACTCATTTCTGTATCTTTAATACTTAGCACAGTGGCTGGTACAAGGTAGGCACTCAAAAACCATGTGCTGAATTCAATTAAACTGAAATTTATATATGACAGTCATTGAACTATTTGTCATCTCTTTTCTCCTTAGGTTTACAATTCAGCTCTTTGTTTATTTGTATGTTTATTTTAATTTAATTGCTTAATGTCTGTCTCACCATCCACCTTATAAACACAATGATGGATCATGTCTCTCTTTATCACTATACTAGAGGCCCGGTGCACAAAATTCATGCAAAGGGGGGTGTCCCTCAGCCCAGCCTGCACCCTCTCCAATTTGGGACCCCTTGAGGGATGTCCAACTGCCCATTTAGGCCTGATCCTACTGGGCCTAAACGGGCAGTCGGACATCCCTCGCACAATCCAGGACTGCTGGCTCCCAACTGCTCACCTGCCTGCCAGCCTGATCACCCCCTAACCACTCCCCTGCCAGCCTGATTGATGCCTAACTGCTCCCCTGCCAGCCTGATTGATGCCTAACTGCTCCCCTGCCAGCCTGTTTGCCCTTAACTGCCCTCCCCTGCAGGCCTGGTCACTCCCCACCTGCTCTCCCCTGCAGGCCTGCCCCCCCCTCCACCCCCCAATGCCCTTCCCTGCAGGCCCAGTCGCCTAACTGCCCTTCCTTGCAGGCCTGGTCCCTCCCAACTGCCCTCCCCTGCTGGCCATCTTGTGTCCACATGGAGGCAGCCATCTTTGACCACATGGGGGCAGCCATCTTGTGTGTTGGAGTGATGGTCAATTTGCATATTACTCTTTTATTAGATAGGATTCTAAGATATCCCTGGTACATTGCGTGGCACTTAAGAGGTGCTCAAGCCCTGACGAGTTTGGCTCAGTGGATAGAGCGTTGGCCTGCGGACTCAAGGGTCCCAGGTTCGATTCTGGTCAAGGGCATGTACCTTGGTTGCGGGCACATACCCAGTAGGGAGTGTGCAGGAGGCAGCTGATCAGTGTTTCTCTCTCATCAATGTTTCTAACTCTCTATCCCACTCCCTTTCTCTCTGTAAAAAATTAATAAAATATATTTTTTAAAAAGAGGTGCTCAATTAATATCTCCTGAATGAATTGAGCAAATGCTGGAAGTAGATCCATGAAATAATTGTGTACATGAAAGAATTCTAGAATCATAGAATCTGCCAGCTAGAAAAGACCTTAGCAATCCTTTAGTTACTTATTATCAGGTAGACCCATTTAGATCGAACAATTTAAGCATTGATGCAATTTAATCTACATAAAGTAACAGTAGATGCAACAATAATGTCAAGGATATTTCTTCTAAACTGATGTTCGGAAGTGCTAATGAGGGCCTAGCAAAGACTTAGCTTCAAGTTTCTTGAGGGAAACATCTTACTGCTCTACACTTCCATCTTCAAACAGATTTCACAGGCAATTAGGGGCTGCAGATTAACTAAATCAGTCCTCTTCTCTGGACAATATAATTTGATTTTTCTTCTTGTGGTTAATCTCAAATATGTAAAAAGTTCTTAATTATCAATAAGAATAAACAGTCAATACAAAAATAGTCAAAGAACATCCAATGGAAGTCACATTTCTCAATTCATTTAGTTCACTGTGGTGGAGCACATGTGTGTGACTTCCACTGGATGTAAATAAATGAGAACCTAATCAACTTAAATAGGAAGGACATGTTTTTTTACCCACTGGAATTAGCAATTAACTATTGCTGAAGGTATGGAAAAACTGTTACGCACTGTGAACGGGAGAGTAACTAGTAAAGACTTTCTGCAAAACAGTTCAACAATCGCCATGAAAGTGTTAAGTATAGTTATAGTTTTAGACAGCTATTGCATGTTACAGGTATTTTATTAAAGGAGAAATTAACCACATGCTAAACATATGCACCAAGGCATTAACCTCTGTTATTTGTAATGTTAAAAAAGTAGAAACCAAATGTCAGCAATGCAAGACTGTGTTGTATAGTAATGATACATGCATTCTCTTGTGTGTGCAACTATTGAAAATGATAGTAGACCATGGAAAGATGCCTACGTGCTTACTGAAGAAAAACAAACTATTGAATAGTATGTTCATATGTCTGTGCACATACGCTCATATATATAGAAGACCAGAATGTTTACCAAACGGTTAACAGTAGTTACCTCTAGGTTCTGGCATTGCAATTTATTTTTACTGGTACTTGCACTTTCTGTATCATTAGGGTGGGTGTTTTTTTTTTTTTAAAAGATGGTGTTTTAAAATATATTTTTACTAGAGGCTCAGTGCACGAAATTCGTGCACTGGGGTGGGGGTTTGTCCCTCAGCACAGCCTGCACCCTCTTGCAGCCCAGACTCCTCGGGGGATGTCGCCTGCAGCTTAGGCCCACTGGGTCGGGCCTAAGCCGGCAGTCAGACATCCCTCCCGCAGTCTGGGAGCCCTCTCTCCTTATCACCTGCCTGCTCACTGCTCCCTACCGCTTGGCTCGCTGCTCCTTAGCACTGCCATGGAGCGTCTGCCCCCTGTTGGTCAGTGTGCGTCATAGCGACCAGTTGTTCCGTTTGGTTGATTTGCATATTAGGCTTTTATTATATAGGATTGATTTCAGAGAGGAAGGGAAACATCAATGATGAGATTCACTGACCAGCTGCCTCCTGCATGCCCCCTGCTGGGAATCAAGCCCGCAACCCAGGCACATGCCCTTGACTGGAATGGAACCTGGGACTCTTCAATACACAGGCCAAGACTCTATTCACAGAACCAAATCAGCCAGGGCTGTTTTTTACAAGTATTATTTTCTCTGAAACAAAGGTCTCTTTTTTAAAAATTATGCTAGTTTTATCAAACACGTATATCAAAAACAGAGTAAAAAGATGCTTATCTGCTTTTGGAAGTGATCATAGGAATAATTACTACCTATAAAAGATTTGTCTCTAGTTTTCTTCTTATGAAATGACCATCCCATAATTTTGATACTGTCACTCGGAAAAGGCCAGGAAAAACTATGCTTCCATCAAGCCTTCAAGACAACTTTTTGTAGATACTGCAGTTGATTTGTCAATCTCCCATTTTTCTTAGTATTTATACACTCTGGTGGTGGAGGGTTAATAATAGCTATTTGTCTTCTTGGCAGAGACATTCTTAATTGCTTCAAATCCTGATATTCTGTCTACAAGTACATGTCCTTTTTCTATATAAGTACTAGAAGTTGTTTCATTATATATGCCTTAGTTTGGGATGATTTAGGTTATTTCAATCTTACACAGTATTTCTGCTTTTCTAAGACACAAATTGACGTCTTAGCAGGAAAAGTCTGTAAGTTTCTTTCAAGTTCATGATAAAGGATGCAACTCAGGAACAGCCACGTGGAGGGGGCAGAGGCTAGGGGGTGCAGAAGTCCCATGCTCTCTCCTGTTGGACACCATCTCAGCACCTTCACGTGCTCACCACCCCGGAAGCATTCTTTGATACTGTCACTCTGAACTGCGTGACTGCAAGGTCTCGATGGGTGGTCAGTCCAACCTACCAGAGACATGCTGATGATGTTAGTGTTCAATTAGCAACACACAAACCAGACATGAATCTCAAGCCACCCTGCCCTTTCAATGCCTCCCCCAACTTGCTGAACTGATTGATTTCTGTATTATCATTATCTAGACCCTGGAACATGCAGCAGTCACGTGGCTTTTTAATTTAATTTTAACCTTTATTGTTGAAAGTATGACCTATGTTCCCCATTTCCCCCCCCGCATTGACCCATTCTAGCCCTCCCCCAGGCCTTCACCACATGGACTTTTAGTGGCAACTGCTTCATAAATGTACAAAGCTGTGAGTACCATAATGTGAACTAGAAACTACTCAATACTGAGCCTCTCAACCCTAGATGTTTGTTTACATTCTATTTCCAATTTGTGTGTTTACATCCTCACAAACTGTGTGATGAAGCTACTCATAGTCCTACTTAAAATGTGATCTGTGGACCAATGCCAATCCACAGTTCGCAAACTTTCAAAACAATAAGTAGGTATTTAAGAGAAAGCACTTAGAAACTGCACTTAGAAATTTGAAAGAGCAATTTTGTATTGTTAAATTAAAAGAATAAAAGAATTAGGCCTTATATTTCCTGTTTTAGTTTCATTTTTCTAGTAACTGTTTTTACTACATGCTATAAAAGAACCAGCTCCCCTCCCCACCCCCCAATAATCAGTCCCTGACAGATCAGAAGTTTTAAAATCTCTAAGTCTGTAAAATGGCCCTTCACCTGAGTTTGAGAGTTGGCTTCTGTAACTCTTCTATAACTAACACAAGAGTATGGATGTGTTAGTGTATTAAGTTTCCCATTGCTGCCCTAACAAATTACCAGCAATTTAGCAGCTAGAAACAACACAAATTTACTAATCTCACAGTTCTGGAGATCAGAAGTCCCATTAAGTTTATCTGGTTTCTCTGCTCAGAGTCCCACAAAACCAAAATCAAGGTGTTAGCCAGCTATGATCAGGAGGCTCTGGAAAGAAATCGGCTACTAATGCATTCCAATATTAGCAAAATCCAGTCCTTTAGTTAGCAGGACTGAGATTCCCCTTTCCTGGCTGGCTGTCAGCTGAGAACCACCCTCAGCTAAAGGTTTCTCTCTAGTCTCAACACATGCATTCCCACATCTCAGCAGCACAAGGGTGCACTGAATTCTCATGCTTGGAATTTCTCAACTGCCCCTTTCCGCAGCATCTTTCTTGCCTCCAGCTGGAGACGGTTCTCTGCTTTTAAGGGCTTATGTGATTAGACAGGGTCTTGCTATGGACTTAATATTTGTACACTGCCCCCCCGCCCCCCCCCCCAAATTCTTATGTTGAAACCCAATGCCCAACATGAGAGTATTTGAAGGTGGGGCTTTTGGGAGCTGGTAGGTCATGAGTGGAACCGTCATGACTAGGGTTCGTGCTCTTCCTGAAGACCCCAGTAGCTCCCTCGCCCGCTCTACCACGGGGACAGCAAGAGGCACTGCCTATGCACCAGGGAGTGGGCTCCCACCAGACACCGAATGGCGGGTGCCTCGACCTCAGATTTCTGAGCCTTCAGAACTGTGAGAAATAAATTTCTGCTGTCTACGGTGTTTGGTACAGAAGCCCAGAGACGAACACAGGCTTACGCAGATAATACAAGATAATCCCCCTATTTTAAGGCCCACAGCTTTAATCACATCTCAAAGTCCCTTTGCCATATAACATAACATGCACAGGTTCCAGGGATTGGGGTGTGGACCTCCGTGAAGGAGCCTTATTCTGCCTACACAGATAGAATGGCAGGCATGTCAAACTCAAAGGCTAACGGGCCAAATAAACAAGGTTAAGTTTATGTGGGCCGCAACAAAACAAAAGCTTCAATTTCCATAGAAACGTAGGTTTATTTCGATAGAGACATGCTGAATACAAAGAGTTGAAATCAATGAGTAATCGTTAACATAAAATAGAACATTTTAATAAAAATTAATATTTTTTCTTGAACATTAACTTACCAGACACTGAATAACTGCACAAATTAGTAAACATAACGCAAATAAGCCTATTTTTCTTGTTCTCCGAAAGTGAAATATTTCCAGTTGCGCACACCAAACAAGTCAGTCCAAGACTAATGACGTGGCAATCGGCTGCTAAAATATTCGCTGCTAGTATTAGTGGAGAGAAATGGTGCACCTGTGTGTAAGGCGTGTAAGGGAAATGAATGCAATATGATTATAGTAATCAGTCATTAGCGAATGTTGTAGTTCATTATTAATAACTAGAAGCCCGGTGCACGAAATTCGTGCACGGCGGGGGTTGTCCCTCAGCCCAGCCTGTACCCTCTCCAATCTGGGACTCCTGGAGGGATGTCCGACTGCCCGTTTAGGCCCGATCCCACCAGGATCGGGCCTAAACGGGCAGTCGGACATCCCTCTCACAATCCAGGACTGCTGGCTCCCAACTGCTTGCCTGCCTGCCTTCCTGATTGCCCCTAACAGCTTCTGCCTGCCAGCCTGATCACCCCCTAACCACTCCGCTGCCAGCCTGGTTGATGCTTAACTGCTCCCCTGCCAGCCTGTTTGCCCCCAACTTCCCTCCTCTGCCGGCCTGGTCACCCCTAACTGCCCTCTCCTGCAGGGTTGATCACCTCCAACTGCCCTCCCTTGCAAGCCTGGTCCCTCTCAACTGCCCTCCCTTGCAGGCCGGGTGCCTCCCAGCTGCCCTCCCCTGCTGGCCATCTTGTAGTGGCCATCTTGTGTCCACATGGGGGCAGGATCTTTGACCACATGGGGGCAGCTATATTGTGTGTTGCAGTGATGATCAATCTGTATATTACTCTTTTATTAGATAGGATAGAGGCCTGGTACAGGGGTGGGGGCCAGCTGGTTTGCCCTGAAGGGTGTCCCGGATCAGGGTGGGGTCCCCTTAGGGTGTGGGGTGGCCTGAGCGAGGGGCCTGTGGTGGTTTGCAGGCCAGCCACGCCCCCTGGCAACCTAAGCGGAGGCCCTGGTATCTGGGATTTATTTTCCTTCTACAATTGAAACTTTGTAGCCTGGAGCGGAGCCAAGCCTGCTGTTCCCTCTGGGGCGGCAGCCATTTCTGTGGCAGTTAATTCACCTTCTACAATTGAAACTTTGTTGCCTTAAGTGGGTGGGCCCGGCCAGGGTGTGCTTTAAAGCTTTGCTTCCCCTGTTGCCGCCGGCAACCCTGGCCTGCTCTCTCAAGCTCCATTCTGCCGCCATTTGTTTGAATTTGTTTACCTTCTATAATTGAAACTTTGTAGCATGAGTGGAGGCTTAGGCCTGCAACGGCTATGGAAAGCTTGGCTTGCTCTGTTACCTGGGAAACCTTGCTCTCTGTGGCTGTAGCCATCTTGGTTTGGGTTAATTTGCATACTCGCCCTGATTGGCTGGTGGGCGTGGCTTGGCTGGTGGGTGTGGCTTATGTAGCGGAGTGATGGTTAATTTGCATGTTACCATTTTATTAGAGAAGATTATGTATAACAGGTATTGTAAAAATTAAGTTATGAAATTTTAATTAAAATGTTTCTTACATACCATTATATTGGCTGGGCTGCAAAAGTAATTGTCGTGAGCCACATGTGGCCCGTGGGCCGTGAGTTTGACATGCTTGGAGTATGGTTAAGTCCAGGAGTCCTCATGCTATTTTACAAATTGAGCATAACCTAAGTGTACAGTGATGTCCTAGGCCTTCACATTCATTCACCAATCACCCAGAGCAACTTCCAGTCCTGCAAGCTCCATTCATGGTAAGTGCCCTATACAGGTATACAAGTTTTTAATCTTTATACCATACTTTTCCTGTACCTTTTCTATGTTTAGATACACAAATATTAGCCATTGTGTTACAACTGCCCACTGTATTCAACACCAATATGTTGTACAGGTTGGTAGCATAGGAGCAATAGGCTGTACCATGGCAGTGTAGGTGGGTGTAAGTGCACTCTGATGTTGGCACAACGAAATCCCCTAAGGACACATTTCTCAGAATGTATCCTGTCATTAAGCGACCCATGACTGTATTATGCAAGAATAGATAACTAAAACACTAATATCACCAACAGCATGTATTATATCCTCTCCGAAATAACAAGCATTGTTTTTAATGCCTGACTAGATCCCGACTAATACAAATGTCAATCTTTTCTGAACTAATCATTCATTGTCTGGCATTCCTTGGAATGAATTTTTTTTAAAAAGAAAAATTTAAATTAAAAGCTAAAGGCTTAAACTTTTAATTATAACTTTATCACAATTTCAAAAAGTTCAGTGATTCCATTTAGTCTTTAATATGGTAGGGAAGATAGGTAGGTAGATAAATACATGATCAACCTGGACAGATAATGATATTCGTGTAGAAGGTTTGACTATATATTTTATATGTTCTCTTGATAATTTTCTCTCCCTCTCCCCCATTAAATAATTCCAGGGAATGAGAAAGGAGCTAAGGAGACAGAGGTACACTGAAATTCAGAAACTTGCTCAAACTCATATAGCTAGTAAGCAGTAGAGCCAAGATTCAAGCCAGATGGTCTACTTTCAAATTCTGTGCTAATAATCACTATGCTATGTATGATACCTCTCACAGTATGGATATCTGATCACACTTTATGACCATCCAAATAAGTAGAAGTTCTCAAATTCATCACTACTGCATTCATAGTCTAATGCTTGACTGATATTTCCTTCCATGGTATATATACTGTTAATATCGCCCAGTATTAACCCTATTAACCTTTTGCACTCGGATGTTAAGTGTGACTCGACACAATTAGCATAAAATCCCGAGTAGAATAAAGGAATCGAGAAAAAAGCAAGCGAGTGCAAAGGGTTAATAGTTATCACTGCTCTATGCAGTGAAAAAAGATTATACACACACACACAGAGACACAAAGAACAATGTGTTATCTTTGGAGAAGGTACGAGATGGCACACATAAACAGAATTCAAGTGAAATATCCACAGGCAGCTTAATAATATGTAAGGTAATGTCATGCCTCAGTACATGATCTACAAATCAGTTCCTAAAGGTGTTTGGTGCAATAATAAACACAACACCTTCCTTCTACTGTGTTTACTTAAAAAAGAAAACATTAATCCATTATTTATTAACATTATCCAGATTTTTATTAACTTAAATTGACACGGTTAATTTAGTATGACAAGTCCTTAGTATATATGCCTTTATTTGGTGAAAACCTACAGGTTCTTCTCAATACCACAGGATCATAAAGACTTGCAGTTATTGGTATTTTGTAACAATTAAGATAATGTTCAAATAATTAAGTTACTTCACTGAAATATTTAAAAGAATATTCTGAGGAGTGTTTGAAAGCTCTGTTTATAAATAGTGATTGATATATTTAGTTAGGAATTTGGTGTTGAAGATAAACACTTCTTATATAAAACACTTTTAATACATTGCTCTACTAATAAGGCTAGTTATTAGATATATTTCTAACACTAAAGAATAAAGCTTTATCTTCAGATTTATTTTATTCATAGGACTCATATTAATGAAGAATGTTGTATCCAACAAAAATAAACTGGCATACTGCAAATGGCATTCTGTAGAAGTGAAAAAGGGGGCTGCAACAAAAGAACTAGATAACTGCATTACACATTCTTCATACAAGCAGCCCACTCTCAATAGAATTAAATGCAGACCAAATGCTTTAAAAGTTTTTATGCCTAGATGGCAATTATAATCTTCACACATGAATGAGAAAAGGAACAATAACAACACAGAACACAGTATTTTAATGATTATAGCACATTAAAACCTTCAGCCATCCGCTGGATTCTCAGATCAGATCGGCAACTGAAATTTCACATCCACCTGGGCTTGTTTGGCTAAGTTCACTATTTCAGAGAGCTTTACAACCTGAAAGAAAAAACAAAACAAAAAAAACATCTTTGTCTCTATTTTCACTAGAACATAAAAATAAGAACTATTGGTCAATTGATGCACATTCAATCTTTTTCATTTGAAATGTGAGCTATTCTGACATCAATCACTTCACACTCTTATAAGCATTTGCCATTCAAATCTAACTCTTAATAACCCACACTTCAATACTTTCAATAATATCTATAAATTAGAAAGTACTGAATATATGTATATACCTGCTTTTTATTGCCTAATCTTTCTTAAATACAAAAATAGTATCTTTAAGTACTACACAATGCAAATCACATATAAATAAGTTTGCCTTTTTTTTTTTTTAAAGTATACAATCTTAACAATATTGGATAGGAGTTTGGTTCTAGAAGTTAGTATTTTACTGTTGGTACCATACAAAATATCATTACAGATACAATTAATATCTAAATTCAATTAATGTCTAAAACCAAACAATGAATTCAGCTTCTCTCCTCTCCTGTAAAGTAGATAAGAGAAGGTTTTAGTTAGCCACTTGGTTTCAAATCCCATCTCTAATGCTTATGATCCTGAATAGGTTAATTTATCTAGCCTCTGTTCCCTCATCTATAAAAATGAGATTATATCACCAAACATATTAAATAATATAATACTTGAAGAAAAAAACTTAGCATTGCAAGCACAATAAATACTTGATAAATGGTAGCAGCTAATATCATTACATTATTATTATTATTGTCATGACTTCCATAATCTTAGTCAGTAGAAAAAGACAGCAGTCACAACTTAAACCAACTGTTCACTTTTATCTTTCATGGTCTATCTGAGTCTTCTCCTTTCTTTCCATGTCCAAAAAGCTTTTCTTAATTCAGGCTCTCACTGAAAACAAGCATATTTTCAGAGACAAGTTATAACCTATCCAAAACCTTCACCTCACATCACATCTAATTATTGTCCTAGCCAGGCTCCTACTATCCTTCACTTTTCCCTTCAATAGTTTATACCACATCTCAAAGTCAAAATAGGCTTTCTCCCTACCATTCCCTTGCCCCAAATCTTAATTTAAACTTAGGATCGAGTATAAGAGCCTCTGTCTCTAAACTGCAGTTGAATTTCATTTACTAATAGGTACTTTTCTAGAGTATGTCCCAAAGAAAAACATAAGACTTTTATTATTCTTATGAAATGATATTATATTAACTTAGCAAATCTCAAAAGCCTATTACTGATTAAACCATACAGCTCTTGCATGAATTGTCTTTAAATATAGGTGGGAAAGAATCAAAAGTTCTCATTTAGGAACATCTCTACATCTACTATGGACTGTGCACTAAGATATAATGTTAAGTAAAATAAATGAGGCAAAATACATGTAATAATCATATAACGAGGGAAAGTGGACAGATATATGTGTGTGCATACACACATACATATGTGTTATACAGATACACACACAATTTGCTTGAAGAATGAACCAAAATTCTTTTTTTTTTTAAAAGCTGGTTACCTATGGGGAAGGAAGAAACAGATACAGGTATAAAAGTTAGATTCTCTCAATATACTTGGTTTTATAGTTATGACTTTGGGACCATGTAAAGATTTATATAATATAAAAAAAATGGTATTTTTAAAAGAGCAATTTCTTAAAAAAATTAAATGATACTATAATTATATACCAAGCTGGGATAAAATAGAGCTATTTTACGTGAACTTTAAAATCCAGTAAGTTATGAAAAATACTTCAAAGGACAGAAAGAACTGCACATACCAATCTTAAATTGCTTTCAGTAATCATATTGTTGGTATTATTACTGTACAATTATTATGTCTGTTTTGAGGGAAAAAGTAAATAAATATTTATATGTATGTCAATATGACATGGGAGAGATAAGAAAAGATCTGTACTATTGGATTTGCACTGGAAAATCAGTATATACTCATATATTTATCTCTTTAAAAAAATACGTATTTTCCTAGATTTACCATTTTAAAAGCCTGGAAACAACCCTGTAGCTGTGAGTACCCTTGTGATCTCTAAAAACCATTTTGCTGATTTCAGATCTTAAGCAAAAAATGTAAAGATGAGCCTAGGACATCTTATCAAACCAGAAAGCATATCACAGGGCATGTGAGAAAGACTCAGGAGTCAACTTGAAGAGGTTCCCATTGACTAAAGATGGGATCATAGAGCATCAGTAACAATTACTGAAATGGATTGAACCACATCAAATAGGTTTAAATCCACTGAGTGCAAAATAATATGTGCATATGTGCATACACACACAACACTAACCTAAAAACCAACAGAAAAAGAAACAAAAAGCCTACGTCACTTTTGTAGGACATTAATGGGAACAAACCCATTATTTTGAAAACTCATCAAATAAAAACAAATAAATCAAGTCACTGCCCTGCTTTTCCTATGCAAAATTTACTTTATAATGATAAGTAGTTGATAAAAAGGATTTTTACTTTTTTAGGTATTCCATTTAATAAATGACAGAATTAGATTATCACCACTTTGCATTTATGAAATTTTACACCTAAGCTATGACTGTCAATGACTGGCAGTATCACAAAAAGAGAAATAATCTGACATTAACTATATACTTCCTTATAGAATTACACAACATCAACTATAAAATATTCTTGCCCCCTGCTCCCCCAAATCAAATACATATATGATCAAGCCTACAGACCAAAACTACCAGTTTACAGGAAATACAGGTGTAGAGGACACCCCAGGGATTAGAATAATTAATATTCTGACTACAGGAAACACTGTAAAACCATCAACTTGTCTTTTCAAAAGTAAACTCCAGGAAAATAAACAAAGGTGAACCTATAGGTTAACAGAAACTTAGTAACATATTAACCAACTGCAATGCATAGAATTACTATGATCCTAATACTAACGAAGAACCTAGACAAAATATATTTCAGAGAATCCAAAAAATGTCAACACTGACTAGATTCTTTTTTATGAAATAGAAATATAATATCACTATCCCACCTGAAACAAATAATTTCTTTATATCATTATCAATAGTATCACTACTTTTATCTTTTATAGATACACTAGAGGCCCAGTGCATGGTTCGTGCACTGGTGGGGTCCCTCGGCCTGGCCTGCACCCTCTCGCAATCCGGGACCCCTCGGGGCATGTCAGAGAGCCAGTTTGGCCCGATTCCTGCAGGCCCAATCCAGACAGGAGGGAGCCTGATCCTGTGCGTTGAGCATCTGTCCCCTGGTGGTCAGTGGGCATCATAGCAACCAGTCGACCAGTCATTCGGTTGCTTAGGCTTTTATATATATATGATGATGACATGCATAAAATGATACAATGTCTGGGGTTTGCTTCAAAATAATCATGGGCAAGGAAGGAAGTAGGTAACAATACAAATGAAATAAGATTGATGATAATTAAGATGGGTGATAGGTATAATCACATCTAAATAAATGAAAGCCACATCTAAATAAGTGTGTGTTTTTAAAATACACAATCTCAATTTACAATATTGGGATAGGAGTTTGGGTCTAAGAGATAGTACTTTATTTTCTATTACTAAGTGATAGAAAGCAAATACTACTATTTATCTGAAACACATTTTTAGTGATATTAGCTGGTTCATTTTAGAATCTAAATGTTTACGTTAGGTAGGAAGTTAGACATGAGGGGCTGGGGTGAGGCCTGCCCTGGGGTCCTGAGCAGGGATGGGCCAACACTGCCTTCAGACCTCCTCTCTATGGGCGCACCCAGCCAGCGGTACACCAGGCAGGTTCAGACCCAGCCGGTTCTTGGGGCAAGATCAGAGGAAAACAACATGACTTCAATGCCAATGCGACCTTACTAGGGTCCTGGACTAATTATAATAAAATTTGCATTGTGGTTTTTGACACCCCTAGGGGCTTTTCTGTATGCATTATGGGTAAGGGCATGTGCAGAAGAAATATAGTTATATACCCCGTTTCTGTCAATCATCCCTGAATGCAAATGAGTCTCCACCCAGAAAATCCCTCATTTACACCCAGGAGTTACGGGCCATTATCTCTCTCGAATGGATGGCCCACTCCTCGCTTGGAGTGTATCTTCAATAAACCCCACTTTGCTTTACTTTCATCATTGTTGACCTTAAAATCTTTTCTTTGTCAACGAGAAGAACTTAGGAACCAGCCGATAACCCCAATAGGGAACATTTATACATCCTTTATACATTTTGCAAATTTGTTCTTAGATTAACATAGCCTGTTTACCATTTTAGCAGCTTCATCCAAGTCATCACAAGCAAGAATTTTAAGTCCACTGTCAGTTATCAGTGCCTTAGCATCATCCACTCGTGTACCTGAAAGTGAGATATGCAAATATAAAGATGTTTTAAATATTGACACAAAATCATACACAAGTAATTTCATAAGAATAGTTCATTATTTAATATAATACGTGCTCTAAACCAAGAAAATACTGTAAAAACCTAGTTACCTCATGAAGTACCATGCCATACCTCATCAATGGCAATTCAGAATTCACGACAAAGCACAACAAATAATGTATCAGATCATATAAACCAAAACTGTGAGCAATTTTGCCCCAATGTTAGAAAGTTTTTAATACCATGTTTTAAAAATTTCCTATTACATAATACTTTTGTGGACAAAAAAGGGCCACATGCTAACGTGACTAGCTCAGTGGAGGCCTGCGTGATGGCCTTGCAAACTCAGAGACCTAAAGTAACTACAAAGCATGGTCTAAAATTAAAACTTCTTAAAACTAAAAGCAGTTTATGGTGTGTAGTCATGTCCTAAGGCAGTATTTTTCCTTAACAAAAGTTAATCTTCACATTAACTAAGCCAGTCCATTTGTCTTTTGGCATCTAGGATACTATGCCTTTGCAAAAACAAAGTAATTTCCCTTTTTCAGAGCCCTCCAAGTGCAGAGCTGAGACCACAAATACCTTCATTATCATTATCATGTTAATTTTGACTGTTAACTATCCTGCACTCATCTAAGTAAAAGAAGTGTGTGTCCATCATTTCACTCTTTATCCAGTCCTAGAGGTTTTCCTACTTTGCTTTCTCCTGCCTCCCTAATCTATCAGCAATGGATTTCACAATAACCCACTTACAGCAATCACCTCCTTTATTGTAATGTATAAAATAAGGTGCAAAACTGCTATTCTCCTGAGCATTAACTCAATCCATTGAGATTCTGCTTCCCAGCATTTGTTGACAGTTTGGCTCAAATAAACTCACAAAAATTCTTCACAGGTTTGAATGTTTCTTATATTAACACTTTCATTTAAAAGACACAGCTATACCGCAACCGGTTTGGCTCAGTGGATAGAGCGTCGGCCTGCGGACTCAAGGGTCCCAGGTTCGATTCCGGTCAAGGGCAGGTACCTTGGTTGCGGGCACATCCCCAGTGGGGGGTGTGCAGGAGGCAGCTGATCGATGTTTCTCTCTCATCAATGTTTCTGACTCTGTCCCTCTCTCTTCCTCTCTGTGAAAAATCAATGAAATATATTTTTTAAAAAAAGATACAGCTATTTGAAAACTGTATTTAAAAATAACGAAACTCCTTGGAATTGTGGTCGGCAGTGAGACAGACATGAGCAGAGCAAGGAAGATGGGCCAGGTACAGAAGGTCACCAGGAAGGAAAGCCCCAGGTGTAAAGGGTAATTGTAGGGTGGGACCTCACCCCCCGAGGGACCTTTCCTCCCTTAGCATATCAATGGTCTGCAGTTTGGACACACTGACCTTTCCTCCCTAGATAATACCCAGGCCTCAGTTGTATTTCAGCTCCAAGCCCAGAAAAGCAGCAAAACCACCAAGCTGATCTCAGGACCAGCTGCGTTGGATAATGACCCCTGCGACCCCAACCCTGAAAGAACACACCTGGAAAAGTGCTAAATATTCACTGAGATCTTCCCCTGGGCCCTCCCTTAGGACCAAGGCACTCTCCCTCCCAGGAGCATGCCTGCACCTTTCCCTTCTCCCTCACCCAAGCACCTTCCCATCTGCTTCCCCACTTCCAAGCTCCAAGGGCCCTTCCTTTACTTACCTCTATAACTCATTTCCTCAGCTCATTTCTTCTACAAATATTACTTCTATCTCTGTGATTTTATAAATAAACTAGAGGCCCAGTGCATGATTGAATCATGCACGTGTAGGGTCCCCTACACGCTTTCGCTTTCGATCACTGGGGAGCTGGGTGCCTGTCTGCTGGTGCCTGAGCAGACAGGCACCCAGCTCCCACGCTTTTGCTTTTGATCACTGGTGCACCAGGCCTTTCAGAAGCCTCAGCGCGGCGGAGGCTTCTGAAAGGCCTGGTGCCTGAGTGGACAGGCATCCAGCTCCCCCGCTTTTGATGGTCCTCGGTGGGACGTGAGCTCGCTGCCCCAGAGGCCCCTTCTGTGCCGCAGCACAGCCACGGCGCAGACGCTGAGCTCACGCTGCCAGCTCAGCATCCTGCCGGCCCAATCGGCCACCCCGGCCACCCCGAGTCCCGCTCCCCCTCGCCTCCTGGCCAATCGCGGGCATAGCAAAGGTACGGTCAATTTGCATATTTGTCTATTATTAGGTAGGACTAGAGGCCTGGAGCACAAAATTTGTGCACGGGGGGGGGGGGGTGTCCCTCAGCCCAGCCTGCACCCTCTCCAATCTGGGACCCCACAAGGGATGTCCGACTGCCCGTTTAGGCCCGATCCTATTGGGATCCCTATTGGGATCAGGCCTAAACGGGCAGTCGGACATCCCTCTCACAATCCAGGACTGCTGGCTCCCAAATGCTCGCCTGCCTATCTTCCTGATTGCCCCTAACTGCTTCTGCCTGCCAGCCTGATCACCCCCTAACCACTCCCCTGCCAGCCTGATTGATGCCTAACTGCTCCCCTGCCAGCCTGATTGCCCCTAACTGCACTCCCCTGCCAGCCTGGTCACCACTAACTGCCCTCCCCTGAAGGCCTGGTCACCCCTAACTGCCCTCCCCTGCATGCCTGGTCCCCCTCAACTGCCCTCCCCTGCATGCCTGGTCCCCCTCAACTGCCCTCCTCTGCAGGCCTGGGTCCTCTCCAACTGCCCTTCCCTGCAAACGTGGTTGCCCCCAACTTCCCTCCTCTGCCAGCCTGGTCACCCCTAACTGCCCTCCCCTGCAGGCTTGATTGCCCCCAACTGCCCTCCCTTGCAGGCCTGGTCCCTCCCAACTGCCTTCCCCTGCTGGCCATCTTGTGGCAGCCATCTTGTGTCCACATGGGGGCAGCCATCTTGTGTTGGAGTGATGGTCAATTTGCATATGACTCTTTTATTAGATAAGATGTTCTCTTCTAGCTTGAGTCTTGGCTCTGAATTCTCCCCCAGCCAGAACTCAAGTACGGAGGTTGCTGTACTCAGATCTGGTCCGACCTGACCGGTCTGTCACCTGGTGCCATTCCCACCGCCTACAGCAGAATCATGAACTTTTAAGCAATTAGGGTTTATAAAACAATTGTGAGATATATGTTACACTCACCTTGTAACCGTACCACAATAGGTATTTTAATTTCCAAATCCTTTACTGCCATGACTATACCCTGTGCAATAACATCACACCTCATGATTCCTCCAAAAATGTTGACCAGAATAGCCAGTACCTGTGAACAGAATGTTTTTGGTCGATTAAAATTTTAAAGAAATGAGTATGTGTCCTTCCTTCCTAAGAAAATATTAGTATTTATACCTTATGATGAAATTTAATTCCATGGAACCATTTTCAGACAAAACAGCCATCACTGAAGTCTGTGCAGTCCACTACACACCAGAACTTATGTTTTTCCCTCTTCAGGTAATTCCAACACCTGGCTCATATTCTCTTCTCTTCTGTCTCATATGAATAAGACCTGATTCCTTTACTTGCTTCCTATTAAACATAGCCATTTACCAACATGATATCCCAGATCATGTTGTAAGACAACGTCACATACAAGAGCTCCAACTTATGTTCTTTGACTATCATCTCTTCTTCACTTATCCCCACCAATTCAACAAACTCTTCACACAAACAAGGCCCTCAAAAATCACTGAATTTCTGTATGCCCACTACTAGCTATGATTCACATCCAAACCTCACGGTCTGTTTGGGTCAGTATTTTTTCATCATCACACTGATAATCTGAATCATTGTTCTTCTATCATTTACAAACTTTTTTTTTTCACTTTTCATTTTTTAAAAAATATTTGTATTGATTTCAGATAGGGAGGGAGGGGGGGGAAGAAGGGAGGGAGGGAGGGAGGGAGGAAGAGAGAGAGAGAGAGAGAGAGAGAGAGAGAGAGAGAACGAACCATCAATGATGAGAGAGAATCATTGATTGGCTTGGCTGCCTCCTGCACACCTGACACTGGAGAGCCAGCCCGTAACCTGGCGGAGAATTGAACCATGACCTCCTGGTTCATAGGATTATGCTCAACCACTGAGCCACACTGGCCAGGCTACTTTTCATTTTTTAATGAACTTTGCTCTGATGTAGTTCATTCACCTACACCAGAGTTTCTCAGCCAGTGCAATATAAATAACTTATAGACACCAAGATATTGCTCCCCTCAACCCTAAGGAAGCTAGGAAGGTTCTAGGACAGCTGTCACCTCTGGGCTAGTGGCCTCTCCATCTACCTTCTAGGCCCCATTGAAATACGTTCTGTGAATGCCATGACATGAAAAAGGTTGAGACACACTGAGCTATGCCACACATTCCTCATATTTACCACTATTATTTCTAGAAATTATAATGGACTAGAATTTATAGTGGACTCTGGCACCTTCTTAGCTCTCTTCCTCCCCCCTCATTCTAGATAGCTACAATATGCACCACAGGGCACCATCTAACACCCTAGCCTTAAAGTTACTGTTACCTCCAGTCCATTTCAACTAATTATTACCAAGGACAAACCCCTGACCAGAAAGAGAATCTCTACAATATCGAATGTGTAAATCCCATTTTCTGTTCAGCCTCCTCTTTCACTTCTAATTCCTTTTATCACTAACTCTATCAAACCCAATCTTTTCCTCTTAAAAGCCTCTGGTCCCTCAACCCCTTTCTAATCACTGGATGTATCAGCTCTCTACCAACATGACTTTCTTCACTATAGCAGGGGTGGGGAACCTTTTTTCTGCCAAGGGCCATTTGGATATTTATAACATCATTCGAGGGCCATACTAAATTATTAACTTAAAAATTAGCCTGCTATATTTGGTCAAACATTTAATTAACACACCGCTTATGCCTTGGCAGGGCCAGACCAAACAATTTCGCAAGCCTTATACGGTCCTCGGGCCAGACGTTCCCCACCCCTGCTAGAGAGCCTGGAACCTATGGTTGAGCAATTCAATGATAATGCCATGTGCATGCCCAATTCTCTCATACCAAGTCTTCCTCCGCCACCCCAATTCAATTAATGCATTCTTGGACGTTTCTATCCTATTAACTTATCCATTCCAACTTTAAAGGAAAGCAAAACAGCAAAAACAAACAAAAAACCATCCTGTAACACTAGCATAAATCAAAGAGCAGTATAATAATGATTCACCAGCAATTCTTTCCTTAATAATCTGCCTCACACCTTTCACTCTCTTCATGAGCCTCCTTTCTCCAATACACATCTCCATGCAGCTAGATACAGCTCATCTTCTTAGTCTCCCAAGCAAGCAAACATATACCACACAGCTCTCTTCAACCCTACTTCCATTCAGCTGCTAGCACTATGTCCTTCTGTGCCTTCATAAAAAAGGCCCTGAAAAAGTATCTCAACTCAATCCATTACAGCCTGACGGGAAGCTGGTCCCCTCTCCTCTGCTATTCTTACTAAGGTTCCTAATCATTTTGTTTATTACTTACTGTACTTGATTGCTCCTACAACATCTGACACTGTTGCCCATCCACTTAATTCTCAAAACTCTTCATCCAGGCCTTTAATGTCACCACTCTCACCTGATCTGCAACTATCTCTGTCAGTTTGTTCTCTCTCTCTTATTATTCTACTAGGGGCCCAGTGCATGAATTCATGCACCTTGAAAGGAATTGTGGGCTGCGAGGCTGCGGTGGGCACAGGGGCAGGTTTCGGCCCATCCTCCACACCCCCGCCTGGCCCCTGCCGCTGCGGCCCCAGGTCCCCTCTCTGCCGGCAGCCCTGCTCCCGTTGCCCCCACTCCCATGTGCTGACAGCGCCAGCCCCACTCGCACCTGCTGACAGTGCGGAGCGACTGGGGCCAGCGTCAGCAGCGGGTGTGAGTGGGGCCAGCGCCAGCAGTGGATGCGATTGGCAACTGCTGCCCCGATTGCCCCTCAGGAGCAGGGGGAGGTGGAGAAGCCCTCAGGGGTGATCGGGGCTGGCAGCTGCCACTCGCACCTGCTGATGGCGCCGAGCAATCGGGGCTGGCACCGGGTGCCAGCAGTGGGTGCGAGCAGGGCCAGTGCCAGCAGCAGGTGCAAGCTCCAGGCGGGACCGTGGCACATGGGAACAAAGAATTTTCAGTAACCACCAGAGGCTCGCTCCGATTACAGCGACCAGCACCCCGCAGTGGTCTGGTGCCCCCGCTGACCTGCTCCACCATCCCGCTGCAGCCGGCACCTGCCATGTTCCACACGCGCCCCCAGTGGTCAGCACACATCATAGCGACCGGCTGTTCCACCATTCGGTCTATTTGCATATTAGGGTATTATATATAGAGATTTTATCTCTCCTGCTTTATTCAATCCTTCAACATGGAGGAGAGGGGTAGGTGAAGAGCTAGGTTCCATTCTTGGTTTCCTCATCTCACTCCTTTGAGTCATCTCACCAACTCCTAACACTTCAACTTTTCTCAATATACTGAGGACTCTCAAATATATATCTAACCATTAGAGGAACTATATCTTTATAACCATCAACTAGATATAGTCCCCACAGTGCAAAATTAACACATTCAGAAATACATATTTCTCCATTTTGTCTCTGATGGCACAAAGGGCATCACCACCAACTGATGATTCTCTCCAGCTACCCAAAAAAGAAGAGAAATAAATTTAATGATTATATCTTAGAAATGCCTCTAAATATCTTTGCTTTATTCTTACTGACACTACCATTGCCAGGACCTCTTTGTATTTTTTAACAATGAAGATAACAACCAAATTGATCTATCCTACCAGTGCCTCTGTACTCTACATTTCACACTCTACTAGCAAAGTTACCCTTTTTTAGAAAATAAAAAGATAAAGAACAAATATATCTCTTACCTAATAAAAGAGTAATATGCAAAATAACCTTCACTCCACGACAAAATGGCGGCACCCATAGATACAAGATGGCGGCACCCAGTCCTCTCAGGCCCACCGGAGTCCCCCAGTCCCCGATGAGAGCCGGCAGCGTGCGGCCCGGGAGGCGGCTGTGCCCCCCCCACCCCCTGGCAAGATCCGCTCCCAGCCGTGGCCCGGGCCATCAGCCTGTCAGCTGGGAGGCGCCCGTTCCCCCGCCCCCCGCCCCCTGTGCGATCCGCTCTCAGCCGCGGCCAGGACCATGGGCCTGGGAAGTGCCTGCGCCGCCCCCCCCGCCAAGCGATCAGCTCCTAGCCGCAGCCGGGGGGTGTAGGCCTGGGAGGCAGCCGCGCCCCCCAGAGCGATCCCCTCCCAGCAGCAGCCTGGGGTGTCAGCCTCCAAAGGGCCTGCGCCCCCAATGGAGTGATCCCCACACACACCTATAGCCTTGGAACTTCCCTTGCCCCCAGCCAAGTGATTGGAGATGCAGGGAGGGTGGTATCTGTGCGATGCTGCCCAGCAAACCTCTCCCATTGGGTAGAAACTTCTGACCAGGTTAGGGAGGTAAATGGGTTTTGTTTAAAATCTTTAGAAACTGCAAAGGAAATGTCTGAGGTAGGGTTTCACATCGGAAGTAACTTACAACTAATTTCTGAAGGCAAACCTGGACATTGCAGTTACATTACTGGAGAGTACCCCGAGGTCCGGAGGTTGGCTCTGCAGCGGCGGTGCAGAGTGCTCCCCACCCTGGTTCCTCAGCACCTTGGGCAGGGCTTGAGCCCACCCAGGAAGGCCTTTTCCCCTACAGTTTTCACCACGGCAGGGAGGTTTTGTAGACATGAATAAGAAGTGCCCACGCACAAGTCCTGAAGATGCCGGGGCCGGCAGAAATGACAATCAAACCAGGAAAGAGCAAAACCAGAAACACCACCGATCCCAACATAGATCAACTTTTTCTTCAGATGACTGTGTGTTTCCCTCTTCTTTGTCTTCTGGAAGCAAGACAGATTCAAGTACCGACAATTCTACCAACGGAAAAGTTAAGAGAAAGAGAGGACAAAAAAGGAATAAAAGGAAAAAAGAAAGAAAGGACAAAAGTTGAAACATCAAGAAAAAGAAAGAGAAGAAAGGAAGAAACAACCACATGATATCACCTTTTCAAGGTCTCATGAAATTCCTGTTTAAGGAGTTTATTTTATGACACTTTTAATTTGGGTTTACATTTTTACTGGTCTGTCAACACCACAGCAGGTACACTGTCCAATATGTTAAAGAAAAAACCCTATCTAATAAAGAGGGAATATGCAGGGGAGGGCATTTGGGGGTGACCGGGCTGTCAGGGGAGATCAGTTGGGGACAATTAGGCTGGCAGGGGAACAGTTAGGTGTCAATCAGGCTGGCAGGGGAGTGGTTAGGGGGTGATCAGGCTGGCAGGCAGAAGCAGTTAGGGGCAATCAGGAAGGCAGGCAGGATAGCAGTTGGGAGACAGCAGTCCCAGATAGTGAAAGGGATGTCCGACTGCCTGTTGTGGGATCGGGCCTAAATAGGCAGTCGGACATCCCCCAAGGGGTCCCAGATTGGAGAGGGTGCAGGTTGGGCTGAGGGACACGCCCCCCCCCCGCCCCCCCAGTGCACAAATTTCGAATTTCGTGCACTGGGTGGGCCTCTAGTACACACACACACACACACACACACACACACACACACACACACATATGCTGGATGCTGGAGTAGAGGGGTTAAATTCCAAACTCCTTAACTATAAGTACAGGGGTTTTCACAATATGGACTCAACATTATCTCTTATCATTCGCCCCCCAAAATGCTATTCTTATACATAAGCATCTTATTCCATGAACATAGTGGCTGTCTCTAAACTCCATGCCTTTAAATAACTTATTCAATTCTCGAGATAGCTCAAGGTATCACCCATTCAGTGAACGCCATTGTGATTCTCCCAGTTATTGTCTTGTATTCTCCCACAACACTGCATTCAGTATCACCCGTCAGACTATAAATGCCTTGAGGGAAGGGACCGTGTATTCCCAAATCCAAGCACAGTGTCCACAGAGACATAAGATGTAAACAGCTACTTCAGTGCTATCCACATAGTCTCCCTGGGCTACGGGCCTGTTTCCAACTCCGATGCTCTTAATGTCAGCCCCTAACACTGGAATTCTTCATGTGCATTTATCCATTCTTGTACCTAGGCCCTAAAAGCCACGCTTGAAAATATAACAAAAACTCCAGTTGGCCTTCAAAAGGACTCAACAGTTAGATAATTACATAATACTCCACTTTTAGAGTTTATGCCAAAAGAAGCTATACAAATATAGTTCCAATAAAATTTGTAAAAAATATTATTCAACAAGGAGAAGCAGTTTGTGTCTCATTTTAGTTTAATTCTTTTTATAAAACTGAAGATGGCAAATAAGTCTATAAGCTCAAAGTGAAAGAGCAGTAAAATAATTTTTCAAACAATTCTAGAGTCTAACACAACAAAAATGTACACTGTCAACATCATCAATAATAAGTATTTATTAATGACCTATACATATACTGTGCATTATGCCAACCACTGCCAGAGGCAACAATAAGTAAGATATAATCCCTATCAATGAGGAATTCTGTCTTAATTCAGTAAGACTAGTTCCAGGGAGGCCATTATCTTATTTTTCCATAAGCCTTAAAACCCACATTGGCCACATAGTAGCTATACTGCTTAAAAAGTATCTGGTGACTGATAATATGTATGTCTTTTGGATAATGATGCTTCACATCCCTTGTATACTGATAATAATCACTTATAAATTCATAAGTCTACCTTATGGCATATCTGCATATGGCAAATATGCAAACATTAAAATAGCTGTTTTAGAAGAGTACCTTAGTAAATGCAAAAAGTACTCATAATATGTCAGCAAAAATAAAAGACTCAAAATATGTACATTAAAAGACATATACATAAATGGCTGAACTATGTAAGTTATCTATAATAATAAAAGGGTAATATGCTAATTAGACCGGATGTCTTCCGGATGTCATTCCGGACCTCCTTCCTGACAAAGCCAGGGCCAGAGGGAAGCCAGCCCGGGTCCCGGGTGCCTGCCAGCAGCCAGATGAGGGAAGCAGCCCAGGTCCCGGGAGCCAGAGGGAAGCTGGTGCCGGCAGCCAGGGGAAGGAAGGCCTACTCTTGCACAAATTTTTGTGCATCGGCCCTCTAGTATCTTAATAAGCAGTATGTGTGAGTGTGTGTATGTGAAATCATTAAAAAGTCTTAAAGAAAAGAGATCAAATCAATAGCAACAAAAGTTATCTCTGGATAAAATTAAAGATTATTTTTTATTTTCATCTTTTTAACTTTACAGACTTATCAGATTTTTGGGCTTCTGTGGTCAACTAACATCTTCATAATATTTTCCATAGTCATGTGCTCCCATATCAAATCACTACCATTTAAAATATTATCTAACATAATCTAACATTTCTTCATCTTGTTTTCTAAATCACAATGGGAAACTTTATCTTTTTCTGTAGTTAATTGTTATTGCATTGTTTTCAAACAATGGAAGACTTTAAAATTTTAATGCTCAACTAGTGTAACAATCACATCTGCTAATTAATCAAGTTACTTCACACCATTCAAATTCTAAAACATAAGCCCTGCCCTTACCTTTTTATCTGAAGTGATAAGCTTAAATGCTTCTGTTACTTGATGGACTGTGGCACCACCACCAACATCAAGAAAGTTGGCTGGAGTCCCTCCATGAAGTTTTATTATATCCATTGTGGCCATAGCCAAACCAGCACCGTTTACTATCAAGAGAGGAAAATGATTTGTGTAAGCAACAAACACAAAGAAAATGAATTAAGCTTAGCCAACTCAGCTCTAAGATAAAACACATGGTACCTAGACAGCCTATATTCCCATCTAGGCCAATGTAGTTGATATCTGCCTTAGCTGCATCTTTGTCCCTTTCATCTTCCTGAGTCCAGTCCTGGAGATCAAAGATTTTCTTCTGGCGATAAGCTGAATTAGAATCAAAATTGATCTTCGCATCCATACACAGCACTTTGAAGAAAAAAAAAAATAAAGAAAAGAAAATGATCTTAATTTCAAGATGCAACAAACTATCCAATAATCAAACATTCTTCATTTTAGGGAAAAAACACATTTTGTTACTTTATTGAAAGTATTTCAATTTATGTTCACTATTAATTCAAACTGTTTCTTGAAAAAGAGAATTTGGGAATTGAAACTGAAGTGCTACCTGTTACTGGTTCTAAATCTCTCCTAGGCAACAGATAAAGAAGGGGTGAGGGGAAATTCCTGAAAAACATTTAACTATTTTAAAAATTACTGATGCTCCTAGCTAAACCCTCCACTTCGGCCCTCGATTCCATTCCCTCTCACCCAATGACACTGTTCCAGCAATTCTGTTTTTCCTACATTATAAATCCTCCCCTTTTCTATTGGCTAAATCAAACTGACTTGCAAAAAATGCTGTTCTTTCCTCCAACTTAATAAAAAGAATTTTAACCGTTATATCCCCCTTACTCTTCCCTTTCTATACAGCAGAACTCATGAAGGGAGTTGTCTATTTAAACCAGCGATCAGGAGACTGGCCAACGGCCAGACTCAGCCCATGCCTGTATTTTTATGTCCTGTGAACTACTAATGGGTTTTACATTTTTAATAGGCTGGGAAGAATAAAGGGAAAGAACAGAGGAAAAAGAACAAGAAGAAAAGCAGCAGCATCTGTGACCATATGTGCCCCACAAAGCCCAAAATTTTATTATCTCCCAACTGCTGTGATTAAATTCATTGTATCAAATTTTTCTTCTGCCTTCCTTTCTTTAATCCACTCTAATCAGGCTTTAAACCCCCAGTGCTCTACACAAAGGCTCATATGAAGGTCACCTCTCAAACTTCATCTTTCAGTATTCTACCCCATTCTTTGCTCCAATCCAACTAATGATAACATCCTCCTTGCAGTTCCTGAACAACAGAAGCTGAAAAAACTGAGCAGTTTTAGCTGCTGCCCAACACAAGAGACAATTTGGAGTCCAGCTAAGTTAACTACTAATATAAAAAATCAAAATTCTTTCAGAGGAAGATAACAGAATTCAAAATCTCTATACCATAACTCCAAAAATATCCAATATACCATGAAAAATATTACATTTGTGACTAAGAGTAGAGAGAAAAAGCAATCAAGAGTATCCAATCCAAGATGACAGATTTGGAATTATCAGAGGGCTATGAAACATTTTAAAAATGTTTAAGGATTTAAAGGAAACTATGATTATAATAAAGCACCAGATAAGTAATCTCAGCAGAAAATAAAACTAAAAAGGAATCAATTAGAAAATATAAAAAGGTATTTGTTTTTAAATACCACAATATCTGAAATGAAAAATTTATGGGTGGGCTTAACAACAAATTGGAGATAGGTCAGATCCTGAAGTCATCCAATCTGAAAATGATTTAAAAATCCACTTCAGTGACCTATTGGACAATATAAAGTCATCTAAGAATATGTAAAATTAGAAGGAGATGGGGAGGAGAATGTAGCAGAAAAAAATATTTGAAGAAATTATATATATATATATTATATATATATGTATTATATATATATAATATATATATATATCCTATCTAATAAAACAGTAATATGCAAATCATCACTCCGCTATACTCACAAGCCACGCCCACCAGCCAATCAGAAAGCGAATATGCAAATACACCCAACCAAGATGGCTGCAGCCTCCAAGAGCGGCCATGGTTGGAACTGGGCGACTGGAGCTGAAGATCAGAGGGGAAGATGGGAGCCAGCTGGAGTCCCCCACAGGCGATCAGAGCCAGCTGGGGTCCCCCACAGGCGATCAGAGCCAGCTGGGGTCCCCCACAGGCGATCAGAGCCAGCTGGGGTCCCCTGCAGGTGATCGGAGCCAGCTGGGGGTCCCTGCTCAGGGCCTGAGCCTCAAACAGAGAGAGGCTTGCGGAATTGGCTGGGGGCAGAGCTGGGCCATTGGAACCAGCTGGGAACCCCTGCGGTGATTGGAGCCAGCTGGGGGTCCCTGACCACAGCCCAAGCCTCAGCCAGAGGCTTGCAGCCTTGGCTGGGGGTGGAGCCCGGTGATCGGAGACAGCTGGGGGTCCCTGCCCAGAGCCCAAACCTCGGTCAGAGGCTTGCAGCCTTGGCCCTTGGGGCAGAGCCTGGCGTTGGGAGCCAGCTGGGGTCCCCTACGAGCAATCAGAGCCAGCTGGGGGTCCCTGCCCAGAGCCCAAGCCTCGGCCTTGGATGGAGTCGGGCGATAGAGCCAGCTGGGGTCCCCTGCGGGCGATAGGAGCCAGCTGGGCGGCCAGAGGCTTGCGGCCTTGGCCATGGGTGAAGCCAGGCGATTGTGCCAGCTGGGGGTCCCTCGGGGGATTGGAGCCAGCAGGGGGTCCCTGCCCAGGGCCCAGCCTCAAACAGAGGCTTTAGGCCTTGGCTGCGGGTGGAGCCGGGCAAGCGGAGCCAGCTGTGGTCCCCTGCAGGCGATTGGAGCCACCTGGGGGTCCCTGCCCAGAGCCCAAGCCTCAGATAGAGGCTTGCAGCCTTGGCCGCCGGGGCAAAACCTGGCAATCAGAGCAAGCTGGGGTCCCCTGTGGGCGATCGGAACCAGCTGGGGGTCCCTGCTCAGAGCCCAAGCCTCGGCCAGAGGCTTGCGGCCTTGGCCTTGGATGGAGCCGGGCGACAGAGCCAGCTGGGGTTCCCTGTGGGCAATCAGAGCTAGCTGGGGGTCCCTGCCCAGAGCCCAAGCCTCTGCCAGAGGCTTGCGGCCTTGGCTGTGGGTGGAGCCGGGCGATTGCACCAGCTGGGGGTCCCTGCGGGCGATCGGAACCAGCTGGGGGTCCCTGCCCAGGGCCCGAGCCTCAAACAGAGGCTTGAGGCCTTGGCTGTGGGTGGAGCAGGGCGATTGGAGCCAGCTGGGGGTCCCTGCCCAGGGCCCGAGCCTCAAACAGAGGCTTGAGGCCTTGGCCAGGGGCAGAGCCTGGCGATCGAGCCAGCTGGGGGTCCCTGCCAAGGGCTGGAGGCTTTAGGCCTTGGCAGGGGCGGAGCCGGAGATCACAGGAGATAGGTGTGAACTACAGAGGAAATACCTTTTCTGACCTCTCATTGGCTAAGCTCCCTGTATGCCACTGGTAATATTCTTAGTAACTTGGGTATAAGAATCCAAAAAAGTGATCTAGGGCTTTTCCACCACACTCCTGGGGAAAAAAAACGAAGGTCCGCTGCTGGAGGGCTAAGAAATGTCATAACCTGCCCTACACGGTTTGGCTCAGTGGATAATGACTAGGTTTGCCAACCGCAGAGTCCAGGTTAGATTCTGATCAAGGGCATGTACCTAAGTTGTAGGCTCCTCCCTGGCCGGGGCCCAGGTCAGGGCTCATGCAGGAGGCAACCAATCTAAGTATTCCTCTCACTTTGATGTCTCTCTCTGTCTTTCCCTTTCTCTTTCACATTCTCTGAAAGTCAATGGAAACATATACTCGGGTGAGGATAAAAAAAGAAAGAAAGAAAGAAAGAAATGTCATCGGTGACTGGCAGTGGCTCCAGCAGCGGGGTGATGGGGCTGGTGCCTTTCCCTGATCAGCCCGGTTGTCTCTCACAAAGGGAGGCTTATGGAGCGGGCCTAAGCCGTCAGTAGGACATCCCCTGAGTGCTCCCAGTATGTGAGAGGGGGCAGGCTGGGCTGAGGAGACACCCCCACCCCCAGTACACGAATATCATGCACCGGGCCCCTAATATATATATATAAAATCAAGCCAGATTTCTATACCCAGTGAAAATATATTTTAAAATATAAAATTAAGATATTTTCAGACAAATGGAGGCAAAATTCATAACTAGCAGACCACATCAAGAGAAAATGCTAAAGGGAGTTCTTCAGGCTCAAGGAATAAAACATGTGGAATTAGAATCTACAGCAGTGGTCTCCACAAGGCAGTTTGTCCCACTGGGGACATGTGGCAATATCTAGGGGCATTTTGGGTTGTCCCAACTAATGGTCACTAATTGGAATCTGAGTCTACAATGCACAGGAAAGCCTTCTCCCGCCCTTACCCTTCCAATGATCTGGCCCCAAATGTCAATAATGACAACATTAAGAAACCATGGTCTACAGAAAGGAAAATAATACCATAAATATATGTCTATATGAGCAATGCTGGCTAAAAGAATTTCAAATATGGAAAGGGAAAGAACTAGAATGAATTTAGTGGTACTGGAGTGAAATTAGAGGTACCAGTATAAATTCAGAGATTTTAAAAGAGAGATAGGCATAGATAAAAATATAGGTGGATTTTTATGTATGTATACACACACACTCTTTATCATGTTCTCTCCTTTTTTTAAAAAAATATATTTTTATTGATTTCAGAGAGAAAGGGAGAGGGAGAGAAAGAAATACCAATGATGAGAGAGAATCATTGGTCAGCTGCCGCCTGCATGCCCCCTTACTGGGAATTAAGCCTGCAACCCGGACATGTGCCCTGACCGGGAATCAAACGGTGACCTCCTGGTACATAGGTTGACACTCAACCACTGAGCAACACCACCTGAGCTCTCTCTCTCTTTTTTTCTAGGCTCTGTGCACTGAAAAGGCTTAGGAAAAATAACACATTAGCAGCAACAAGCACAGATAGAATGCATATCTTGTTTCCTAAATACCATTTTCCATGAAAGGAACCAGGGTCCATTGGTGCAAAAGCTAACTGCAGAATTGTAGGAAAGTAAAAGATAATAATCCTGGAATATCCTGTTGCACAAAAAGTAAAGAAGGGCTCAAAGAACACTTGTTTGATATATTAAAAGTGTTCAGAACTGGCCGGTTTGGCTCAGTGGATGGAGCATCAGCCTGTGGACTGAAGGGTCCTGGGTTCGGTTCTGGTCAAGGGCACATGCCCAGGTTGCAGGCTTGGTCCCCAGTGAGGGGTGTGCAGGAGGCAGCCTATCGATGATTCCCTCTCATCATTGATGTTTCTATCTCTCCTTCTCCCTTTTTCTCTGAAATCAATAAAAATATTTTTAAAAAGCGTTCAAAGGGAAAACTTATGGTCATGTAAAACTGATACATTAATGTTCATAGTAGCTTTATTAGTAAGAGCAAAATATTGAAAACACCCAAAAGACCTTCAAAGGATGAGTGTTTGAATGAAATCTGGTACATCCAAACAATGGAATACAACTCAGCAATAAAATGGATGAACTACTGGTATATGCAACAACATGGGCAGACCTCAAAGACAGTTTGTCTAATAAAAAGGTGGTTCTCAAAATACTGAATATAGTATAATTCCATTTACATAACACTAGAGGCCCGGTACACGAAATTCGTGCACGAGGGTGTGTGTCCCTCAGCCCAGCCTGCACCCTCTCCAATCTGGGACCCCTCGAGGGATGTCCGACTGCCCATTTAGGCCCAATCCCAGTAGGATCGGGCCTAAACGGGCAGTTGGACATCCCTCTCACAATCCAGGACTGCTGGTTCCCAAATGCTCACCTGCCTGCCTTCCTGATTGCCCCTAACCGCTTCTGCCTGCCAGCCTGATCACCCCCTAACCACTCCCCTGCCAGCCTGATGCCTAACTGCTCCCCTGCCAGCCTGATTGCCCCTAACTGTCCTCCCCTGAAGGCTTGATCACTCCCAACTGCCTTCCCTTGCAGGCCTGGTCTGTCCCAACTGCCCTCCCCTGCTGGCCATCTTTGTGGTGGCCATCTTGTGTCCACATGGGGGCAGCCATCTTTGACCACATGGGGGCAGCCATCTTGTGTTGGAGTGACAATTTGCACATTACTCTTTTATTAGATACGATAGAGGCCTGGTGCACAGGTGGAGGCCGCCTGGTTTGCCCTGAAGGGTGTCCCAGATCAGGGTGGGGGTTCCCTTGGGGCATGGGGCGGCCTGGGCAAGAAGCCTGTGGTGGTTTGCAGGCCAGCCACGCCCCCTGGCGACCCAAGAGGAGGCCCTGGTATCTGGGATTTATTTATTTTCTATAATTGAAACTTTGTAGCCTTGAGCAGAGGCCAGGGCAGGCCAGGGCGGCAGGAAGCTTGGCTTCCTCCATCGCCAGGGGCAACCCAAGCCTCCTGCTCTCTCCAGCTCCATGGCTGCTGCCATTTTTGTTGGGATTTATTTATCTTCTATAATTGAAAATTTGTAGCCTTGAGCGGAGGCCAGGGCTGGCCAGGGCTGGTGGGAAGCTTGGCTTCCTCCATCGCTGGGGGCAACCCAAGTTTCCTGCTTGCTCCAGCTATGTGGCCGCTGCCATATTTGTTGGGTTAATTTGCATACTTGCTCCTGATTGGTGGTGGGCATGGCTTGTGGGCGTAGCGTAGGTACAGTCAATTTGCATGTTTCTCTTTTATTAGATAGGATTTTCAAAATAACAAAATGATGAAAACAGACTAGTGGTTTCCAGGGCACAGGAAAGGGTAGGGAAGAATTGTGTGAAGGATGTGAATAAAAAGAACTACATGAGAAGTGGTAATGAAACAGGTCTGTATCTTGACTGTGCTGGTGGTTACACAAATCTATGTGTGGGATAAAATTAAATGTATACATACACATATCTATACATACACACATGGACACACAAATGAAGGTTTTTAAAAAACAGTGACAAATGTCCCCTCTTGGGCTTGCCGCTGAACCTCCTGGAGCCCGTTGACCATGTGGTGGAATTCAAACACTGCGGGGCCAGGTGAGGGCACCCGAGCAGGAGAAACAGACCAAGAGTTATGGGCTGCACCTGCTGCAATGCCACACGCCCAGGCCTCCATGGAAAGGTGGTGCAGTTTGAAAGGGGACAAACTGAGCCCTGGCCAGTGTGGCTCAGGTTGGAGCATTGTCCCATGCACCAAAGGGTCACGGGTTTGATTCCTGGTCAGGGCACATACCCATGTTGCAGGTTTCATTATGATATATTCATTAACTTATGAATTAAAGTATTTTTTTAAATAACAAAAACATGACATTTCTAGTTTTATTGCTTTGTGTGTAAAGACTATTAACTATGTTATTAATTCTCAAATATTTGTTGAGACTTTTTCATTTGTGGCTCAGTATTTTACTTTTTAATTGGTATTTGAAAAAAATGCTTTTCTAACTGCATTTTCTAAATATATATATATCCATTATGTTAAAAAATTTAATGTGTTGTTCAAAAAATAAATGAGAAATATATAGCAAAGGCATTAATCTTTACTAGTACTTTGGGGTACAGACTCCAGAAGATTCACTCAGGAGCTAGTTGAAGATGATTCTCCAATGCAAACATACTTGGGGTGAAATCCTTAGGAAACAGAATTCTTAGGCCTGAACCCCATAACAATCAGTAGAAAGAACAATGGACAATGCTTGCAAGAGTGAGTGCAATATCAGTAAACAGGACCCATACTCAATTCATACTCGTGTCAAAATCATGGTTCTCAAAAGGGAAAAATTTGAAAGAGAATACAGATTGATAAATTAGTCATGTCCCAACCCCCAACCCCACAATCACAAATGCATTGATTTTAAGTTCACAGGTAATACAATTAGGACAAAATGGCATCCTGGTGAGACTCATATAGTCTACTCTCTTTCACTCAGCTTCCACTCAGTTTCTTCCATGACCTTTGATAAAACTAAGTAAAAGGTTCTGGGAACATAATTATGTTGGTATCATTATTCCTGATGATGGGAATGGCCGGTGCTTTTGTTTTTTTTTCAAATTTGATAACTGAGGTGTTAATGATATGATACATTTGTATGTATTATTAATTTTGCATACCCCTTTAAAAGTGAGGCCCATACAAGGGAAATTAAGGAAAATATAAACAAATGGGACTACATCAAAATAAAAAGCTTCTGCACAGCAAAAGAAACCATCAACAAAATTAAAAGTGAGCCCACTGTATGGGAGAACATATTTGCCAATGATCCTTCTCATAAGGGGTTAATTTCCAAAATACATAAGGAACTCATACAACTTCACAAAAGAAAGACAAATAATTCAATTTAAAAAATGGGCAAAGTGGAGAACAGTATGGAGTTTCCTCAAAAAACTAAAATGGAACTCCCATTTGACCCAGTGATCCCACTTCTAAGAATATAACCCAAGAAACTAGAAACACCAATCAGAAAGGATATATGCACCCCTATGTTCATAGCAGCACAATTCACCATAGCTAAGATTTGGAAACAGCCTAAGTGCCCATCAGCAGATGAGTGGATTAAAAACCTGTGGTACATCTACACAATGGAATACTACACTGCGGTAAAAAAGGAGTTCTTACCATTTGCAACAGCATGGATGGAACTGGAGAGCATTATACTAAGTGAAATAAGCCAATCAGAGAAAGATAAATATCACATGATCTCGCTCATTTATGGAATATATGAACAACATAAACTGATGAACAAAAACAGATCCAGAGACAGAGAAACATAAATCAGACCATCAAACCTCAGAGGGAAGGTAGGGGAGGGTGAGGGTAAGGGGGAGAGATCAACCAAAGGACTTGTATACATGCATATAAGCCTAACCAATGGACACCGACAACAGGGGGGTGAGGGCATGAGTGGCGAGGATGGGGGGGGGGATAATGGGGGAATAAGGACACATATGCAACATCTTAATCAATAAAGAAATTTCAAAAAAAAAGAATGACAGAAGAAAAAACATTGAAAAAAAAATGTGCAAAGGACCTAAATAGACATTTCTCCAAAGTGGACATACAGATGGCCAAGAGGCATATGAAAAAATGCTCATCCGAGAGATGCAAATTAAAATGACAATGAGGTTTCAACTCACACCTGTCAGAATGGTTCTCATCAACAAATCAATAAATGACAAGTACTGGCGAGGATGTGGAGAAAAGGGAAACCTAGTACACTACTGGTGGGAATGCAGACTGGTGCAGCCACTGTGGAAAACAGTATGGAGTTTCCTCAAAAAAATTAAAAATGGAACTGCTATTTGACCCAGTGACCCCACTTCTAGGAATATATCCTAAGAAACCCAAAACACCAATCAGAAAGAATGTGCATAGCAGCACAATTTACAATAGCTAATATCTGGAAACAGACCAAGTGCCCATCAGCAGATGGGTGAATAAAAAAGCTGTGGTATTGATACAAACAAGCCAAAGGAAAATTGTCTGGGAAAAAATGAAAAAGGATCCCTAGTCAAATTTATAGAAAATATTCCTATATTAACTTTTGGTAGAGAATATGTTTGTGTATTTTCAGAAAACAACTAGAGGCCCGGTGCACGAAATTCGTGCACTGGGAGGGGGGTGTCCCTCAGCCCACCCTGCCCCCTCTCACAGTCTGGGAGGCAACCTGGTTGATCAGGGGAAGGCACCGCCCCCAACACCCCGCTGCTGCTGCCACTGCCAGCCACCGCAGCCGCCAAGGTGTTTTCATCAACATGGACTCCAGACCCTTCACCACAAAAAAAATGACAACTTTCTTTAGGCATTTTCAAGATGTCTCTTTCATAGGATATTACATTTCTTTTTTTTTATCCTCACGTGAGGATATTTTTCCATTGATTTTTAGAGAGCGTGGAAGAGAGGGAAAGACAGAGAGAAACATCAATGTGAGAGGGACACTTCAATTGGTTGCCTCCTGCATGAGCCCTGACCTGGGCCCCGGCCAGGGAGGAGCCTGTAACCTAGGTACATGCCCTTGACGAGAATTGAACCTGGACCCTGCGGTTGGCAGGCCGAGGCTCTATCCACTGAGCCAAACCGGCTAGGGCAGGATATGACATTTCTTAGACCCTCCAGCAGCGGACCTGTGTTTTTTCCTCCAGGAGTGAGGTGGAAAAACCCTAGATCACCTTCTTGGATTGTTATTAGGCAAGTTACCAAGAACACTGCGAGTGGTGTATGGGGAGCTTAGCCAATGAGCAGTCAGAAAAGGTGTTTTCTGTGCAGCTCACACGCAGAGGAGGAACTGCTGACAAGGGCCTGCCCTCAGCGGTGAGTGGGCCCTCTTCCTCTCCCTCTGGTCCACTCTCTCTAAAAAGCAGTGAAAGAATATCCTCTGGTGAGTATTAAAAAACAAAACAAAACACAGAATAACAGGCCTCCTCCTTGGAGATGCTGAATATGTAGGCCTGAAAGAGCGAATTCTTGGCTCTGTGAAGATCCCTACATGAATTTTATTAACAATATTTGGAAAAGTAGCCTAAGCCACACCAACGATTCAAGTTTGTGCTTTTCTGTGTTTATTGTGTCAAAACAAAATTTTGCACGTGTTAAATACGTAATTCTTATTCAAATACATAATAGCAGATGCAAAAGTTCTGTTTAACTCAGTGAAGGGACTGGAAGGATGATAATGCTGTTCAAAGGAGATTGCCAAAGATGAAAGCCTGAAGTAAAACTGCTAAATTAGATACAATCTGGCTAATGTCCTATAGGATAATAAAACCATCACTTTTTGAATTGGTTTGTCTTCTAGACAGAAATTAGTTACATCTTTAAAAGCATAAAAATTCTTTTCATCTTCTCACTTTGCTGATCATTATATGTAACTTTCCAGGGCTGTAAAATGTCAAAGTATATGAAACTTATTTAATTGTAAATAGTGTGTCAGAGTATGTGTTTCATAGAAAAGGAAATGATCATTCTGTGGCCTCTAATGCCCCAATTATACTGAAAGGACTTGCTGTCAACGTTTTACTCCGGGCCTGTGCTCGGCCGCAGGCGGGCCACCCTTTCCTCTCTGGGCCTACGATCAGCCACGGAGGCTGCGGGTGGGCTCGCCCTCTCCTCTCCGGGCCTGCGCTTGGCCACAGAGGCTGCGGGCCGGCCCCCTCATCTCTGTCCATATCCACTCCGGCTCCGGGGGGCCTGTCCGTGTCCACTCTGGCCCTGTCCGCTCCGGGCCTCACCTGTGCGCGCAACCTCCTCCTGTCTGGTCATGACCCGTTATGACATCCTGGCCTAATTTGCATATTACCTCTTTATATATATATATATATATATATATAGATTATTTTGACCCATTTCAGAAACTTCTGAGGACAAACATCCAAACTACATCCAGATGTCCCCAGAATATCCAAAAGGCCCATAGTTGGGAACAGGATGGCAGCCTCAAAGTCAGAGCAAGACTACCCAGACAGCTAAACTCTCATCCCTCAAAAGCTCCATGTCTACCTACCCTTGATAGGTCATAGGATTGATGGCTAAGTTCAATGGGTCAAGAAAACACTAAGGAGTGTTAGTGAGATCAAATCTTCACCACTAGCCATGAGTCCCTAGGCAACCACTTAATCCCTTGGTAACACATTTTCCTAACCTATAAAATAAGGATAGAAGTAGTATCTACCTCACTGAACTGTTATAAACATCAAATGAAATAAAAGGGTTCATATCTGTAAAGTGCTTACAACACTGCCTAACAAACATTATTTGTTACTAGAGGCCTGCTGCACGAAAATTCATGCACTTGGGGACGGGGGTGTCCCTCAGCCTGGCCTGCGCCCTCTCGCAGTCCGGGACCCCTCAGGGGATGTCCAGCTGCCAGCTTAGGCCCGCTCCCCACACAGGGAGAAGGCCTAAACCACAGTCAGACATCCTTAGTGCTGCAGAGGAGGCGGGAGAGGCTCCTGCCACCGCCGCTGTACACTCTCAGCCGTCATCCTGGCTTGTGGCTGAGCGGAGCTCCTCCTATGGGAGTGCACTGACCACCAGGGGGCAGCTCCTGCATTGAGCGTCTGCCCCCTGGTGGTCAGTGCATGTAATAGCAACCAGTTCTGCTGTTAGGGTCATTTTGCATATTACCCTTTTATTAAATAGGATGTTTTTGTTAAATAGAGGGGAAAAATTCAAAATAAAAATAAACTGAAATATGAGAATAAACTGAAACATGAGAGACAACCTGAAATGCAACAGAGACATTTTTTAAAAGACTAAGGAAAATAAATACAATAGAATTAAAATCTACAAGTGAATAAAATCAGCAAGTAGTCTCTGTATACCACAAATAAAAAGTAAGAAAAGCCCTAGCCAGTTTGATTCAGCGGATAGAGCATTGGCCTTTGGACCAAAGGGTCCCAGGTTCGATTCTGGTCAGGGGCATATGCCCGGGTTGTGGGCTCAATCTCCAGTGTGGGGCGTGCAGGAGACAGCTAACCAACGATTCTCTCCCATCATTGAATTTTCAATATCTCCCCCTCTCCCTTCTTCTCTGAAATCAATAAAAAAAAATATTTTAAAAAAAGAAATACCTAGGAATAAATTTAACCAAGGAGGTGAAAGACCTCTTCTCTGAAATCTATAAAACATTGAGGGAAGAAACTGAGAGGGCTGTGCTCATGGATAGAAAGGATTAATATTGTTAAAATGATCATAAAGCTCAAAGCAATTTACAAATTCAAGGCAATTCCAATCAAAATACCAATGTCATTCTTCTTAGAATAGGAACAAATAATCCTAAAATTTATATGGAACCACAAAAGACCCAGAATAGCCACAGCAATCTTGAGAAATAAGAACAAAGTTGGAGGTATCACACTCACTGATCTCAAACTATACTACAAAGCTGTATTAATCTAACTGTATATTATTGGCACAAAAACAGACAAATAGATCAATGGAACAGAACAGAGAACTCAGAAATAGATCCTCACTTATATGGTTAAATAATCTATGACAAAGGAGGCAAAAACATATAATGGAATAACAACAGTGTCTTTAACAAGTGGTGTTGGTAGAATTGGACAGATAACTGCAAAATAACAAAACTGGACCACTCTTTTACACCATATACAAAAATAAACTCAAAATGAGTTAAAGACTAATAAGAAAGGCCTGAAAACAAAAAAATCTTAGAAGAAAATATAGAAAGTAAACTATCTGACATCAGTCTGAGTAATATCTTTCTGGACATGTCCCCTCAAACAACAGAAACAAAAGCACAAATAAACAAATGATACTACATCAAACTAAAAAGCTCTGCACAGTGAAAAAAACCTTCAATAAAACAAAAAGGCAACCTACTGACTGGGAAAATATATGTGCAAATGATATTAACCAAGAAGGCAGGGGTGGAGAACATCAGGCTCACGGGACTTATCATTTGGTCTGACCCTGCTATGGCATAAAGGGTGAGTTAAATGTTTGACAAATAGAGCAGGCTAATTTTTAAGTTAGTAATTTTCTATGGCCCTTGAATGATGTTATAAATATCCAAATGGCCCTTGGCAAAAAAAAGATTCCCCATCCCTGCAGAGTTGATATTCAAAATATATATAAATATTTTTATTGATTTCAGAGAGGAAGGGAGAGGGAGAGAGAAATAGAAACATCAATGATGAGAGAATCACTGATCAGCTGCCTTCTGCACGCCCCATATCAGGGATTGAGCCCACAACCTGGCATTTGCCCTTGACTGGAAACAAACCTGGGATCCTTCAGTCTGTAGGCTGCTCTATCCACTGAGTTAAACCGGCTAGGGCCAAAATTTATTTTTAAAAATCATACAACTCAATAACAAAAGAAATAAACAACCCAATCGAAAAACGAACAGAAGACATGAAAAGACATTTCTCCAAAGAAGAGATATGGATGGCCAACAGACATATAAGATGCTCAACATCACTAATCATCATGGATATGCAAATCAAAACCATAATCAGATATCACCTCACACCAGTCTATGACAATGGCTATTACAAAAAAGTACACAAATAGCATGTATTGGTGAAAAGGTGGAGAAAAGAAAACCCTTGTACATAGTTGGTGGGGCTGGAAGTTGCAGCTCCTATGAAAAATAGTATGAAGATTCCTCAAAAAAACTAAAAATAGATACAGCATACATTCTAGCAATTCCACTTCTGGGTATTTATCCAAATAAAATAAGAACACTAATTCAAAAACAGACAGGCATTCCTATGTTCATTGCAGTATCCTATATAATAAAAGGCTACTATGCAAATCAACTGAATGGCAGAGGACTGGTCGCTATGATGCGCACTGACCACCAGGGGGCATACGCTCAATGCAGGAGCTGCCTCCTGGTGGTCAGTGTGCTCCCACCGGGGGAGCACTGCTCAACCACAAGCCGGGCTCACAGCTGGTGAGCGCAGCGGTGATGGGAGCCTCTCCCACCTCCACGGCAACGCTAAGGATGTCTGACTGCCGGACATCCCCCAAGGGCTCCTGGACTGCGAGAGGGCACAGGCCGGGCCGAGGGGGCCCTCCCACCCCCCGAATGCACGAATCTCGTGCACCAGGCCTCTAGTTATTTATAATAGCCAAGATATGGAAGCAACCTAGATGTCCATCGATAGATGGATAAAGACACACACACACACACACACACACACACACTGGACTATGATGCAGCAATAAAAAGAATGAAACCTTGCCATTTGCAACCACATGGATAAATCTAAAGGATATTATGCTAAGTGAAATAAGTCAAGCAGAGAAAGACGAATACCATATGGATTCACTTATATGTGGAATCTGGAAAAAAAAACACACAATCTTGTAAATCTTATAAATTAAGACTTGTATAAATGGAAAAAACTGTATTTCTAGTTGGAAAAACTATTACTAAGATATTAACCACACCCCCTCCCCCAATTTTACAATCCCAATAGGATTCTAGCATAATTTTTTTTTGAAATCTAACAAAAGGATTCTATAGGTTGTCTAGCAATAGGACTTAGTAATATGACATCCAAGTACCCAAATCAGAACCAAAGGTTTCAAGGAGTTTGTGAAGCTCTAGACTAAATGAAAAATAGTACCTGTGGCCCTGGCCGGGTGGCTCAATTAGGTGAACGTCATCCCATGTACCAAGAGGTTGCTGATTCGATTCCTGGTCAGGGCACATGCCTGAGGTGCAGGCTTGATCCCCAGTAGGAGGCGTGCAGGAGGCAGCCAATGTTTCTCTCTCCCATCAATGTTTCTCTCTCTCCCTCTCTCTAAAATAAATAAAAACATAGTGAAAAAAAAAAAATAGTACCTGTACACATGCTCCCATGGGAACACTAGAGCACTTTCCTTGGATGAAAGAACTTGTTTTCATTCAATTCTCACTGCATTTGTATTTTTAATAACTTATTTTTCAATTACCGCTGACATGCAATATTATATTAGTTTCAGGTATATAACAGTGATTAGACATATAACTTATAAAGTGATCATTCTAATAAATCTAGTACCCATTTGACCCATACAGTTATTAAAATATTACTGACTATATTCCCCAAGCTCTACTTTACATCCTCATGACTATTTCTTAACTACCAATTTGTACTTCTTAACCCCCCTTCCCCTTTTTCATCCATCCCTCCAGTACCCCTCTCGTCTGGCAACCATCAAAATGTCCTCTGTATCTATGTGTTTGTCTATGCTTTATCTTGTTTTTTTAGATTCTACATATAAGTGAATCATATGGCATTTGTCTTTTAATGTCAGACTTCACTCAGGAGAAGACCTTCTAGGTCCATCCACTTTGCTGCAGGTGGCACGATTTCATTCTTTTTGAAGGCTGCATCATATTGCATTGTATATATGCACCATTTCTTTATCCATTCATCCACTGATAGATACTTTGGTTGCTAACATACCTTAGCTATTGTAAATAATGCTGCAATGAACATACAGATGCATATGTCTTTTTGAACTAGTGTTTTAAGTTTCTTCAGATAAATACCCAGAAGTGGAATTGCTGGGTCCTTTTTGTCTCTTGTAGCCTTTGGTTTTAAAGTCTATTTTGTCTGGTGTAAGTATTGTTACCCCAGATTTTTTGTTTCCATTTTTACAAAATATCTTTCTATTCCTTTATTTTCAGTCTGTGACTGTCTTTTGACTGAAAGTATTTACAAGCAGTATGTAAGTGTGTTTTATCATCCATTTGGCCACCCTATGCTTTTTTTAAAAATTAGAACATTTAATCCATTTGCTGATAGGCAGTTATTGCCATTTTAATATTCACATTTTTAACCTTTTCCCCCCCTTCTTTTTCTTAAAGAAATGCCTTTAAAACATTTATTGTACTACTGATTTGGGGTAATGAACTCCTTCAGCTGTTTCTTGTCTGTGAAACTCTTTATCTGTCCTTCGATTCTAGATAGCAGCTTTGCTGGGTAGAGCAATCTTGGTTTTAGGTCCTTGCTATTCATCACTTTTGAGTATATCATGCCAATCCCTTCTGGCCTGCCTAGTTTCTAATAAGAAATCAGCTGACTGTCTTATTAGGAGTGCTCTTTGTCTTTAACCTTTGTCATTTTAATTATGCTGACTCTTGGTGTGGACCTCTTTGGACTTACCTTGTGTGGGACTCTCTGTACTTCCTGGAATTATATATCTATTGACTTCACCAGGTTAGGGGGATTTTTCCATCATTATTTCTACAAATAGGCTTTCAATCCTTTGTGCTCTCTCTTCTCCTTCTGTACCCCTATGAATGTTGTTATGCTTGTTGTTGTCCCAGAGGTCCCTTAAACTAGCCTTATTTTTAAAAATTCTTTTTTCTTTTTGCTATTTTGATTGGGTGTTTCTGCTACCAAATTGTCCATTCAATCTATAGCTTCATGTAATCTACAGTTGATTTCCTCTAGTATATTCTTCATTTTAGTTATTGTATTCTTCATTTCTGCCTAGTTATTTTTCATCTTTTCTATTTCCATTTTTATGTTTCCTATCTCTCTGCTGAAGTTCTCACTGAGATCACTGAGTATCATTATAACCAGAGCTTAGAACTCTGCATCTGGCAGATTGTCTCCATTTTGTTTAGTTCTTTTTCTGGAATTTTTTTCTGTTCTTCCATTTGGGACATTTCTGTCTCCTCATTTTGGCTGCCTCCCCGTGTTTGTTTCTATTAGGTAGAGCTGCTATGTCTTCCAGCCTTCATACAATGGCCTTACTTAGCAGGTGTCCATTAGGGCCCAGTGGTCATCTGAACCAGGTGCTCTAGGTATGTCCCTTGTGTGGGTCGTATGTGTCTTCCTGTTGTAGTTGAGCCTTGATTGCTGTTCAAATGTCAATGAGAGGCTTGACCCTCATATTGACTGGCTGTGAGGATTGGCAGAGATTATGATGAAGGTGCTGTTTTGCAGGGGCTGACCCTAAGGAGCTCTGGTGCCAGCTGAGTCTGCCCTTTGGTTGTGCCATTTGTGGAGGAGGTTGGGTAGTGCTCTGGTGTGATCTGAAGCTGGCAATCATGTATGTTGGTTCTGGGACCTCGTGGCTCTGGTGCAGGCCAAGATCAACTGCTGCCTGTGGCCCCACTCTGGGCCATTTGGTATGAGCTACAAAGTGATTTGCAGATGGTTGCCACTTGTCCTGGGCTTAAGAGATGCCTGGGAGAGGCTAAGCTGTGAACTGAGGCCAGCTGCCACTAGTGCTGGGTTGGGGGCTGCTTAGCAAGAGGTATAGGGGCATACTGAGGCCAGATGCTGGTTTGGGATCTGTAAACCTTTGAGAGATTTTAGGAAAGTCCACAACATGAGACTAGACAAGGTGTTTTGAAGGGGAAAGGTACTTGAAGTGGTTTGGGTGGGCCAGCAAGCTAGAGAGGAGGGGTCTCAGAGAATCACTAGGGTGGAGTATATTGTGTTAGCAAGGTTGATGGAAACTCAGATATGATGCCTGTCTGAGCATGTAGGTTGGGTTGCGGGAGGCTCAAAATGGGAAAAATGGCTTCTGATAGCATTTCTGTCTGGAGAAAACTTCCTCCAGCCCTCACCCTGAAACCAGTCAATTCAGTTTCTCCTGTAAAGTCTCCGGTGCCTTTCCAGCTGCCTCCCTAGCACTGGAGTCCAGAAGGATTGCATCCAAGCATGGTGACCTTAAGAGGAATGCATGGGACAAGGGAGCTACAATCTCCACTGGTTTTCACAGACAGAAGTTATGGGGACTTTTCTCCCCAAAAGGTGAACCCCTTGTGCCTCAGGGGAGACCTCGACAACTGAGATATCCCTCCCAAGCTATATCTGCCACGAACGAGTATGGAACCAGCCCATTAAATTTCTTTCCCCCCCACCAGTTGATATGACTTCTTTTGTGAATCCTTAGTTAGAGGACTTCTGTTCAGTGAGACTTTAGGCAGTTCTCAATGATGGTTGTTCTATAGTTTAGTTATAATTTTCATGTGGTTGTGGGAGATGACGAGCACAGTGTTTTTCTCTTCTGCCATCTTGACTGGAAGCCCCTCAAAAGTTGATCTTTGAAAAGTATAAGAAGCCCCAGCCGGCTTGGAATAGTGGATAGAGCATCGGCCTGCGGACTGAAGGGTCCCGGGTTCGATTCCAGTCAAGGACATTTGCCCAGATTTGGGGCTCGATCCTGTGGGGGGCATGCAGGAGGCAACCAATCAATGATTCTCTCTCATCATTGATGTTTCTATCTCTCTCTCCCTCTCCCCTCCTCTCTGAAATTAATAAAAATGTCTTAAAAAAATTTTAAAGAGAAAAGTGTAAGAAAACTGATCAAAACTTTAGCTAGACAAATAGGCTGTAGGAGCGCCAAAGCAACCCACAGACTCTTCCAGGTGCCTCCAGGCAGGCTGTGCTATCTGTCCTTCACTGCATTCTTAAAAGATCTTGGACCCACAAAGAATTCAGTAATACAAGACTAAAAAAACAAATAAGAGCCGCCTCTCTAAAAAAAAGGCATTTTAAAATAAGCATATGAGGGAAGACATTCATTCTTAAAATGAACAATTATTGAAATAAAGACAAACAGATCTATGAAATCAGACGTGAATATGATAAGTAGGGGTATCAAAAATCAGTAAGGAAGGACATTTAATGTATTTAGAAAAACTGACAATTTGGAAAAAAGAATTAAAGCTAAAGTAAAATCTTGATTAAGCAAAGACTGAAAATCGAAAAATATGAAATGTATATATAGTAGTACACAATCTTTTCTGTAACGAGTGAGTTAATACCTATTTTCATATTTGTTTTTATTTGCAAATAAACAAAACAAAACCACAAAACAGTGGGGAAAACACACAAGAAACAAAAAATGAGGCAAGAGAAATAGGACTAGATAAGGATGGAGAGAAAACAAAATTTCAGGATAAATGAATGAGACTGGTAGAAATATATTGGTCTATTGTTCTGATTTTTGACCCATGTAAATACATTTTTTAAAAATAATCAAAAACCTCATCAAATTAATAAGAAAATTTATCCATGTTTCCTTTGGGTACTTTAGTAGGCTGAATATTGGCCACCCAAAGATAATACATCCCAATATATAGAACCTCTGAATGTTATCCTATATCAGCGATTTTCTTTATTTTTTTTTTTAAAGTATATTTTTATTGATTTCAGAGAGGAAGGGAGAGGGAGATAGAGATAGAAACATCAATGGTGAGAGAGAATCATTGATCAGCTGCCTCCTGCATGCTCCCTACAGGGGATTGAGCCCACAAGCCAGGCATGCCCTTGACCGGAATCAAACCCGGGACCCTTCAGTCTGCAGGTCGATGCTCTATCCACTCAGCCAAACCAGCTAGGGCTATATCAGCGATTTTCAACCAATGTGCTACAAGAGCACACTAGTGTGCAGCAAGAATTTTTAAAACATGTATACCTGAGTATTTATGTATCCCTCGGACTGGCCGGCCTCTTTTCCCTTAGATTGTCAAGTAAAATAATGACAACAGCAAACACAAAAACAGCTGTCCGGTGTGAATGAATCAAAATTACACCATTTTTTATTTTTTGTCAGATTAGCAAAATATATATATATATATATATACACACACACACACACACACACACATATATATATATATACATATACATATATATATATATATATATATTTGGTGTACTGCAGAATTTTAGTAATCAGTTTATGTGTGCCATGAGATGAAAAAGTTTGAAAATCACTGCCTTATTGTGGTAAAATGTTTACAGATGTATTAAAATAAGGATTGTGAAAGCAGGAGATTGTGCTGGGTTACCTGGGTGGGCCATAAATTACATCACAGGTGTTTTGTTGAGAGAGGCAGAGGGAAATTAGATACACACAAAGAGAAGGAGCCAATGTGACCATAGAGGCAGAGACTGGAATGAGGTGGTCACAAATCAAGAAATGCCATCAAGAAAAGGCAAGGACTGGACTCTTCCCTGGAGGCTCTGGAAGGAGCAGAACTGCTGACACCTTGAATTGATGTGATATTGATTTTGGACTTCCGGCCTCCAAAACTGTGAGAGAATGCTATTTTATGCCACCTAGTCTGTAGCAATTTGTTATAGTAGCTAAAGGAAACAGGTAGCAAAGGACATCAAAAGAAAATTCTGTCTACTGAGGAAAACATGCCCCCCAAAATTAAAAATTCTTAACATCATTAGGAATAAAAAACTGAAAATATTTTAAAATACAATTTCCTGATTATCAGTTTGACAGAGATTAAACCTAATGGAACACTCACTTCTGGCACAGGCAGACAATGAAATGGACATGGTATGTGAGAACAACAATCTGGCAAAATACATTTCAAAATGTTATTCTGACCCAATAATCAAAACGTTAAAAATATTATACTCTTCAACCCAAAATATCTAATTCTAAGAATCTACATGAAAGATAATAATTTCTATTAAAGATTTATATATAAATACAATACAGGCCCTTAAAAACTCTATCTTTGAAAAATATTTTACATGAAAAATATCTATTATATACTTTTAACTTTAAAAAGGGAAAGATATAATTTGAATAGTCTATGATTCCAGTTACAAAAATGATTATAATAATCTATGTAAAATATTTTTTTAAATATATATATATATTTTTAAAATATATTTTTATTGATTTCAGAGAGGAAGGGAAAGGGAGAGAGAGAAATATCAATGATGAAAGAGAATCATTGATTGGCTGCCTCCTGCACGCTCCCCACTGGGGATTGAGCCCACAACCCGAGCATGTGCCCTTGACTGGAATCGAACCTGGGATCCTTCAGTCCCCAGGCCGATGCTCTATCCACTGAGCCAAACCAGCTAGGGCTATGTAAAATATTAAAAGGGTGCTGGGTAATGAGTTCTTTTTTCTAACCTATATTTCTTAGCACTTTGAAAATTTTCTATAACACAAATTCAGGGTCTTTAGGGGAAAAAAACTGCTTAGAAACATATAAAAATGTATACAAAGAAAAGAAAAATTGAATACAAAGAAAAAAGTTACTAAATTAAGAGAACAAAGACATTCCCTTAGCAATAGAATATGGCTGTAGAATTTCACAATTAGAAAAAATTCAAGAGTCTTACTTTCAATGTCATTAATTAATATAATGAAGAAAATAAATAATTCAAGAAATATGTTTTATACAGGTAATTCTCCTTCATTAAACGTGTCATTTTAAAAATGTGCTTCAGCCTTCACCTTAAAAATTTAATTACTTTTAGTTTTATAAACCACCTCTACTATCATAAGAGAATTTACTCATTCTTCTTTATACAACCATATAAATGACTAACCAAAAAACCTGATTTCTGTCATAAAAAATAAAGCTAATTAGAAGTATAAAGATGAAAGATAACCTACAGATGCTTAAGACTGGAAATGTCCAAAGAGACCTAAAACAAAATCAAATAAATCATAGCAACAGAAGCACTCAATATAAAATATCGACAAAAATTTAGACTAGAATAAAGCAACATAATTTTAAAAAACAAGTATATATGATTTTATTAGATGTCAAATGTAACCAACAAATTATTGTGGTTGATAATAAAGATGGAAAGGTAACTGAAAAACAAAACACAACACAACTATACATGGAAGGTATGATAATTCAGAATCTGATTTACCTTTTAAACACATGTAAAAGAAAAGCGTCAAAGTGACAAGCTAATCTTGCTTCTCTAGTGGCTAAAAATAAAGATCTATGATGTCTCAAAGTCTAAAATTTGTGAAGATTAAGATGGTTAATTCCCCAGAGTTACTACTACTTGTTTACTACCACACTGTATACTCCAGACAGCACTGCCCAAAGAACTTTGTGCAATGATAAAAATGTTCTATATGTGTGCTATTATGGTAACCAATGTGGCTACTGAGCACTTGAAATGTGAATAGTGTGACCGAGAAATATTTTAATTTTTATATCATTTTAATTAATTTTATTCCCAAATATACTGGTGGCCACCATACTGCACAATGCAGTTTTAAGCCCTCTGTGTGTACCTAAATATATATTTAAGGTGTTTGCTTTAAATAGGCCTCTTTAATATTTGTTTACATTGATTCTATTTATTATAAAACTGCCCTGGCCTGTATGGCTCATTGGTTAGGGCCTCGGTCCACAGATTGAAGGGTCATGGGTTCAATTCCCAGTCAAGGGTGTGTACCCTGGTTGCAGATTCACCAGCCCCGGTAAGGGCTCATGTGGAAGGCAACCAATTGATGTGTCTCTTTCACATCAATGTTTCTCTCTCTCCCTCTCTTTCCCTCTTCTCTCCCTTCCACTCTCTAGAAATCAATAAAAAAAATAACCTCTGGTGAGAATTAAATAAATAAATAAATAAATAAATAAATAAATAAATATTATAAAATAAGTTCTATACAGGAATGAGTTCACTTCCTTATGAGTTCAACTTCCTTAGTAAAGCACACACTAGGTGGATAAATATGTAATCAATGTTTGATAAAACAAGATACTTTACCAGCTCCATCTGAATCCTCTACCATAGGATTTATTTCTACCATGGTTGCATCATATTTCAGAAAAAGGTTGTAAAGCTTGACCATGTTTTCTGCTGCAGAATCCACAACATTAGGTGGAAATCCCATCTTCTGTGCAAGCTGAAAGCAATTTGTCTCTTTATTACAGGAATGCCACATATATCCAATCAACATTAAATTATTGTAAATAAAAAACCTATTTTAATAAGCACAAATCATATGAAATCAAACATTAATCACTGAAATAGCAGCTATTAATAAATGGTTATAAAGTTTTTATCCAAAATCATAAGGCAGGTGGAAGCAATACACAAAAACAGTACAGAAAACCAGTGAAATTGTAAACAGAATTATCATGTATGTATGTACACAGAGAAAGTCTATAACTTTCATCAGATTCTTAAAAGCGTCCATAAAAGTAAAACCACTGATCTATTTTGTTTATATAAGATAGAATCCCTACCATTACAATTTTCAGGGGGAAAAAAGGGAGAGAGGAACAGTTAAAGGCCACCATAGGGATGTGATATCCAGACTAGTTTACGCAACAAAAGAAAGAAAAAAGATGGCAGAGTGAGGGAAAAGAAACCGATAAATTAGATGAGAACCTATGAAACATTAACCAATACCAATGAAAGACCTTATATGGATCCCCATTCAAAGTGGAAAAGAAAAAAAAAAGAGATAATTAGGGAATTTGAATGACAGGATAAGTAATGATATTAAGGAATTACTGTTAGTTTTACTAGTTATGGCAATGATCTTTTAAAGATACATATTGAAATATTTATAGAGGATATAAAGAAAAATATTGTAGATACTTCTTAAAGTTTCCATTTCAAACAAGATATTAACATGCCTTGACACTTTAAAACATTAAAAAAATTTTTTGTCAATCATTTCTCTTGTACAAAGTTGATTCTCTTTTTTCAAGTATTATAATACCTAACCAAAAGCTAGAAATGTTTTGAAATGCAACATACCCGGACAGCTTGTTCCTTTTTGATGCCTTCTACAATATCAATAGGTTCTTTAACTATGGCTTCAGGAGTCTCTGCAGCAACATCTTCAATGTTGACACCACCTTGAGAACTTCCTATTAATACAGGACCCTAGGAGAGGAGTAAACAGCTAAAACATCTAGATTTTATTTGGACCAGTCAATAAAACTTTAAAACCTCTATGTGCACACTATGAGACTTATGCATCTATCACTCCCCATCCCTATTTTTATTTATTTATTTATTTATTTATTTATTTATTTATTTATTTATTTATTTTAAATATATTTTTATTGATTTTAGAGAGGAAGGGAGAGGGATAGAGAGATGGAAACATCAATGATGACAGAGAATCATTGATTGGCTGCTTCCTGCACACCCCCTACTGGCGATTGAGCCCACAACCCAGGCATGTGTCCTCGGCCGGAATCGAACCTGGGATCCTTCAGTCCACAGGCAGACACTCTATCCACTGAGCCAAACTGGCTAGGGCCCCATTCCTATTTTTAAATTTCCGTGAGAATTTATCCTAGTATCTCCTGCACAATGCCCCTTATAATAAATGTTCAACTGAAATTATGGAAAAGAAGTAAAAAGGAAGAGAAAGAAAATAATTCTCTATGAGGGAAAAAGATTAAAAATATATACAAAATTTATAACAAGTTAATATAAACATGTATATGTGAAATAGAACCTATGCATTTTCTGAAAAATCATAATGAACAAGTCTAATAAACTAAAGTTCCAGATTTTATAAGCTCCAGGCTTATAAGTCAGTAAAACAGAAAGCTACCTACCTTAAAGAATATCTCAGGCTACTATCATCCTACCTAATAAAAGAGTAATATGCAAATTAACCATCACTCTGCTACACCCATGAGCCATGCCCACCAGCCACGCCCACCAGACAATCAGTGCGAGTATGGAAATTAACCCCAACCAAGATGGCTGCCGCCACAGAGAGCAGGAGGGAGGCTTGGATTTCCCCAGCAATAGAGGAAGCCAAGCTTTCCACACACCCTGGCGGACCCAGGCCTCTGCTCAAGAATACAAAGTCTCAATTATAGAAGATAAATCCCAAGAAAAATGGTGGCAGCCACAGAGCTGGAGAGAGCAGGCTAGGGTTGCCCCTGGTGACGGAGGAAGCCAAGCTTTCAACCTGCCCTGGCTGGCCCAGGCCTCCACTTAAGGCTACAAAGTTTCAATTATAGAAGGTAAACAAATCCAAACAGAAATGGCGGCAGCCACAGAGCGAGCAGAAGGCTTGTCTCTGCTCCAGGCTACAAAGTTTTAATTGTATAAGATAAATATATCCCAGATACCAGGGCCTCCGCTTGGGTCACCGGGGGGCATGGCCGGCCTGCAAACCACCACAGGCCCCTCGCCCAGGCTGCCCCACGCCCCAAGGGAACCCCCACCCTGATCCAGGACACCCTTCAGGGCAAACCAGCCGGCCCCCACCCATACACCAGGCCTCTATCCTATCTAATAAAAGAGTAATATGCAGATTGACCATCACTCCAACACACAAGATCAAGATAGCTGCCCCTATGTGGACACAAGATGGCCAGCAGGGGAGGGCATTTGGGAGGGACCAGGCCTGCAAGGGAGGGCAGTTGGGGGCAATCAAGCCTGCAGGGGAGGGCAGTTAGGGGTGACAAGGTCGGCAGAGGAGGGAGGTTGGGGGCAAACAGGCTGGCAGGGGAGCAGTTAGACATCAATCAGGCTGGCAGGGCAGTGGTTAGGGGGTGATCAGGCTGGCAGGCAAAAGTGGTTAGGGGCAATCAGGAAGGCAGGCAGGTGAGCAGTTGGGAGCCAGCAGTCCTGGATTGTGAGAGGGATGTCCGACTGCCCGTTTAGGCCCGATCCTACTGGAGAGGGTGCAGGCTGGGCTGAGGGACCCCCACCCCGTGCACGAATTTCGTGCACCGGGCCTCTAGTCTATATAATAAAGAGGTAACATACAAATTGTGTTATAGTGTCACAGTAATGACCAATTTGCATATTGACAGACCAGCAGGAGGCTGTGCGCACAGCAGGGGGACTTGCGTGAGGCTCGCTTCCCTGTCCCCAGCACCGGAGTCCTCTTTCCCTCTGGGGTGCCCATGCCCAACAAATACCCATGGGACACTGCGCCCCATCCAAGAGCACTCTGCCCGGGTACGCCACCAACCCCTCCCCCCCCCCCGGGGAACCGAGGGACAACACCCACACGGCAGAAGGCCGGATCTTGGGGCAGAGTCAGCAGACGCCAACTGGGGGTTGCGTGCATCGGCGGTGACCCCGGGAGGGTCGCGCATACAAATTGAGAGGGTGTGGACCCAACACCACGAAGGAAGGGCCCGGGTGTGACAACAGAGAGTGCACAGACAACCCTCACACCACAGGGAAGCCGCTGCAGCTTTCTCCAGCCATCATTCATTCATCTGCCCGGTCAGACCTGGACGGGGCTCACATCCTGGGCGGAATGCCTCCCCACCTCCCCACCTCCAGGACAAGCTGGGCAAGCACGCACGCCCGTCACCTGCGAATTCTGGAGGGGAGCAGACGGAGAGCCACTGGAGGTGTGGGAGCGGGCATGCTGGGGGGTGGAAAAGGCTTCCGCGTCCCCCCCCCCCCACCCCTTCAGCACTCAACGGAGAAAAGCCTCGAGCACGTATGAATGCACACACGCGGGCCACAGTAGGCAAGACACAGCTGCGTCGTCGCTTGGCCCTTCAAAGCTGGTGCGAGAGGGGCCCGAGTGCCCAAACAGAGGCGGCTACAGGTCCCAGAGAGGAAAGCAGTCAGTGCTAAGGACGAGAAGCATAGAATTTTTAATTAGCCTGTAAAAAGAGTGAAAGAGTGAGGGAGGAGGGGGGAAGATGGGGAAGAAGGGAAGGAGGGAGGGAAGAACTTTATAAAGGAGTCAGTAGAGAGCAGAGTTAAAGAAGGAAAGAGGATGTATGAGTGAACTGTAGGAGCTATAATGAAAATCAAGTATAGTTGTATACTGGGGACAGATTTTAAAAGTAGAAGTCAGAAAAGAAAATAGATAAATGATAGTGGATAATTAGGCAGGTAGGTAGATATTAAAACAGTGGAAGTAAGTAAAGAAGAGTGTATGGGAAAGGTAGGATGAGAGAGAAAGAGGCAGGGGAGAAAAGTTTTAAAGGGGAGCTGGTAGAGCTTAAAAGGAGAATGGGAAGAAGGAAGAAATGGGGCAGGGAGCAAAGCAGGTCTGGGGGATGAAGTGAAGAAAAAAATTAAGGTGAGAAGGAAGGAAAAGGGGAGGAGGGCAGGGGTAAAAATAAAGGAAAGAAGGAATGTGGGGAGGGAGGGAGAGGAGGAGAAAGATAGGAAGGATGATGGAACAGAAGTAGGAAATAAGGAGGAAAGAAAAGTTTATAAATGATGAGTCAGTAGGAAAAAGTGTTACATAAAGGAGAGAGAAAAATTGTGTGAGAAGGAGAAGCAAATAAGGAAGTCAAATACAATTGTGTGTGAAGGGGATAAGATTTTTAAAAAAAAGTTAATAGGGGTGACCAGGCCGGCAGGGGAGGGCAGTTAGGGGGATCAGGCAGGCAGGCAGAGTGGTTAGGGCAGGCAGGCAGGTGAGCAGTTAGGAACCAGAGGTCCTGGATTGCGAGAGAGATATCCAACTGCCAGTTTAGGCCTGATCCCTGCAGGGTCAGGCCTAAACTGGCAGTTGGACATCCCCCGAGGGCTCCCGTATTTGAGAGGGTACAGGTCGGGCTGAGGGACACTCCCACCGCCCGCCCCCCCCCCCCCCCGGCACAAATTTCATGCACCGGGCCTCTAGTTAACAATATAAGAAGATAAGATATAAATATTAATCAAATTTTAAGTCCTCTAAAATCAATCAAAAATAAAAAATCTTAAGGCAAAACTATCTAATAGATTTGCTAATGTACGCACAAAACTAGAAATAATCTTATGCAAAAACAAGAAAATGGTTAAAGGATATTACTAATGGTTATTCTCAGGTGTATTTTTTAATTTAACATTGTGTTTAAATGTGCACCTACTCACTATTCATATAAATAGAAAAAAACAAGGTAAATAAAAACAATAAGTGATAATACTTTTGTTATTTCATATGTTACTATTCTCACCCCCAACAATTTTTTAAAAATGTTTTTTATTGATATCAGAGAGAAGAAGGGAGAGGGGGAGAAAAACATTGATCGCTGCCTCCTGCATGTCCCCTACTGGGGATTAAATGAACTTCATACTCCTGGTGCTTAACAAACTGAGCCACACCAGCTACGCCCCCCTCCACCCAAATTTTGTTTACAATGAACATATTATTCTTTTTTTTTTTTTTTGTAGTGACCAAAGTTTGTTCTGTGTTTCTGACCAGAATAGGAATGAACAGAGAGGGGATGTGCTTTTGGACAGGTTGTGCATCATGGGAAAACCTGGCTGAGACCGTTAATATTTCCTTATGGCCTCTATTAGTGTTAATCATCTAATATATTTTGGTCACATATTAGATTCAACCAGCTATAGTCTAAGCAGGAGGAGATGATTTGAATCATAAAGAGAAAAGAAATGAAGTATACGGTCCCTTCAGTTCCATTTACTTATGAGTATCCAGTGGGATTCCTTTTTTCCCCCAGTCTAAATTTTCTTATTATTCTTTTTATTTATTTATTTTATTCATATTTGATCTTTCACTCATCCACCCATACAGAGAGTAATGGCTCTAAGTACCTGAACTTTATTTTTTTTAACTGAATTTATTGGGGTGACATTAGTTAATAAAATTACCTAGGTTTCAGGTGTACAATTCTATAATGCCTGATCTGTACATTATATTGTGTGTTCACCACCCCAAGTCAAATCTCCTTCCATAGCCATTTATCCCTCTATACCCTCTTTTACCTCCTCCCACCCCCCTTTCCCTCTGGTATTCACCATACTGTTGTCTATGAGTTTGGGGTTTTAAATTTTTTTTAATTACTTTACCTTTTTCACCCAGCCCCACAACTTCCCTCCTCTCTTACAGATGTCAGTCTTGTTCTCTGTAAGTCTATTTCTATTTTGTTTATTAGATTCCACATATGAGTTAAATAATATGGTACTTGCCTTTCTCTCACTGGCTTATTTCACTTAGCATAATGCTCTCAAGGTCCATCATGCTCACAAAAGATGCTACTTCCAAATCTTGGCTATCCTCTATAATAAAAGCCTAATATGCAAACTGTCCCCTTGACCAGAGTTCCAGTGGGAGTTTGACCACTCGACCAATCGCTATGATGCACACTGACCACCAGGGGACAGATGTTCCAACCAATAGGTTAGCTTGCTGCGGAAGCTGGTGGGCTGGGCTGAACTGGAAAGTAAGGTGTGATGTGAGAGCCATCAAGAAGCTCCCAGGGTTTGGCCCGAGCCCTGGGCAGAGATGGGCGGGGGTGGGAGCCAGGAGGGATCAGGTGGCACAGGAGGCTGCTACCCGTGACCCAAGAGCCATGGACTGCACAGCCCTCCACAGCCTGTGGCGTTCTCAGTGCACAATTTATAGTCTTCAGAGCTCCTTCTTTTTGTTTGTTAAGTTTCACTAATCCAGAAGAGTGGGTAGCACCATTATGGGGGGAGAGGGGTGGGCTAGGCACGCCTGCCCAAGGCCAAGGGGCGAGAGGGGGCGGGGCTGAGTTGGAGAAACCGAGTCCAAAACTTGAAAGGAAGCGGGAGGCAGCGAGGGGCAGAGGGTGACAGCTGCGCAGGGGCCTAGAAAAGCTGCTGGGTGGGGGCAGCTGAGGAGCCCGGTGCCTCTCCCACGGGACAGGCTCCACGCCCCTCCTTCCTCCTCCCCATGACCCGTCACCCCAGCTCTCCTCCGAGGCCCAGCCTGGGCTTACCCTGCACAGCTCCGCACCACTGCTCGGCCCGCACAGCCCCGCCCTGCGCCCACACAGCCCTGCCCTGCACAGCCTTTGGGGAGCTCCGGACCTGGAGGAGAAAGGGGGAGGCTGCAGACAGGAGGTCACAGGAGGAGGGGGCAGAGCAGGGCCCACCCAGTTAGATGGAGGGGAGGGAGGGAGACCCCACAGGACTGGGGACAGAGATGGGTGGGGAAGGAGGGCCATGTGGAAGTGTCACCCCTGATTGAAGTAGAAATCCTGACCCCATTTTATAGACCCCAGCCGAGTGTGTGTGCGTGTGTGTGGCGGGGAGTGCAAAGATAAAAGAGGGTGTGAGGGGACTGGATGGAGAGTAGCAACATTTGATTCATGGTCTATTTATTTTTATTTTTGTTAATATATTTTTATTGATTTCAGAGAGGAAGGCAGAGGGAGAGAGAGATAGAAAGATCAATGATGAAAGAGAATCGATCTGCTGCCTCCCACACACCCCCTACTGGGGATCGAGCCCGCAACCCAGGAATGTGCCCTTGACCGGAATCAAACCCAGGAACCCTTAGTCCACAGGCCATGGCTCTATCCACTGAGCCCATCTAGGGTGACCCATGGCTTATTTAAAACCGCTGCAATAGGCTGAGCAGGGGTCTTACCACGATGGTGTTACCTGATAATGAGGGTGTCTCTCCTTATGCTGGGGTAATCGGAACTGCAGTGAGGTAAAGACACACCCATGGAGCCTGCAAAGGGTTTCTATGCACATGATACAATTTACTTCGTGTGGTAGCTAAAGAGGGTGAACAGAGCCTTGGAAGGACATGAGGTCTCCAAGATCAGGGGCTGGAGGGAAAGTGCGTGCCCAGCATTCCACACCGTGAGTTACAATCTATCTATCTATACTAATAAAAGGGTAATATGCAAATTAGCCACAATGTCCTAACTGTAACAACTGAACAGCAGGCTGCATGGAGCAACCAGGCAGTCAGGCGGGTCAGTGAGGGATGACCAGGCCAGCAGAGGGGGCACTAAGGGGTGACCAGGCTGCTGGAGGGTGGCAGTTAGGGGTGACCAGGCCAGCAGGGGGGCAGTTGGGGGCAACCAGGCCGGCAGGGGGGACACTAAGGGGTGACCAGGCTGCTGGAGGGTGGCAGTTAGGGGTGACCAGGCCAGCAGGGGGGCAGTTGGGGGCAATCAGGCTGGCAGGCAGAGGCAGTTAGGGGTGATTAGGCTGGCGGGGGAGGAGGGAGTTAGGGGCAATCAGGCAGGCAGGCAGGTGAGCAGTTATGAGCCAGCGGCCCCAGCAGTCAGACATCCCCCAAGGGGTCCAGAATTGGAGAGGGTGCAGGCTGGGCTGAGGGGACCATTCCCCCTGTGAACAAATTTCGTGCACCGGGCCTCTAGTATATATATAAAAGCCTGATATGTTAAGTGTCCGACCAACCGGTTGACCGACCAGTCACTATGACATGCACTGACCATCAGGGGGCAGATGCTCCAACCGGTAGGTTAGCTTGCTGCTGGGGCCTGGCCGATCAGGACTGGGCGAGACGGGGCCAGACACACCCTGGAGCCCTCCCATGGACCTGCCCTGGCCACCGACCCCAATTGGGACTGGGCGAGATGGCACTGATTGGCCCGGATTGCCGGCCAGGCGGAGGGACCCAACCTGTGCGTGAATTTCGTGCACTAGGCCTCTAATCATCCTATATAATAAAGAGGTAATATGCAAATTGACCATCACTCCAACACACAAGATAGCCACCCCCATGTGGACACAAGATGGCCGCCACAAGATAGCCAGCAGTGGAGGGCAGTTGTGGGCGATCAGGCCAGCAGGGGAGGGCAGTTGGGGGGGACCAGGCCTGCAGGGGAGGGCAGTTGGGGGGGACCAGGCCTGCAGGGGAGGGCAGTTGGGGGGGACCAGGCTGGCAGGGGAGGGCAGTTAGGGGCAATCAGGCTGGCAGGGGAGCAGTTAGGCGTTGATCAGGCTGGCAGGGGAGTGGTTAGGGGGTGATCAGGCTGGCAGGCAGAAGCGGTTAGGGGCAGTTAGGCAGGCAGGCAGGCGAGCAGTTGGGAGCCAGCAGTTCTGGATTGTGAGAGGGATTTCCGACATTTCTCAAGGGGTCCCGGATTGGAGAGGGTACAGGCTGGGCTGAGGGACACACATACCCGCCCCCCCATGCACAAATTCTGTACAATGGGCCTCTAGTATATAATAAAAGGCTAATATGCAAATCAACCTTCATTTCTGACCAACTGGCTAAAAATTTGGGGGTTTCTAGTACTCACTACAAAAGACATAAGTTCTTTTTAATAAAAGAATTCATTTTGTCTTCTGAGACTACAAGGAGAACAGCAGCAAACTTAAGAGAAATGTTTTAAATTATAGTCTAATTTTCAGTTCCTCTAAATGTCAAATGCAAATGTATTTTTCATTTCTTCTCTAGCAAGGCAGCTCATAGTTATGAACTTTAACAAAGTTCTAAAGAGAGGAGAAAAACCTCATATTTAAAAAGAACCTGTTCGACTGCTATCGTGCAGTTGAATATATCAAGTAATCTATTGATAACCCCAAATATAATTTGATTCAACAGAAGAGGCAGAAACCGACAAAATTTTAAAGCATTTGAACATTTTTAGTTTTATTTTCCTTTTCTTTTTATATCTATTGATAGTAGAAATGAAGAACCACATAGAAGGCATTCCAACATGGTGGCCAGCAGGACTAGAGAGAGGAAGAGTTTAAGTGAGGAAGAGAGTTTAAGTGAGGGAGTGAGAGGGTGAGTGTGTGGATGTGTGCATGAGTGTATGTGTGAGGGACAGTCCAATCCCACAGGAGTCTCTGGGGCAGGTGGTTGCGGCTCTCCTGACCAAAGAGCCCTCCCTGCTACCGTCACAGGCACTCCCTAGGCCTGGCTCTGGCTCTGAAACCACACCATCTTGAAGGGTTTATAAGGTCCTCCTTAAAAGGAGACTGCAGGGAGTGGCAGCGACTAGGTGGCCAGCCTCACCACCACAGAGACTAGCCTTGACCTGGGCACGAACCCACTGGCACCCTGCCCTGGATCCCACGCACACATGAGCCTCCAGGACACAGCCCATGCATGACCGCAGCAGACACTGCCTGGACCGCGCACCTAAGTGAACACCAGCAGGATCCTGTGATGTGCGCCTGCTGCAGACATCACTAAGGCAGAGCTAAATGAACACAAGCAGGACCCTGAGTGCCTGCAGCAGACCCTTTGGGGCCAGTTCTGTGGGAGAATAGAGTACAACTCAGAACAAGGACAATTAAGGTGTGAGAATCAAGGCAATCCAGCCTCTGGACTGAGTCCCTGCCAGTTGGACTACTAGGGGCTTCAACCTCTCGGACCTCAATCAGTTTGCTCAGGGCCAGAAAGGGATAGTGACACACATTGACCTGCACCAGAGAAACTCCCAAGAGGCCCAAAATGGACACACAAGGGGACCAGATTCAACAACATCAGAGCAAAATTCAGGAAGCTCCATAAATAGCTGACCCAAAGGGTTTTTAGTGTGTGTGTGGGTGGTTTTGTTTTTTTGCTGTGTGTGTGTGTGTGTGTGTGTGTTAGTGGATTTCTTTGTTTTTTGTCCTTTTTCCCCTTTTTAAATTTCTTCTATTTTTTTCTTTCATATCTCTAATTTCTCTCTTCCCTTTGATTCTATTATACTTTTGTCTGTCTATTCTTACTGTTATTTTTTCTGTTTGGATCCTTGCTTCTGATTACTGAGCCCAGTGCACAGGAGCACCCAATTGGGGACACTCTAGGAGACTGTAGGGGAAAGTTGTTTTTGTGGAACCTGGGGATCAGAGCGGGGAGTGGCGATCAGAGAACCAGCTCTGGGGTGGCCCTTTCCCCAAAACCAATATTAAGTGCCACAGGGAAAACAAAATCTAAACACTAGCTAGAGAGGACCTAAGACCTGGAGGTCAATCCAGAAACACTGCCACCCAGGGGTTGAATCACAAATTTACTCTTGTGTAAACACAAATAAAGGAGTATAAGAAATAAAAACGTACTGCCTGCTTGAAAATCAGGACTGTGGCCTACAACACCGAGGATCAGTGGAACACAGGGAACTGCAATACTGTCCTGACTAGGAAACAGGTGTGCCAAACAGAACAGCAGAGGAAGTGAATGACCTTCACTACTGCACTTTTTTTTTCATCTTTTATTTAAGAAACTAAATTTTTTTTCTTTTTTGCTCACTTGATTTTACCTTTTTAATTATTACATTTTTATTTTCAATCAGTATTATTACAACTACTATTTTACCTCTTTTTAAAAAGTGTCGTTTTATTTTATCTTTATTTTACTTTGTGATTAGTGTTCCACATTAACAATGGCATACTTCACAGAACTAGAACAAATACTCCAAAACTTTATATGGAACCATAAAGGAACCTGAATAAGCTGCAGCAAACTTGAGAAAGAAGAACAAAGTTGGAATGATCAAAATAACGGATATCAAACTATACTACAAAGCCATTGTAACCAAAACAGCCTGGTACTGGCACAAGAACTGGTATATAGAGCAATGGATCAGAACAGAGACCCCAGAAAATGACCCACACCACTACGGTCGATTAACATTTGCCAAAGGAGGCAAGAACGTACAATGGAGTAAAGACAGTCTTTTCAACAAATGGTGTTGGGAAAATTGGACAGCCACATGGAAATGATGAAACTAGACCACCAACTTACACCACACACAAGAATAAACTCAAAATGGATAAAAGACTTAAATGTAAGTCGTGAAACCATAAAAATCTTAGAAGAAAACATAGGCAGTAAAATCTCAGACATCTCAAGTAACAGAATTTTTGACGACACATCTCCTAGGGCAAAGGAAAACTAAGGAGAAAATAAACAAATGGGACTACATCAAAATAAAAAGATTCTGCACAGCAAAAGAAAGCACTATCAAAATGAAAAGGGAACCCACTGAATGGGAGAACATATTTGCTAATAATACATCTGATAAGGAGTTAATATCCAAAATATATAAAGTATTCATACAACTCAACAAAAAGAAGACAAACAATCCAATTAAAAGATGCGCATTACAAATCAACAAATGACAAGTGCTGGTGAGGATGTGGAGAAAATGAAACTCTAGTACACTGCTGGTCCAAATGCAGACTGGTGCAGCCATTATGGAAAACAGAATGGAGTTTCCTCAAAATATTAAATATGGAACTGCCATTTGACCCAGTGATCCCACTTGTAGGAATATAGCCTAAGAAATCCAAAACACCAATCAAAAAGAATGTATGCACCCCTATGCTTATAGCAGCACAATTTACAATAGCTAAGATTTGCAAACAGCTCAAGTGCCCTTCAGTAGATGAGTGGATAAGAAAGCTGTGGTATATTTATACAATGGAATACTATGCAGCAGTAAAAAAGAAGAATCTCTTACCTTTTGAGACAGCATGGAGGGACCTGGAGAATATCATGCTAAGTAAAATAAATCAGTCAGAGAAAGACTAGTATCACATGATCTCACTGATATGTTGTATCTAACTAACAAAATAAACTGATGAACGGAGTGGATTCAGAGTCATGGGAGGATGGGTGGGTGGGAGGTAATCAACCAAGGACCTTGTATGCATATATGCATGGCCCATGGACATAGACAATGGGGCGGTGAGCGCCTGAGGTGGGGGGCGGGGATGGGCAGGAGGGTGTTAATGGGGGGGGGGGGGGGGAAAGGGCACATATGTAATATTTTCAACAATAAAGAATTATTAAAATATAACAAATTAAAAAAAGATGGGCAGAAGACCTGAATAGACATTTCTTCAAAGAGGATATACAAATGGCCAAGAGATATATGAAAATATGCTCAAAGTCACTAATAATCAGAGAAATGCAAATTAAACCACAATGAGATATCACTTCACACCTGTCAGAATGGCTATCATAAAAAAATCAACAAACAAGTGCGGGTGAGAATGTGGAAAGGGAACACTAGCTCACTGCTGGTGGGAATGCAGACTGCTGCAGCTACTATGGAAAACAGTATGGAGTTTCCTCAAAAATTTAAAAATGGATTTTCCATTTTACCCAGCAATCCCACTTCTGGGAATATATCCTAAAAATTCCAAAACACCAATTAGAAAAAATGTATGCACCCCTATGTTCATAGCAGCGTTATTTACAATAGCTAAGATTTGGAAACAGTTCAAGTGCCCACCAGTAGACGAGTGGATAAAAATGCTGTGGTTCATTTATACTATGAAATACTATGCATCAGTAAAAATGAGGGATCTCTTACCCTTTGAGACAGCATGGATGGACCTGGAGAATATTATGCTAAGTGAAATAAGCCAGTCTGAGAAAGACAAATATCACATTATCTCACTTATTTGTGGAATCTAATAAACAAAATGAATTGACCAACAATGTAAGACCCGAGCATGGAGGCATGGAACAAACTGACATACATTGATGTGGGGATGGGGGAATGAGAAGAGATAAACCAAAGAACTTATATACTTACTAGAGGCCCGATGCATGAAATTCGTGCTTGTGGGGGTGGGGGTCCCCTCAGCCCAGCCTGCACCCTCTCCAATCCGGGACATCCCTCTGACAATCCTGGACCGCTGGCTCCTATTCACTCACCTGCCTGCTTGCCTGATCGCCCCTAACTGCCCCCCGCCCGCTGGCCTGATCGCCCCTCACTGTCCCCCCTGCCAGCCTGGTCACCCCTAACTGCCCCCCGCTGCCAGTCAGGTCGCCCCCAAGTGCCCCCACCCTGCCAGCCTGATCGCCCCTCACTGACCCCTGTGCCGGCCTGGTAACCCCAAACTGCCCCCCGCTGCCGGCCAGGTTGCCCCCAACTGCCCCCTCCCTACCGGACTGGTCGCTCCTAACTGCCCCCCACCACCCGCTGGCCTGATCACCCCTTACTGCTCCTCCTGCCGGCCTGGTCACCCCCAACTGCCCCCCTCTGCTGGCCTGGTCACCCATAACTGCCCCCTCGCCAGCCTGGTTGCCCCCAACTCCCCCCCCCCCCCGCCAGCCTAGTTGCCCTTCACTACCCCCCCTGCCAGCCTAATTGCCCCCAACTGCCCTCCTGTTGGCCTGGTCACCCCCAACTGCACCCTCCCCGCTGTCCTGGTTGCCCCTAACTGCCCCCCCACCGGCCTGGTGGCCTCTAACTGCCCCCCTGCTGGCCTGGTCACCCCCAACTGCCCCCCTCTGCTAGCCTGGTTGCCCCTAACTGCATCCCCTGCCGGCCTGGTCACCCTCAACAGCCCCCCCTGCTGGCCTGGTTGCCCCTCACGGCCCCCCTGCTGACCTGGTCACCCCATGTAGCCTGCTGTTCAGTCGTTTGGTCGTCCCTCACTAACCCCCCTGCCGGCGTGGCGGTAGGCAGCCATCTTGTGAGGGTGTGAGGGTTAATTTGCATATTACCTCTTTATTATATAGGATATGCATAGCCCATGAACATGGACAACAGGGTAGTGAAGACCTGAGAGTGTATGTAGAGGCTGAAAGGAGGGGGGTAAATGGGGGTAAATGGAAGACATCTGTAATATAATCAATAATAAAAATATATATTTATATATATACAGAAGGCAACACTTCTAGGGGAAAAAAGATAATATAAATTCTCGCTAAAGTAATGATTAGATCTCTAAGAGTTAGCTGTAAGTTAAATAAAAAGCTAAACAAAATACATATGAAATTATACATACAAAAACCATGAGTAAATAGGCTTTAATGTACTAATTCCCTGACAAATTAGAAAGAAACCTCAAAATTTGTAGCCAGCTGGTCAGAAGAAAGCTTATATGGGTTAAATACAGATCAGTTAAAAAATTACTACAGTTCTGAATTTTATAATGATTGCTGAGTGAATAGCTGTTTTTACTTAAACAATTTGATTTTTAAATTTTAGTAATAAACTTTCAGAACAATCTAAGTTGTAGCCAAGTTATAATTTCAAATAAATTAATAATGCTATTTTCACCTTCTTAACCTACATCTCCCTTCTCTTTTAGCTTGCAGAAATGTTTGCCTTAAAATAAATTTGACTTTAAAATTATATGACAAAGAAGCCACTTAATAAAGATCTCTTTTAAAAAAGTAAAAACATGAAAAATAAAATATGTAATTCTTATAACACATTTAATATCTATTCCAAGCAAAATAAAAAATTGATATAGTACCACCCATATACAGCAGATTATAATGTTCTACTAGAAATATAAAGTAGCAAATGTGACTTTTTAAATTAGAAATGTCTACAACAGGCACTGAGCAAATGTTAAGAAATCTGACTTTTAAAAAGTGCCAAGATAGAGTAGGTACTTAAATTGATTTTTCTTAGCACACCAACTTTATGATAGTATCTGCCCCAGGCTTCCTGATGGAATACACACTAAAGAAACCTATGATTCATCACCTAAAAATAGATAAACAACAAAAGCAACTTTTAATAATCAGTTAACTCCTATGCACAGGAATTTAATTCAATAAAAAATGCTCTTTTTATTAATAGCTGATTAATTTTTTTGTTGTTTAATAAGGACCTGTCCACAGGGATTCAAAAATACAATTCACTATATACCAAAAAAGTAACACCAACCAACTCCACATTAGTCTAACATTATAATATCTTTGGCCAAATGTTGCTATTAGTACGATGAAATTTTTAGTCTGGATTATTACAACTATGTAATACTTTTGCAAATGAAATAAAAACATATTTCCTTAATGAGACTCAAATAGTTCTCTGATTATTGAAGTTCTTAAAATGAATTCAAATTTCATCCTTTCCTCTAATGCTAATATATCTTTAATAAAATATACTTAGAGCATTATAGTATCTTTAATAATGCAGATTTAGTTTGCTACAGTTACTGCAATCAATATGAACTACTCTGAATGTACAACATAATGGGACTCATATCTCAAATTGTTCAGGCATTTATACCTTGTTTCTGGCTATAACCAAAAGTGAAAACATAATAAGTAACAAAATGATAGATGTTGATATAAAAAGGAAATGAAAATGTAGTGAATATAATTTTTGCAAATGTGTATAATATATAAGGATATTATGAGATTTTTAAAATAACTTACAAAACTAAATTCTACCGTATAGAGACACCTACAGAGGTAAAGACATCAGTGCTTTTTATCTTATATCAGAGGCCTGGTGCACGAAATTCATTCACTCGGGGGGGGGGGGGGGGGGGCTCAGCCTGGCCTGCGCACTCTTGCAGTCTGGGAGCCCTCGGGGGATGTCTGATTGATGGCTTAGTGGTGCCGCAGAGGCAGGAGAGGCTCCCACCACTGCCCCTGCACTCGCCAACTGTGAGCCAGCTCAGGGCTTCTGCCTGAGTGCACTGACCACCAGGCGGCAGCTCCTGCGTTGAGCATCTGACCCCTGGAGGTCACTGAGTGTCATAGCGACCTGTTGTTCCACCCTTTGGTCGATTTGCATATTAGCCTTTTATTATACCGAAACCTGAGTAGTTTTTACTACCGTCTAATGTTACCTTAAGAAATACTTTCTTATAAAACTTAAAAGTTACAAAAACACTTGAAAATATCATTGAAACATTAATAGATTTAATTAACTATAGGAACAAAAATCACAATATAGAAAATAACTATTTTTAAAAAGCTGTTTTATATAAGAAAAATATTTTCATGACTTAAAATTCTGATTACAACAAATCCTTACCAGGGCTTCCAAATACATATCTAGCTTATTCCAGAAGACAAGCTAGTTACAGACTCAGCTCATAAAACTTAACCAATGCATGCAAAAAGCCAAATATTTACAATACAAAATGATTACCAATGTTCTCTCTAAACACCAGGTCTATGAAAAGCTTTCTCTTCACCTGATGACTTAAGTTCACAACTAACATTTTAGGTTCCATTAAGAGAGGGAAGCATAACTAGGGTTATGCTCCTTAGAATCATATCGTTTGTTATTGAATGTTAACTTCCAACTTACCAAGTACCAAATTATCTAGTGAAAGAAACCCCAAACTATAAAAAATACCAACAGGATGAAAAAGAAAAAGATGAAGCCAGGGATTCACATTCTCTTACTGGGTTCAGAGACTTTTCTCTTTGGTTAGAATATTTTACTCTGCTAGAAATTATTTTCTCAGTCTATAAAATCTAGAGATGATTTAAAGTTGCTCTTAGCAAGTTGACAATTTTAAAATCCTGTGGATTTTATTTCAGAAGGGTTTTGCCTATAACTTCTTTTGCCATGATAATATATATTAAACTTTATAGCATTAATCATGCTATTTTTTTTTAAAAAATGACATTAAATAAGTATTGTGCTTTGACACATATAAACAGAATAATCAACTTCTGAAACTGAATGTATTAAAATCCTAAATATATCATGACTATAGTTACTCACTTGAAATGACCTTTCCATTGTTATTGCAAAGTAATATTCTCTCCTGGGATATCTTCGCTCACAAACCAACACTTGATTGCAAATTCTGCCCTTTTCTCCTGTTTGCTTGGTAAACAACTTTTTCCCAATCATTTGTGAGGAAACAGCTTTTGCTTCTTCTGGACTGAAATAAGAAAAACAACTCAAATTCTTTTTTCCTCCAAATGAGTAAAACAAAAGCATATGATAGACAAAATCTCATCTCATCTAATACTGAAATCTCAGTATTTCATCAATTCAATAAATAGGAGAATTTTTTACAATGATTTTTTCATTAATGGGTTTTCTTCATGACTTACGAGAAAAACATGACTTACGAGAAAACGATCTTCACTCCTCCTTTGAGACCACTTTCAAATGTTCCTTTTCCTCTACCACCAGCTAAAACCTGTGCCTTTATCACAACATCTTTTGAACCTAGAAAAAAAAACACTTCTATTAGATAAAAAGCATGGGGAAGCATGCAAGACAGAATATTTTGTTATTTAAGCATACGTATTAAGTGGTATTATTAAATGCAGTAAAGTCATTTATCCACAATGTAAAAAAAATAGGCATTCCATGTATGAGAATGCCTAACTCTTAGCTGAACAGAAGTACTGTAACTAATGATATGCAGGCCCTGATCAGGTAGATCAGTTGGTTAAAGCATTGTCTCCATACACCAATGTTGTGGGTTTGATCTCCAGTCTGTCAGGACACATTCAAGAAGCAACCAATCCTATACAATAAAAGGATAATATGAGAATAAGAATAGACAGAACGGCAGACCAACCGAACAACCAATCAAAGTGTAATATGCTAATGACATGCTAAGGCTGCTCAGCAGCTCACTATGATGTGCATTGATCACCAGGGAGCAGATGCTCCGACCGGTAGGTTAACTTGCTGCTAGGGTCTGGCCAATTGGGACTGAGCGAGATGGGCTGGACATGCCCTGGAGCCCTCCCGCGGTCCCTCCCCGGCCCGATCATGCACCAATGTGGTCCTTCAGCCTGGCCTGTGCCCTCTTGCAATCCGGGACCCCTTGGGGGATGTCAGAGAGCCGGTTTCAGCCATATCCCACAGGCCACTCCCCTTGGGAGGGCGCCAGACGCAGGGCTCATGGCTAACGAGTGCTGCTGTGGCAGCGGGAGCCTCTCCTGATCGGGACTGATTGGGCGCAAGCCTGCAGCAGGCACAGTGGGGCCGGGATGAGCAGGAGCGATAGGTAGGAGCTGCAGGCAGCGTTGGACTGCGGGTTTCGGTTTGATCCCTGCAGGCCACCCAGAGGGACCCCACCCGTGCACGAATTTGTGCACTGGGCCTCCAGTAAATACATAAGTGAGTGGAACAACAAAATCCATGTTTCTCTCTCTCTCTCTAAAATCAATCAATCAAATAAATAAATAATGAAGGGAAGGGAAGGGAAGGGAAGGGGAAGGGGAAGGGGAAGGGGAAGGGGAAGGGGAAGGGGAAGGGGAAGGGGAAGGGGAAGGGGAAGGGGAAGGGGAAGGGGAAGGGGAAGGGGAAGGGGAAGAGGAAGGGGAAGGGGAAGAGGAAGGGGGAAGAAGTACAGAAGAAGCCACATGGAGACTGGTAGGAAGGGCAAAAAGACAGATCAGGAAGGCCCGACATCCATGGTGTGGTAGTTAAAAACCAGGAGGGATATCTTGGCTGCATAGTCTCCTCACCACCCACATCCTCGTTGAGGAGTTCCCATGCCCCCTACAAGGCTCCCCAGCCCAGGGCTCCACAGAGGGCTGCTGAAGTCCCAGGCACAAGAATTATTTGCTGACGGACTCACTCATTCTGAACTCCAGCAATGGGGCAGCAGCTCAAAAAGTGCCAGGGACATCCAGGTAAGAAATGAATTGTCTGGCTTCAAGGTGAGGACTGGATGAACAGCTTTCTCCCAGACAGAAACGCTGACAGACACCATTGTTCCTAGGTAAGTCCTTCATCCACCTAGCCTGCAGGCACAGACAGGCACCAAATCTGAGTCTACACTAAACTGGCTAACACCACTTGCACTACCCTGCTGATTCTCAGAGACTCCATCCAACCCAACTTGCAGGCCCAACCAAGTAACTTCCAGCAACTTTTCCATACAAACGGTCTGTCTCCATTCTGCAGCAAACTTTCCCAAAACCTCTCAAATGTTCCCAACTCCAAACAAGCAGCAACTGGCCATGGCATGCCCCATACCTCTTGCTAAGCAGCCCAAAGACCAGCACTAATGGCAGCTGGCCTCAGTTGGCAGCTTAACCTCTTCCAGGCACCTCCAAGTACAAGGCAATTATCTACAGATCATTTTGTAGCTCAGACCAGGTGGCCCTGAGCCAGGCACAGGCAGTGGCTAACCTTAGATTGCATCAGAGCCCCTTCCAAGAGGCCCCAGAGCAAACTCAAGTGTCCAGAGCATCACCCTCCTCCCAATTGGCTCTACAAACAACACTCCCAAAGGGTGGACTCAGTAGACACCAAAGTCCCAAACAACAGCTTGTCCATTATACTCATGGCCAGTCCTCACAGCAAGTTAGCCTGAGGGTCAATCCAATCCACTGACATGACAATAGCAATCAAGGCTCAACAACAAGAGGGCCCAAAAACCCACACAAGGGACACCCCAGGGCACCCAGCCCAGGTGACCAGGGATATGGCGCCACTGGGCCACATAGGACACCTACTACATAAGGCCAACCTGCCCAAATGAGGAGACATGCAGATCTACCTAATACATAGAAACAAACACAGGGTAGGAGTTAAAATGAGGAGACAAATGAAAGAACAGAACAAAATTCCAGAAAAAGAACTAAACAAAACCAAAACAAGCAGTCTACCAGATGCAGAGTTCAAATCAGTGGTCATAAGGATGCTCAATGACCTTAGGAGAAGAACAGATGAACCCAATGAGAACTTTAACAAAGAGACAGAAAACGTAAAAATGAAGATGAACATAAAAAAAGAGCCAGTCAGAAATTAAGAATACAATAATTGAAACGAAGAATATATTAGAGAGGCCGAAACTGGTTTGGCTCAGTGGATAGAGCATCGGCCTGTGGACTGAAGGGTCCCGGGTTCGATTCCGGTCAAGGGCATGTACCTTGGTTGCGGGCACATACCCAGTGGGGAGTGTGCAGGAGGCGGCTGATCGATGTTTCTAACTCTCTATCCCTCTCTCTTTCTCTCTGTAAAAAATCAATAAAATATATTTAAAAAAAAAAAAGAATATATTAGAGAGAATCAACAGATTATATGAAGCACAGAATCAAATCAGTGATTTGGAAGACAAGGTTACAGAAAACACCCGATCAGAATAGGAAAAAGAAAATCCAAAAAAGATAAGAATAGTTTAAGGCAGCGGTCGCCAACTGGTGGTCCGTGAGGTCCGAAAGGTTGGCAACTGCTGGGTTAAGGAAACCCTGGGAGCAGCGGTCGCCAACCAGTGGTCCACGGACCACTGGTGGTCGTGAAGTCCAAAAGGTTGGCGACCACTAGTTTAAGGTGCCTCTGGGACAACATTAAGTGTAACAACATTCATGTCATAGGCATATCAGAAGGAGGAGAGAGCTAAATGTTGAAAATGTATTTAAAGTAATAATGACAGAAAACTTTAAAAAAAGAAAAGAAAAGAAAAAAAGAAAACTTCCCTAACCTGGCAAAGTCAATAGACATACAAGCCCAGGAAGCAGAGTCCCAAACAAGATGAACCTAAAGAGGTCCACACCAAGACACAACATAATTTAAATGCCAAAGGTTAAATACAAAGAGTGAATCTCAAAAACAGCAAGAGAAAATAACTTAGTTATTATCTACAAGGGAGTTCCCATAAGACTGTCAACTGATTTCTCATCAGAAAATTTGCAGGCCAGAAGGGATTGGCATGAAATATTCAAAGTGATGAAGTAAGGACCTGCAACCAAGATTACTCTATCCAGCAAATCTATCATTTAGAATGAAAGGACAAATAAAGAGCTTCCCAGACAAGAAAAAGCTAAAGGAGTTTACCACCACTAAACCTTTAGTACAAGAAATGTTAAAGGAACTTCTTTAAGAAGAAAAAAAAAGATGACAAAATATGAATATTAAAATGGCAATTTCTACATGTCTATTAACAATTACTTTAAATGTAAATGTGTTAAATGCTCTAATCAAAAGACATGGGGTGTCTGAATGGATAAGAAAACAAGACCCATGCACATTCTGCCTATAAGAGACCCACTTCAAATTTAAGAAAAGCACACTGACTGGAAGTAAAAAGATGGAAAAAGATATTTCATGCAAATGAAAATGGAATAAAAGCTGGAGTAGCAATATTTATATCAGAAAAAATTAGACTACAAAACAGGCTATAGCAAGAGACAAAGAAGGACTCAGCAATTCCACTTCTGGATATGTATCCAAAGAAACCAAAAACACTGATTCAAAAAGATATATAATCCTACCCGGTTTGGCTCAGTGGATAGAGCATCGGCCTAGGGACTGAAGGGTCCCAGGTTCAATTCCAGTCAAGGGCACATGCCCGGGTTGTGGGCTCAAGCCCCAGTAGGGGGCAGTCAATCGATGATTCTCTCTCACCATTGATGTTTCTATCTCCCTCTCCCTTCCTCTCTCAAATCAATAAAAAAATATTTTTTAAAAAAAAGATATATACATCCCTATGTTCACTGCAGCATCTATCTATATATATAAAAACCAGCAACCAGAACGCTGTAACAACCAGAATGACCAGTCGCTATGATGCACACTGTGGTCAGCGAACCAGCTCAATTGTGGGTGGGGCCGGGGACCAACCTCCCGCGGCCACTCCCTCCAGCCAGCCCTGCCCCCAATCACCCCGCCTACCCCAACAGGGGGCGGGGCCAGCCAGCCAACTTCCTGCAGCCCCACCCCCCAACAGGCCCTGCCCCCAATGGGCCCCCACCACCACGACTGGCCCGCAGCTCCTCCCCCTGGCCGGTCCCACTCCCAATCGCCCCCTTACTCCAACAGGGGGAAAGGCCAGCCAGCCAACCACCTGTGGCCCCTCCACCTAGCCTGCCCCCAATGGGCCCCCACCACCCTAATAGGCCCACGGCCCCTCCCACCAGCCAGCTCTGCCCCCACTCGGCCCCCCCACTCCAATCGGGAGCAGGGCTGGCCGGCCAACCACCTGCGACCCCTCCCCCTGGCTGGCCCCACCCCCAATCAGCCCCCACCATCCCGATTGGCCTGTGACCAACTCCCCCCAGCCAGCTCTGCCCCCGACCGCCCCCCCCACATCAATCGGGTGGAGCCAGCCAGCCCACCGCCCACAGCCTCTCCCCATGGCCAATCACCCGTGGACCCTCCTCCCCGGGCAGCCCGGCCCTGATTGGGCCCTGATCGATGGGGGGGTGGCGGCCAGCCAACCTCCCGCCATCTCCTCCCAACAGGCTGGGCCCTGATCCACCCCGATTAGGGCCGGGCTGGCCAGACCCCACCCGTGCACGAATTCGTGGACTGGGCCTCTAGTCCTATATAATAAAGAGCTAATATGCAAATGGTCATCACACCCTCACGCCCTTAAGCTGGAACTGCTCAGACACTCAACACTGGGGAGAGAGGAATGGGGACCAGCCAGGTACAAATTAAGCACACGAGAGAGGAATGTGGAGCAGCCAGGCACAAATGAGCTCGCAAGAGAGGAATGGGGACCAGCCAGCTTGCGGCCCGGGAGAGGGTCAAGCCGCCCGCCCCGTGGTCCCGGGTGCCAACGGCTATGCCTGTGGCCCGGAAGATGTACAAGCCGCCCGCCCTGTGGTCCCCTGTGGCTGCAGCCGGCCCGGGCAAAGCTGGCCCAGGTCCTGGGTGCCTGAGGCCGGCCAAAGGGAGGGAAGCCCGGGTCCCGGTGACTGCGACCAACCATAGGAGGGAATCCTGGGTCCCGGGTGCAGGGCAAGGCAGAGGCGGTTAGGGGCGATCAGGCCAGCAGGGGAGGAATTAGGGACGATCAGGCCGGTAGGGGAGCAGTTAGGGGCAATCAGGCAGGCAGACATAGGTGGTTGGGGTGATCAGGCAGGCAGGCAAAGGTGGTTAGGGGCGATCAGGCAGGCAAGCAGAGGGGTTAGGGGCGATTAGGCAGGCAGGCAGAGGGGTTAGGGGCGATCAGGCAGGCAAGTGGTTAGGAGCCACTGGTCCCGGATGGCGAGAGGCAGTTGGACATCCCCCAAGGGGTCCTGGATTGGAGAGGGTGCAGGCTGGGCTCAGGGACCCCCCCCCCCATGCACGAATTTCATGCATTGGGCCTCTAGTCCTACCTAATAATAGACAAATATGCAAATTGACCGCACCTTCGCTATGCACAAGCCACGCCCACCAGCCAAGCCAAGCCCACCAACCAATCAGGATGAGTATGCAAATTACCCAACAAAGATGGCGGCTAATTTGCATATCAAGACAGCATAGAAAGAAGCCAAGAGCTGCAGAAGGGAGCAAAGCTGCGGAGAAGCAAGCAAGCGGGGGCGGGAGGGAGGAGGAGAAGGGAGGAGCGGAAGCGGGGCCGGGGGAGAAGGGAAAAGCAGGCGGGCTGGCGGAGAAGGCGGGGCGGGGGAGAAGGGAGGAGCGGAGGCGGGGCCGGGGGAGAAGGGAAAAGCAGGCGGGCTGGCGGAGAAGGCGGGGCGGGGGAGAAGGGAGGAGCGGAGGCGGGGCCGGGGGAAAAGGGAAAAGCAGGCGGGCTGGCGGAGAAGGCGGGGCAGAGGACAAGGGAGGAGAGCAGGCAGGGCGGGGTAGAGTGCAGCAGGAAACCCTATTGCAGGATTTTTCCTGCAACGGGAACGCTAGTATATATATAAAAGCCTAAGCAACTGTTATGACCAAACGACCAGTCAACCAGTCACTATGACGCGCATTGACCACCAGGGGGCAGGCGCTCAATGCAGGAGCCGCTCGCTGGTGGTCAGTGCGTTCCCACAGCCAACCCTCTGAAGCCAGCCAACCTTCCCCTCAGCCAGTCCCTCCCCCCGACTGGCCAGCCCTGATTCACCCTGATCAGGGCTAGCCAACCTCCCACAGTCCCTCCCCCTGGCCAGCCGGCCAACCTCCTGCAGTCCCTCCCCCTGGCCAGCAGGCTCCGATCAGCCCGGCCCCAATTGGACTGGGCGAGATGGCCCCAATCAGCCCTGATCGCTGACCAGGTGTAGGGACCCCACCCATGCATGATTTCATGCACCGGACCTCTAGTTATTTATAATAGGCAAGGTATGGAAGCAATCTCAACGTCCATCAATAGATAAATAGGCAAAGAAGTTGTGGTACATATATACAATGAAGTATTACTCAGCTATAAAAAACTAATGACATTTTGCCATTTTCAATGCGGATGGACCTAGATGGTATTATACTAAGTGAACTAAGTCAGAGACAGACAAATGCTATATAATTTCATTTACATATGGAAACTAAAAACAAAAAAACAAAATAGAAATGAACTCATAGAGGACATTTTGACAGTTGCCATATGGGAGGGGGGTGTAGTATGGGTGAAAAGGGGGAAGGCATTAAGATGTGCATATTGCCAGTTATAAAAACAAGTCATGGGAATGTACAGGGAATATAGTCAATTTTGTAACAACTAAGTATAGTGTCAGATGGGTGCTAGACTTAACAGGAAGATCACTTTGTACGTTATAAAAATGCACAATTACTATGCTATAAAGCTGAAACTAATATACTATTGTATGTCAACTGTAATTGAAAAATTAAAAATTATTTTAAAAACAAGAAAAAAGAAGGCAAAGTCCTATTGTATGCTCTTAAAAATCTCTATCCTTAGCCTTGGCCAGTGTGGCTCAGTTGGTTGGAGTGTCACCCCATACACAGAAAGGTGGTGGGTTCAAGTCGATTCACCCAGGTTTCAGGTTCGACCCCATCAGGGTGCATACGGGAGGCAACTGATCGATGTTTCTCTCTCTCGCTCTCTCTTTCCTTTCCTCTCTCAAATCAATAAAAACATCCTCAGGTGAGGATTACAAAAAAGTAGTTTCTGTTCCTCTACATTTAAAGGTCCTTATTAGTTACTAATCCCACTACAATCTTCATTTGTAGTGTTCTTTAAGAAGAACTCACTTTCTAGCCCTGGTTGGCATGGCTCATTGGTTAGAGTGTCGACCCACACACCGATCTCTGGGCCCAGTTGGGGCCCATGCGGGAAGCAACCAATTGATACGTCTCTCACATCAATTGTTTTTCTCACTCTCTTTCTCCCTCCCTCTCTCCTTCCTTTCTACTCTTTCTGAAAAATCAATGGAAAACATATCCTTGGGTGAAAATTAACAACAAAAAGCACTCTCTAGATGAACAAGATGCTTTTTGTAGCAAGGGGGGGATCAAAATCAGAGCAGCTTACCTACTCCTTACTACTTGTAAATCCTAGCCCCAGAGAACTTGCAAGAAATAATCATAGTTTTATTATATCTTAAATATAACTATTCTTTTTACCATAGCTAAGAATCATTAAAGATGTTTACAAAGAATAAAGAAATAAAAAGATTGGCAATTAAATAAATCCTATTCATTTTGTGAAAGTTTCTACAAATTATTTTAACAAAATAGTGAAATTAGACTAAATGAGAAAGTATATGGAAAACTACAGAAAACCAATTATAATAATTTGGAAATAGAAAAAGAAATAACTTTTACTGACTTCACTGTATATAAATCAGGCCCTAATAATATTGGTATGAAAAACATTCAGCATTATGAAGGTAAACATTGGTAAAACAAAAAAAAGAAACAACAACAACAAAATCACTCAAGAAATTAGACTAACAAAAATAGAAAAAGAAAGTCAAATGATTGGAAATTCATCCTTAAGGAAACAGGATAGAATTAGAAAAACTTATCCTTTTTCAATTACATTTCCAAGTTTTCCTTCTTTCTTAGCTAGGTCTTCTTTAAAAATTAACATTTAGGTCATACATATAAGATTGAATCTCAAAATAGTTATTAAAAATTAACCTTTGCAAGAAATACTATAGATATTGCCCAAGAGGGACACTCTTCTCACAATCCAATTGCCCACAGCTGTTGCCTGAGCTTTCTGTTCATGTCGAGGTTGAAGCCTCGTGATGACTGGTGCCATGGATCTGTCGCTCACCCAGTGGGGCGAACTGAGCCCTCCCTGGAGAAGAAACCCGGGTTCCAAAAGATATGTGATCAGTGCTGGGGCCCCACCAGCAGGCAAGGGGATCCCAAGGCAGGTCCTGGGCGTGGAGGCCACGGGGGCATAGGCTACCAAGGAGACAGAACTGAACCTCACAGCACCCTGCTTGGCCCCGGAGGATGGCTGGTTAGTCAAAGACGGGTAAGATTCCTCAGGGAAGGAACAACCTAAGACAGGCACAGTCGCAGAGGGGCCATCAGGAGAGAACTTGGAGGTCAACAGAGGTGGGGCACAGACCCTCACCCTCTCAACTTTGCAGGGGCCTGAACACTCACCCCTTCTGAAGGAAGTCTCCTGCCCCCATGGCTGCTTAACTTCCCATACCCAGCTCAAATCGGGACCCTGGTAACAGACAGAGACTTGGCCGACAGCAGCTGCCCTCTCACTGCAACAAGAATTGTTTGAGTTGTCGTGTACCCATTGTGTGGGGAAGTGGGTTTTTGATATCTAAATCCAGCCTAGCACCAGGAATGCTCAGGGCCTACTCAAGAAGGCAAATAATCCTTTCCACTAATATTTACAGGGTAAAATAAGATTGTTGTTAGAGTAATAAATTTGATAGTAAAATAGTAGTCAAGTTTTCAGGCTAATTTAAATTGGCTAATTGAAACAAGCGAATATTCTAGAAAAATTAATTGTACTGGACAAAAAGCAGTTCCTAAAGTGTTAACTAAATTTTTATTGGTAGTTCATCTCATGATAAAATTGCATAACATGTAATGAACCTAAAGCAGTAATATTATAGTGCAAAAAATTAAAATTTAAAAGCTATCAAGACTACATTATAAAATTTCCAAAAGCCTCCTAATATTTAAATCAAAAAAGGGGGGAATAGTAGAAGAATATCATGTAAGGAAAAATATCCTGTAAGTAAATTACATCTAGAAAATTTGTACTTTAGAAAATTAATTGTAAGGCTAAAAGCAAGACACCCATGAAAAACACACATGGTGTCAAAACAAGCCAGAGGAAAATCATTTGGGCAAAAAATGAAAAAGGACCCCAAGTCAATTTTATAGAAAATATCCCTTTATTAACTTTTGGTCAAGAATATGTTTGTATATTTTCAGAAAACAACTCCGAGACCATGTGGATTCCGGCAACAGAGAAGAATCGACAGGACTACTCCAGCCATGAAGACAGAAGAGAAGCAGTCCAGAGATGGAAGACGCTGATGCGGCCTTCCCATACTAGCAGTTAGCAGCTGTGCGTCACTGCTGGTTGCCCAGGACCAAACCAGAGAGGGTCGGACCTGCATTACCACAATTTGTCCACCATCCAGAACTGAAATATCATTGCTGACATGTACACATAAGGAACTGTTTGACATTGAAATTGGGTCTCAAAAGAACTGTTGGCCCAGAAAGAAACTCACTACAGACTGATTCATTTGCCTTTCAGCATAACCATTATTGCTTGTCTCATTTTTGGTTATTTTAAGTGTATTTCTAGTAGCACATGATCTCACTCATCTAGGGGAAATGATAAACAACATAGACTGATGAACAAGGACAGACCCAGAAACAAGGAGGCACGGATCAGACTGTTGGACCTCAGAGGGAGGGTAGGGGAGAGTGGGGATAAAGGGGAGAGACCAACCAAAGGACTTGTGTGCATGCATATGAGCCTAACCAGTGGTTAAGGACAACAGGGGGGTGAGGGCATGTGTGGGGAGGAGTGTGGGATGGGAATGGGGGGATGAGGACAAATATGTGATACCTTAATCAATAAAGAAATTTAAACAAAATAAATAAATAAATAAATAAAATTATTAAAAAAAAAAAGAAATACTATAGATATATGAAGTACAATCATTAGTTTTTTTTAAGCCTTGACCCTTAAGAGACTCATATATACACTAGAGGCCCTGTGCACGAAAATTCATGCACTGCGGGGGGGGGGGGGAGGTCCCTCAGCCCGGCCTGCCCCCTTCTCACAGTCCAGGAGCCCTCAGGGGATGTCCTACTGTCTGTCCTCCCTCTGTGGGAGGCGACCGGCTGATCAGGGGAAGGCACTACCCCCACCACCCTCTCGCTGCTGCTGCCTCTGGCCTCCCTCTGCGGGAGGCGACTGGGCCGATCTGGGGAAGGCAATGCCCCCATCACACCGTTGCTGCTGCCACTGCCAGCCACCACAGCTGCCTGAGCCTCAGCCCTCGCAGCCACAGCAGCGGCCTGAGCCTCGGCCCGGCCCTCACAGCACCTGCTGTGGCTTTGTCTGGAAGCACATCCGGAAGACTCGGGTCTAATTAGCATATTACCCTTTTATTAGTATAGATTGTTTCAAAGGTAAAAATGAGGTACATCACTCACCATGTGTAAGTTCAAACTGCAGGTCACCATTAATTAATAAAAATTTCACCAAAATCAGTATGAACTTTTACAAGGCTTTTTGCTAAATAAAAAGAAGTTTGCTTGTAATATGAATATAAAGAATTTTTTTCACATTAACAAAAAAATACTGTAAATGAAAAATGATGTTTTTCAAGTCAAAGAAATCACAAAAGAACAGCTTATAATATACATTATAAACTTGTATATGCCCTCACTTTTGAAAAAAAACAAAACCCATTCTAGAAACAAATAAGTACAAACCTAGATAAAACTTTAACTTTAAAAAAAATTTTTTAATGTTCCACATCTTAAAACATTAATAAAAACAAAGTCTTCACCAAAGCACATTTAAAGCCATATTAATCAAAGGTACATACAAGAGCAATCAATTGTGTTAACCCACTAAGATATTGGTGGAATTTTAAATACTTCTAAAAAGAAAATGCATTATATAGCTAGTATATTACTTAAGTTCTCATATTAAATTATAAAAAATGTAAACTGAAGCATATTTTCTAATCAAAACTTATTTTTTAATTCAGAGATTAAATTCAAATAATATAAGCTATTAAGATTTCTGTTATCAATAAAAGGACCTACTAATAAACATAGGTAATTGCTTAATTCATTTAACAAACATTAATATTTACTGATTACCTAAGTGTCAGATACTCTTACTCTTCTGAGTTTGGGAGATACCAGTAAACAAAATTAGACAAAGAAGCCCTCATAGAGTTTACATTCTAGGGCTTGACTTTCTTTTTTCCCCTTGAGCTTCCTTCTTTTTTAATGTCAAAAAGGGGAGGGAGGATATTGGACCTCTCTTTACTCTCACATAAACAGCTAAGATTATCCTTCACCAATTCCCTGAAGAATCATCACAGCCACAATACTTTTAAACTATGGAGTAGTATAATTTTCTTCTCAATACATCATATTCCAACTAAAAGTAGCACTTCAGCTTCCTAATGCCAACATAAGTGATTCTTAAGTCACTAGCACTATGGGAGTTCATAATAATTTTAGAATGTCAACAATCATAAAGTTTTGCTTTCTCTTTTAAGTAAATAAAATTTATTGTTTATTTTACTAATAAAATAAAAACTAAAAGTTATTAAATCAAAAGTACAGTTCACATCTTATCAGAGCTGCCATGTCAAGGTAGCATGAATTTTTTAAGTTTAGTACCTAATTTTTTGGCAATTGCATAAGCTTCATCTGGTGACTTAGCCACGTGTCCTTTGGGAATGGCGACTCCAGCTTCTTGCAACAATTCCATACTCATGTATTCATGTAGTGAGAGATTCCTTTGTTGTTGTTGTTGTACTTGGAATCCATGGTTGTTAAACAATCCAGAACTTCCCAGAACCTAAAGAAATTGGGGATATAATTATATATACTAAATTGGCAGTTATTCTTATTAAAAACACCTTCTCAAAATTATTTGTCTCTATATAGTACTTGGTTCTTCATAGCCGCTAATAAACCTATTACACTAAATAAAATATAACATTCACAGTACCTAATTTACAATTTAAAATTAAAAGCTAATCTGCCAGCTAAATGTCAAATGTTACCCTAGTGGTTTTAACTATTTCCTCATCATCTCTAGTCCTTATCTTTCATTTGAGCTTTACTTCCATATCTCTAATGATATTCAAAGCATTTCTGCCTCAAGGCCAAATTCAGCAGATGTAAAACCAATCTTATTTGCCCAACAAATCAAAAATCCTTCCCAACTTTCTTCTCTCCACCACTAGAAGCCCGGTGCACGAAATTCGTGCACGGAGGGGGGTTGTCCCTTAGCCCAGCCTGTACCCTCTCCAATCTGGGACTCCTGGAGGGATGTCCGACTGACCGTTTAGGCCCGATCCCGGTGGGTGGGATCGGGCCTAAATGGGCAGTCGGACATCCCTCTCACAATCCAGGACTGCTGGCTCCCAACTGCTTGCCTGCCTGCCTTCCTGATTGCCCCTAACCGCTTCTGCCTGCCAGCCTGATCACCCCCTAACCACTCCGCTGCCAGCCTGGTTGATGCTTAACTGCTCCCCTGCCAGCCTGTTTGCCCCCAACTTCCCTCCTCTGCCGGCCTGGTCACCCCTAACTGCCCTCTCCTGCAGGGTTGATCACCTCCAACTGCCCTCCCTTGCAAGCCTGGTCCCTCTCAACTGCCCTCCCTTGCAGGCCTGGTCCCTCTCAACTGCCCTCCCTTGCAGGCCGGGTGCCTCCCAACTGCCCTCTCCTGCTGGCCATCTTGTGTCCACTTGGGGGCAGGATCTTTGACCATATGGGGGCAGACATAATGTGTGTTGGAGTGATGGTCAATCTGCATATTACTCTTTTATTAGATAGGATAGAGGCCTGGTGCAGGAGTGGGGGCCAGCTGGTTTGCCCTGAATGGTGTCCCAGATCAGGGTGGGGGTTCCCTTGGGGCGTGGGGCAGCCTGAGCGAGGGGCCTGTGGTGGTTTGCAGGCCAGCTACGCCCCCTGGCAACCCAAGGGGAGGCCCTGGTATCTGGTATTTATTTTTCTTCTACAATTGAAACTTTGTAGCCTGGAGAGGAGCCAAGCCTGCTGCTCCCTCCGCGGCCGGCAGCCATTTCTGTGGCAGTTAATTCACCTTCTACAATTGAAACTTTGTAGCCTTAAGAGGAGGCTGGGCCCGGCCAGGGTGTGCGGAAAGCTTTGCTTCCCCTGTTGCCGCCGGCAACCCTGGCTTACTCTCTCAAGCTCCGTTCTGCCACCATTTCTGTTTGGTTCTGCTGCCATTTCTGTTTGAATTTGTTTACCTTCTATAATTCAAACTTTGTAGCTTGAGTGGAGGCTTAGGCCTGCAACAGCTCACGGAAAGCTTGGCTTGCTCTGTTACCTGGGAAACCTTGCTCTCTGCGGCTGTAGCCATCTTGGTTGGGTTAATTTGCGTACTCGCTCTGATTGGCTTGTGGGTGTGTCGAGGGTAATTTGCATATTACCTTTTCGTTAGGTAGGATTCCTCCAGCACCTAACAAATTGCCTGGCACTAGATATGTGATTAATTGCATGACTTGGTAACATTACTCTTCCATACAATCCAGAGTCAAAGCCTCCCGGCCAGCATGGCTCAGTGGTTGAGCATCGACCTATGAACCAGAAGGCCACAGTTCGATTCCTGGTCAGGGCACATGCCCAGGTTGCAGGCTTGATCCCCAGTGTGGGGTGTGCGGGAGGCAGCCGATCCATGATTCTCTCTCATCATTGATGTTTCTCTCTCTCTCTCCCTCTCCCTTCCTCTCTGAAATCAATAAAAAAAAAAAAGTGTTTTGTTTTGTTTTTAAGAGTCAAAGCCTGTATTGGATATTCTGGTGTATTGTCCAGATCCTCCCTTCGGCACGAAAGCACTCACTGCCCCAGCTGCTGGGAGTGTTGGTTGTGGCAGCTGAGGTCCTTCCAAACTCTAAAGCTACATTACTTAATGTGAGAGTAGAAGAGATGTTATTAAGACAATACATTAGGCATCTCCATATGGAGACATAAAGGCTTACAAAGGAATTTCCAAAAGGCTAAAGATTATGATTAGGATGAAAACATATTCTAAAAACTAGACAGCACCCTTTACGACTCATAAGGAAGTTCAAGACCAAAAAAACAACACTTTTATTAGGAAGCAAACTCATGGGACTCACTATCTGTAAGTTGAAAGTATGACCAGCTTTTAAAAGAAAAAATAATAGTTAAAATCAGTTCATGTATGGCACGTCTGAGTTACTTCATAACATAACAAACTGGCTTACAAAGCCAATTACGCCCTTCCACAAGTTTTATCCTTGAAAAGAACCGGCCAATTCTTATGTTCTGGAAAACACTGTAGGGCAGATTCAAGCACACAAGCTCTGGAGCCATTCGGTTCTGGAATTCAACCTAAGCTTTGACCTTACCTACGTCCTGACCCAACAACCCAAATTACTTGTTCTCTGGGCAACAGTTTCTTCATCGATGATGCAAACGTAGCTGACTCCCTTACTGTGTGGCTGAAAAGCCTAGTGAGACGGCCTGGCACGCGGTAAACACTCAAAAAGCAACACAAAACCCGAGGCCATTATGCGATAATCGATTCAAAACTGGAGTGACCCAAAAGATTACTCCCCCAATGAGAAACCTCGTACACACCATCTTATCACCACCCTTAACAAGCAGAAAGGAACAGACTACCGGGGGAGGGAAGAAACGTCGCCGCCTCGCCCCAGGAAAGCGCAGTCAGCAGGCAGGCCGGCCCTGGCACAGTCCTCCGGCCCTCGGCGCTCCCAGGGACACAAAGTTCGCCTCAAGGGCATGCCCCCTCCCCGCAGCGGGCCGACCGCCGTGGGCCCCCGCGCCAGCCGAGGAGGCGGCAGACACGGCGGCAGCCCCCGCGGAAACGGGGGCCGCGGCTGCCGCCGGGTCGCCGGGCTCCTCGCCGGCGGAGGGCCGGGGCAAGGCGACGCCAACGAGAGCCAGCTCGTCGTCCCGGCCGCCGGCACTCCCCGGCGGGCGCCCCGAGTCGACCAATGTCACTGGCGGAGCAGTGACCCCGCGTCCGGCCTCGGATCCCTGCCCGCCTCGCCCTTTCTCCTGCCGACCCTCCAAGCAAGAGCAGGCTGGGCTCAATACCTGGGCGGCGGCCCGCAGCGCCGTCCGGGGCGGGTGGCTCCTAAGGGCGGCGGCGGCCAGCAGCCGGCCGGAGAATATGGAGGCCGCCATTTCTGCGTCCAGCCCCGACCCCTCGGCGCCTGCGCAGGAAGCGAGGGAGCCGGCGACGCAGCCGCTCGGGACGCGTCTCCGCCCGCGGCCCACCCCCGGGGCGGGGCCCGGCGCTGACCGGTCGGCGGCCGCCCGGCCTGCAGAGGGCAAAGCAGGAACCGCGCTGGCGGGGCGGGAGCGGGACCCGGCGGGTGGAAAGCACACTTTGGTCCTGGGAACTGGGCACCGCAGCCTCCAGGTCCGACTTGCGGCCCGAAAGCAGCTGTGTATGTCCTAGTGAAGTGTCCTGGGAGGACCACCAGCGCCTCCACCTGTGCGACCTTAACTGCTCTGAGCCTCGTTTGTCTCCTATGGAAGGTGAGCTGCACTCAATAAGTACTGATGCCAAAGCCGGTTTGGCTCAGTGGATAGAGCGTCGGCCTTTGGACTGAAAGGTCCCGGGTTCGATTTCGGTCAAGGGCATGTACCTAGGTTGCGGGTACATCCCCAGTAGGGGGTGTGCAAGAGGCAGCTGATCGATGTTTCTCTCTCATCGATGTTTCTAGCTCTCTATCCCTCTCTCTTCCTCTCTGTAAAAAATCAATAAAATATATTTTTTCAAAAAAGAATAAGTGCTGAATCTCTGCTTGGAGGCAAACCCTAAGCTGAGTCCTTGGGATGCCACGGCGAATCAAACAGAGCGATTCTCAGTTGGTCCCAGCGTCGTCCTCTACGCCATAAGGTTGAGGTTTCCACTCCGGTGGGCACACACCTAGGTGGCGGCTCTTCCTCCTCAGGCGGGAATTAGGGGCCACGGATGGATGTTTCTCAGACCGATGTCTCTCCTCCCTCTCCTTCCCTCTCTTTCTCAAATCAATAAAAACATATCCTCGGGTGAGGGGGAAAAACACGCACAAACAGCGATTCCTGGGCTTGAAGGAAAGAGGGTCGCTACCACTTATCGATGCAGAGCGCACACCGGAGTTACGTGGGTAGCTTCTCTAAAAAATTCCTTTACCAGACTCTGTCTGAGGAGAGGAGTCAAGACATCTGTATTTCTTAGAGTTCTGCAGATTAATCAGGTGCACACATTGTGCGTTGAAAACCCTGATATGACGTGTGCCCCACCAAGGAACTGACCTCTGGACAAATGACTAGACGCCTCATCTGCCCTGGACGTAGGGCTTCAAGATGTGTCAGTGGGCAAGATCTTAATCTAGGAGGAGGTGGGCGGTGCTGACAAGCACTAAGCCAGGCTCTGGGACTCACTTCTGATGCAGTGACGGGATTCACAGAACAACACTGTAAAAAGAAAAAAGGAACCTAATACAAGCAGCTTATCGACTTAGGGAATAGAAAGGGTTTTTTGGTTTGTTTTTTTGCAGCCACAAAAATCTCAGTTCTTTTCTTTTTTTTAATGAAGTTCTAACTCTTTTTCTCCCTCTTTTTCCTTTTAAATTTTTTCCCCTATTTATTGATGAGAGAGAGAGAGAGAGAGATCAAGTTGTTGTTCCACTTATTCACGCATTCATTGGTTGATTCTTTTTTTTTAAATATATTTTTTATTGATTTTTTACAGAGAGGAAGGGAGAGGGATAGAGAGTTAGAAACATCGATGAGAGAGAAACATCGACCAGCTGCCTCCTGCACACCCCCCTCCGGGGATGTGCCCGCAACCAATGTACATGCCCTTGACCGGAATCGAACCTGAGACCCTTCAGTCCGCAGATTGACGCTCTATCCACTGAGCCAAACCGGTTTCGGCATTGGTTGTTTCTTGTATGTGTCCTGACTAGGGACCAAGCCTGCAACCTTAGTGTATCCGGATGATGCTCTCACCAACTGAGCTAACCGGCCAGGACAAAAATCTCTATTCTTAAAAGCAGGACTTTTTTGTTCCACTTGCACTCATGGGGGACTAACCGCAAGGCCCCATTCACCCCTAATAGATATTCCACACAGTTAGAAACAGGGTGAGAGGAAGCAAACATCGGTAGTTCATATAGCTCTTGCTCCACCCTTCTACCGCCCATCATAGCCAAATAAAATCTGGATAATGTGTCCAAAAAGCTGGGGCTGGGACCTGACAGTTTCTATTAGGAGCACATATCCCATCAAATATGAATACGGTGTACTTATTTTCAAGCCAGCTCATTTAAATTGATAGTAAACACAGTAGGTGAGTTACCAGTACAGCCAACTATCTGATTCTAAGGCCAGTTATTTAAAGGCACGTGGATAAACACTGAATAAGTCCATGTACTAAAAATGCAAGACTATATCCCATTAGGAGTCTAACTGGGTTAACTTTGCTTCAGATTCACATCACATCTCCACAGCTCTGTCCCTGTGATCCTGGCTTAAAAACAGGCACAATAGCAGCAGAAATATGGACAAGAGCAAGAATGAGAAAGAGAGTCTGCTGGTCCATGGGGCCCGTTCCGTCAGTGGCCTAAGCAAGGGGGAAGGGGCACTTTTCCCACAGTGCTTCTTGACTGTGTTCAGATCGCTGTACCTCTTGATACTTCATGGAAGAATTGAGTTATTGTTCGTCCAGTACAGTGGCATTCCTGCCCTTGAGCTTTAGTCTCCCACTTTGCCTATCTCTGCCTTCTACTAAGAGACGATGTATGCAGGGAAAATGGGAAAAGACATTTCCTGAGGAGAACACTACTTTTTTTCTTTCAAATCATTAAAGTTTTTCTATCCTCCACATTCGGATGCCCCTAGAGAAAGCAGAGAGAGGAGAGTGGAAACTGGTGGTTCCTGGACGAGGGTCCCTGTGCCGTGCACTTGCCAAAGCCACTGTGTCCAGGATGAAGGGTATTTCCACCCCTAAAGAGATCTGGAGACCTAAAACAAGGAGTACTGGAGTGAGAGCCCAAGTGCTGGTGCACTCCTGCAGATAGAGTTGAATCGTGTTCCCAGGATTTGTACCAACCCCAGCAGAGTAGGAGAAGGGCACAAGAGCTTCCAAAACCCCTTGAGAGTTACATTCCTGCATGAAGAGCCAGCAGGTGTAGCAAGGAGAATGGACCTGTAAGGAGCAATGATCCAGGGTGTTTGGGAAGAGGGATATGTCAATAGATGCTTACTTAGATGAGAACACCAAGGACTAGGTGTTCTCTGCTGATCTGTCACTGGGTATTTCCCTGGATGGAAGGAGAAGCAAGGGAATCAAATGTAATAGAGGTTACATTTCTGGCACTTGATGTAATAAGGGTTAATAGAATTTAAACTCAGATGTAGGAAAATAGTCATGGTTTTCATACACATGAACATATGAATGAACTTGGCATCAGTGCACCTTTGGTTCTCAACCTTGGCTGCACCCTAGGACTACTGGAGAGCTTTTAAAAATACCTTTGCATGGGCCCCACCACCAAAGAATGTATGTAATTCAGTTGTCTGGGGTGGAACCTACAGCAGTATTTTGTAAAAGTTCCCGTTTTTAATGAGCACCCAAAGATGACAACTACTCCTGTCTTACTCTTTCTACTATCCTCTCTGTTGTAAGGGAGAGTGGGGTGGTTAGGGTGTGGGGGAAGTGGTGGTTCAGTAAGGGAGGAGGCAGCCACCGTGATTGAGCATCGGATTTAAAGTCAGTGAACCTGGATTTGAATTCTAGCTCTGCCACCTACTAGCTGTATGGTCTGAAATTTCAGGTTCCACATTTGTAAAAATTGATGTCAAATTTGGTGGCTTTAAAAATCTCAGTTCTGGAGCCCAAAAATTGAATCGTTATCACCTGGCCACATTCAAGGTATAAGTAGAGTTACACTCCTCTGGAAGCTTTATGGGGAAATCTGTTCCTTTCCTTTTCCAGCTTCTGGTGGCTACTGGTACTCCTTAGCCTGTGGCCACTTCACTCTAATTTCTGCCTCCTTCTCTTCTCTGTCAAATCTTTTCTCTTATAAGGATACATGTACATTAAGGGTCCAGCATAATCCAGAATAATCACCCCATCTCAAGGTCCTCGGTTTAATTACATCTACAAAGTTCTTTTGCTATCTAAGGTAACATTTACAGGTTCCAGGGATTAGGAACTAAATATCTTTCAGAGGGCCATTATTGAGCCTATCACAATACAGCTAATAATGAATCCCCTGACCATCTGATAGGGTTATAGTTAGGGACAAGTAAGGTAAGTAAGTGAAAGCACCTGAAAATGTTATGCAAATGTAAGCTATTATCATCATTGCCACTTTCCATGACTCACCTATTAAAACCCCCCAATGACATGTGCTGTAACCCTGGCAACCCTAGCAGCTTCCCATATGTTCTCCCAGAACATTTCCTCTGGGGCAGAGCCAGGGCTACCCTAAGTTTATACAGGCCCTTGTGAGAATTAGAAAGGGAAGTGACTCTATCCTCAGTACACTTTACTTCTTTCTGTAGAATATTAACAAAATATATTCTACCATCCCTCAAAACCTTGTAAGGGATTTTGAGCAAATAAGTAAATATATTAAAAATAGTGGGAACTAGATTTCTCTATATCAAGGAAGGAGTTAAAATATGAAAAAAAGAGAATGTTAGAATTTTCTCGTATTGGTATAAACTCATGGTTTTCAATATGTAGCGATAGATATGGAAATAATTTTTTAAGGAAGAGTGATGTCAGAGAAGGACACTGAAAATCTTATTCCCAGTGACCGCCAATGGGTGCCCCTCCTCCCACAGTCTTAGTGAAAACCACATGGGGAGCCTGGACTTCTGCCCCAACCCAGAAGTAATGAGGCACTTCTCATCTTCCCCACTGGGGTGGTGTCAGAAGAGGCCTAATGGAGAGGCCTAACAGTCAATACTTTCACTATTGTCGAGTGATAACAAAACCACCCTCTGTGGTGTCAGTGAGAATGGGAACTCCCACCCTTAACCTGAATTAATGAGGAGCTCTCCCACCTTGGGGGTTAATGAAGGCCAAGGGGGGAACCTGGATTTCTACATCTACCTGACTGTACCTAAGCAGCACTTTCCCCTTTTTCTTGTTAAAGCTGTGTAAAAAAAAAAAAAAAGAAAAGAAATAAAAAAAAATCAGGCTAAAACAGACTCTCACAATATAATACAAAAATTCCAGGTTTTGAGAAACCAAGATGGCGGCATAAGGTAAACACCTATACTGCTGCCTTGCAGAACAATTTTAAAACTGCAACTGGAAGACAGAGTGGACATCGTCCAGAACCACCAGAAAGCTGGCTGAGTGGAAATTCAACAACTGGAAGGAAAGAGAAAAGGACACAGCCTCAGAGGAACTGTGGAGGTGCGGAGACCCGAGCACGTGGAAAGGGCAGGCGGCTGAATACGCGGCTGGCTTACTCGCAGCACGCGGAGAGGGCAGGCAGCTAATGCGCGGCTAGCTTTCTCGTTCGGGAGGAAAACAAAACCTCCCGACTGCACTGAAATCCAGCTCCGGGTGAGACTTTGGGTACCAGACTCATTCGGGGAAAAACTGGACTGTCTGGCAGCGTGCAAATCTCGAGAGCAGCCTTCTCTCAGAGGTGCGTGCAGCCATTGACGCGGGACACGGAGACACAGGGCCCTCGTAGGGCAGGGCTGATGGGAAACCAAGGCTGTCTGCTCCGCTTCTTAAAGAACACCCTTCAGCATTTCATATAATACTGGTTTGGTGGTGATGAACTCCTTTAGCTTTTTCTTATCTGTGAAGCTCTTTATCTGACCTTCAATTCTGAAAGATAGCTTTGCTGGGTAGAGTAATCTTGGTTGTAGGTTCTTGCTATTCATCACTTTGAGTATTTCTTGCCACTCCCTTCTGGCCTGCACAGTTTCTGTTGAGAAATCAGCTGACAATCATATGGGTACTCCCTTGTGGGTAACTAACTGTTTTTCTCTTGCGGCTTTTAATAATCTCTCTTTATCTTTTGCTCTTGGCATTTTAATTATGATGTGTCTTGGTGTGGTCCTCTTTGGATTCCTCTTGTTTGGGGTTCTGTGTGCTTCCTGGACTTGTAAGTCTATTTCTTTCACCAGGTGGGGGAAGTTTTCTGTCATTATTTTTTCAAATATGTTTTCAATATCTTGCTCTCTCTCTTCTGGCACCCCCATAATTCGGATGTTGGTACGCTTGAAGTTGTCCCAGAGGCTTCTTACACTATCTTCAACTTTTTGGATTCTTTTTTCTTTTTGCCTTTCCGGTTGGGTGTTTTTTGCTTCTTTGTATTTCAAATCTTTGACTTGATTCTTGTGATCCTCTAGTCCAGTGGTCGGCAAACTCATTAGTCAACAGAGCCAAATATCAACAGTACAACGATTGAAATTTCTTTTGAGAGCCAAATTTTTTAAACTTAAACTTCTTCTAACACCACTTCTTCCAAATAGACTCGCCCAGGCCGTGGTATTTTGTGGAAGAGCCACACTCAAGGGGCCAAAGAGCCGCATGTGTCTCGCGAGCCGCAGTTTGCCGACCACGGCTCTAGTCTGCTGTTGGATCTCTGTATATTATTCTTTATTTCAGTCAATATATACTTAATTTCTAGTTGGTCCTTTTTCCTATCCTTTAGGGTCTCACTAAATTTATTGGTGGTTTCTAGAAGATTCTTGAATAACCTTATAACCGTGGTTTTGAACTCTATATCTGGTCATTTGCTTTCCTCCATTTCTGTCATTTGTGACCTGTTTCCTTGTCTCCACATTTTGGCTGCTTCCCTGTGTTGATAGAGTGGCTTTGTGTGCTAGGTATCCTATAGGGCCCAGTGGCTCAGCCTCCCCAATTACCTAAGGTGGACACTCTTGGTGCACCCCTTTGTGGGCTGTGTGCACCCCTTTGTGGGCTGTGTGCACAGTCTTGTTGTAATTAATCCTTGATTATTGTTGGTATCTCTGGGAGGAATTGACCTCCAGGCCAATTGGCTGTGAGGATCAGCTCTGTCTACGATGGGAGAACTTCTGTGCTGGAGACACCCTTATGGCGTAAGATTTGCTTCAGTGGGGCTTTGGTGCTCACTGAGTCTGCCCCCTGAGTATGTCCCTTATGAATCTGAAGAGTTGTAATCTGGATGGTCCCACTCTGACCACTGGGTACACTGGCTCTTGGATCTCCAAGGAGGTGCAAATTTAGCCTCTGCCTGAGGCCACCCAGCAGGAGCTACAGAGAGATCTGCAGATTCCTCTTCTTTGTTTGGGGTTTGGAGGTGCCCAGATGAGGCCCAGCTGTGAAGCAATGCAAGCTGCTGTGGAGCCTTAAGCCTTATTTTGGAAGTTCTGGGGCTCTCTGACCCAGTTGCAGTTTGTTGGGTAATTTTAGATTTCAAAGGTTCAGGCCATTCATATGCAAAAACCTCTGTGCACAGGTGGGGTGGGGTTGTAAATTGGGTGTGGTGGGGTCTCAGGGAATCAATAGGGTAGAGCAAACAGCAATGGCTTCCCATCTGCCCTGCCCAAAGAGGCCCCGGGGTCTTAGTGTCCCGCTGTAATCGCTGCAAGCACCTCTGAGAAAAAGCTGCCCTCGAGTTCTGCCCGATGCCAGACAGTCCAGTTTCCTCGCCCCCCCCCCGCCCCGCCCCGTATGAGTCTGGGTCCCCAGAGTCTCACCTGGAACTGGAGTTCAGAGCAGTCGGGAGTTTGTATCTCCCTCCCGATTGAAAAAGACAACTGCGTACTCAGTTGCCAGCCCTTTCCGTGTGCGAACGCCTCTGTACCTCCGCACTTTACTTCAGCACCTCCTCTGAGTCTCAGTGTGCTTTTCTCTTTCCTTCTAGTTGTAGAATTTCCACTCAGCCTTCCTGTGGTTCTGGATGTTGTCCATTTTGTCTTTTGGTTGTAGTGTTGAAGTGGTTGTGTGATGCAGCAAGTTCAGATGTTTACCTATGCCGCCATCTTGGTTTCTCTCTTTGGGGACTTTTTCCATTTTGTACTTTAAAAGTTGTATATGGTAAGACATATTTTATTTTTGCTATATATTTTTACTGAATCATTTTATTCCCCATCCCAAGGCAAGCATGAATAAAATTAGGTTAAATGTGGAAAAATACCTGTGATTTATAAAGAGAGACACCGCCACCTATTGGCCTCTGAACTGGCATAGCAAGTTATGTTCCTGCAAAGATGTATGAAAATGTATGGAGATCTAGATGTCCTATTCCTGAATATGATAACAGTTCTCGCTTATGAAAACAAGGGCAAGGTTGACCAGGCAGCTGACAAGGCAAATCCTTTAATGGGTACCCTTAATAGCATTAACAGAATTCAACAAGTGGAACTTATTTGTCACTATAATGACTTAAGACTAAACTTAAGGACTATCTAAAGAGATTTGCTGATGAAGGCATGGTTGTAAAGAGAAGGAATATCCTGCAGTTTTTTGAAGAATTTCAGTAAAAAAAGAGAAAAGTGGATGGTATGCAGTATTATTGCAGCTAGAGTGGAGTATGGAGCTTTCTCATACAGGCCACCACGTAGACAAGTGTCCACTGATTCCTGGATGAGATGAATGAGAACTACAGGAAGTCAAGGCCTCAAAGAAACGGTCCATCCAGTGTTTTTCTGCATCACACCTAATTATAGATCCTCCTGAAGAGTGACGTATGGAGCTGGAAGGTCTTATGGTCACAGGAGATGCTTGTGTGGCCTGGACTGGCCTTGTAGAAAAATGGTAAACAGGCTAAATTGGAAAGCTCAGGATATCTTAGAGGATGTTTACAATCTCCAGCTTGGGAACTCTTCCAAGTCAAGATGTCTGCACCCCATTTACAAGGTTACACAAGTAGTGGACCTTTGTGTCTTGAAAGTTTATAACCTCTCAAATGTTTTATTTAACTACCAGAAAGTTACTTACTTCTTATGATAGGTCAGGACCAGGTCTCAGAGGTGACGCAATCCTGTGCAACACAATAATACAAATCATCCAGTGCTCAAGGGCTAGTTTGATGAAAGGTACTCTTCCTTCTTTTATGTTAACCAGAAAATCTCTCTTTTTAAAACCTTTTGTTCACAACTAGTTTTCTTATTGACTGTATTGGACTATCTCTTCTTGTAGAGACTGATTTTGGCCAACATGTGGCAGTTAATGAATGTTTCATGCAAAAGTATTAGTTGCTTTGAAGAAATTCTGGCATTGTATGTTCATTTTTGTAGAATTGTTACTAGACTTATAATTACATACTAAACTCCAACCAGGCTCTTGTAAAATTAAATAAAACGAATTCAAAATAGTGGGGAAATAACCCAAAACAGTAATTCGAAAGGATATATGCATCTCTATGTTTATTGCAGCATTGTTTACAATAGCCAAGATATGGAAGCAACCCACATGCCCATCACTAGACCAGTAGTGGTACAGATATCTAATGGAATATTACGCAGCCATAAAAATGAAATCTTACCACTTATGACAGCTGAATGAACCCAGAGGATATTATACTAAGTGAAATAAGTCAGAGGAAGACAAATACCATATCATCGCACTTAAATATGGAATCTAAAGGGTAAAATAAATGAACAAACAAAATAGAAACAGTCTCATAGATATAGAAATCAAATTGATGGTTGCTAGAGAGAAGGAGGCTGGTTGAAAAAGGTGAAGGAATTAAAAAGTACAAATTAGTAGTTACAAAATCATGTTTAGTTATTAAACAGAGCTGCCTGTTATAAATAACTTCACTCTCATTGTCTTCACCACTCTTTGTCCTTCTCCTAGGCCACCAATTTTCAGCCTTTTTCATCTCATGGCCCACAAACTAATTACTAAAATTCTGTGGCACACCAAAAAATAAAGTTTTTGGCAATCTGACCCCCAACAAAGGTATAATTTTGACTGATTCACACCACATGATGATTGTTGTGTTGGCTGTTATCATTTTTTTTTAAACTTGACAATCTAAGGGAAAAGAGGTCAATGCCCCTGACTAAATGGGTCTTGCATGTTTTAAAAATTCTTGCAGCACATCAATGTACAGTGGCACACTGGTTGAAATTGCTGTCCTAGGCAATGTTAAGAGCAAGTTAATTTGGGGATTTACATGGAACATAGTAGAGAAACCCAAGAAGCAAGATGACTGGTAAAACCAGATATGTGAATTAGTAATGAAGAGAATACAATGTCAAAAATTCACACACACACACACACACACACACACACACACACACACTAAAGGCTAGAAGTCACAGCAAGAAGGGTTAAGGTCTTTCCTCCACCCCCTACCCTGATACAATGAGGGCGTGGCATTAGGAGGTAGCTGAAACTAGAACAGTGTACAGTGATGTGTTAGGAGAAGGGTTTCCTTGTGAGCTGAATGTGTTTGCCACAAATACATACATTTGAAACCAGCTCAGCTATCCAGAATGGCTCTTTTACATGTTCTTTGACTATAGGAAAATGAAATCTTCCAGGAGATCTCCTTCCATGTTGATCTTTGTCTTCTGTTAAATTACACCAGGAGTCTAAAGAGGAAATAGTAATTTTTTTAAGATTCAGCGGATGGGAGGGCTGGCAACACTAACACATTTTTTTCTATTATCTAGCAATATAACCATCAAGCAGTCAAATAACCACTTTATGCTTCAGATTCTTTTTTAAATATATTTTTTTTATTGTTGACAGTATTACAAATGTCCCCTCCACCCAGCCCCTACCCCACTCCAGGCCTTCACCACACTATTGTCTGTGTCCGTGAGCTATGCATATAAGTATACAAGTTCTTTGGTTAACCTCTTCCCCTTCCCGGTCCCCCTTCTCTATGAGATCACTCAGTCTCTTCCATGCTTCTATCTATGCCTCTGAACCTTTTTTGTTGGTCAGTTTACTTTGTTCCTTAGATTCCACAAATAAGTAAGATTGTGTGATATTTGTCTTTTTCTGCTTAGCATAATATTTTCCAGGTCCCTCCATGCTGTCTTAAAGGATAAGTGGTCCTTCTTTTTTACAGCTGCATAGTATTTCATAGTGTAAATGTTTCACAGCTTTTTTTATTCACTCATCTACTGATGGGCACTTGGGCTGTTTCCAAATTTTAGCTATTGTAAATAACGCTGCTATGAACATAGGGGATCATATAGTCTTTCTGATTGGTGTTTTGATATTCTTAGTATATATTCCTAGAAGTGGGATCACTGGGTCAAATGGCAGTTCCAAGATTTCAGAAAGGAAGGAAGAGGGAGAGAGAGAGATAGAAACATCAATGATGAGAGAGAATCATTGACTGGCTGCCTCCTACACACCCACTGCTGGAGATCAAGCCCGCAACCTGGGCATGTGCCCTTGACCGGAATCGAACCCCAGAACCTTCAGTCCACAGGCTGATGCTCTATCCACTGAGCCAAACAGGCTAGGGCTACTTTTAATTTTTTGAGGAAACCACATTGTTTTCCATAGTAGCTGCACAAGTCTGCATTCCCACCAACCATGTAGTAAGGTTCCCTTTTCTCCACATTCTCACTAGCACTTGTTATTTGTTGACTTTTTGATGGTAGCCATCTGTCAGGTGTGAGGTGATACCTCACTGTAGTTTTAATTTGCATCTCTCTGATGATAAGTAACATTGAACATTTTTTTCCTATGTCTATTGGCCATTAGTGTGTCCTTTTTGGAGAACTGTCTATTCAGATCCTTTGACCATTTTTTAAATTGGATTGTTTGTCTTCCTTTTGTTAAATTGTATAAGTTCTTTATATATTTTGGAAATGAACCCTTTATGAGAAGTATCATTTGTAAATATGTTCTTCTTACAGTGGGTTTCTTTTTCATTTTGATGCTGATTTCTTTTGCTGTGCAGAAGCTTTTTAGTTTGATGTAGTCCCATTTGTTTATTTTTTCTTTTATTTCTCTTGCCCTAGATGTAGTGGCAAACATATTGCTATGAGAGATGTCTGATATTTTTCTGCTTATGTTTTCTGCTAAGATTTTTATGGCTTCACTACTTACATTTAAGTCTTTCATCCATTTTGAGTTTATTCTTATGTATGGTGTTAATTGGTGGTCTAGTTTCATTTTTTTGCATGTGGCTGTCCAATTTTCCCAACATCTTTTGTTGAAGAGACTGTCTTTATTCCATTACTAGTATATGCTCTTGCCTCTTTTGTCAAATAGTAATTGACCATAATGGCATAGGTCAATTTCTGTTCAGATTCTAATCTGTAATATGAGAGACCTTTGGGGTCTCTTTCCATGCTAAAGTGCTGTCAATCTATAAACCCCCATAAATTATTTCCTGTTCCCTCAACAATCAGCACAGGATAAACTACAATTGTTTCTTCAAATCAGAGGTTTTCCAAACTCCTCTCATTTGTTTCTGTAACAAATTCAGAAAAGCTACACCAGAATATTACATGTTACAACTGACCATTTCTTTCCTGACTAGCCTATCCCGTGATCTGGCAGAGAGAAAAATGTCCCCTTTCTAGGAGACAATGTCTGGGGAGAATGGCATATCTAAGTGAAGTAGTTGCATATAGAAAATGAGTTCTCTTTCCTATGCAAACATGACATTGCCTAATGAAAATAGAGCATATCTCTGGTGGTGATGCTAGTCTCTATGACACCTTGAGGCCCTTATTACTTGAGGTATACATTTGAAAGATTGCCAGCCAGTTTTAAGTATACAATCTGTGGCTATGCACCAGAGCTAAACTAGATATTAATTAATTCATCCATTCATTCATTCTATTCAATGCCCACCAAAGCAAACAGTGCAATATAGTGGTAAATACATGGGCTACAAAGCCAGACAACTTGGGCAGCAATCTCAACTCTACCACATGAAATCAATGTGACATTGGGCAAATTACTTAATTTCTCTGTGCTTCATTGGCAAACTGAGGGTAATTGATAAATAACTTTACTTTAGAGTGTTGTGAGGATCAAATGAGTTCATAAATATGTAGCATTTAGAACAGTGCCTTGCCAAAACCGGTTTGGCTCAGTGGATAGAGCGTCGGCCTTTGGACTGAAAGGTCCCAGGTTTGATTCCGGTCAAGGGCATGTACCTTGGTTGCGGGCACATCCCCAGTAGGGGTTGTGCAGGAGGCAGCTGGTCGATGTTTCTCTATCATCGATGTTTCTAACTCTCTATCCCTCTCTCTTCCTCTCTGTGAAAAATCAATAAAATATATTAAAAAAAAAAAAAAAAGAACAGTGCCTGGAACATACCTCTCGTTGTCATTGTTGTCATTATTCTTATTTGCTAGGTACTAAGTTTCCAAATAAATAAGCCACTTAGGAATTACGTGATTATGCTTAGAATATAAAACAAAAAGTGTAAACATTTGCCAAGACCTTTAATAGTCAATTACATATTTTGGACATTCAGTAAATGTTCACTAAATAATTTAATGAATTAATTAATGAAATTAATCTAAAACTAGTCAGCCAGTTAGCCAGGCACATGGATAATTTCCAGATTGTTGATTTGAATGTATAAATTTTTGGTTTAAAAATTTTACCTTAAAACTAATTGGTAAAGAAAACTTTTTGTTTTTATTTCTTGTCTTTTTATTAACTGAGCAAGAATTTTATAAAGTTTATTTTGATAAATATCAGAATATTTCATCATGGCATTACAAAACCTTGGGTGTATGCATTATAACCAAAGTGTGTTTGATTCAAGTATTGTGAAAATTTTCAAGAAAGGGTTTGCAGCCCAGCTGATGTGGCTCAGCGGTTGAACGTCACGTTGACCCAGGAACTGAGAGGTCACCAGTTCAATTCCTGGTCTGGCACATACCCAGGTTGTGGGCTCGATCTCCAGTAGGGGCCTGCAAGAGGCAGCCAACCGCTCTCTTATCAATGTTTCTATCTCTTCCTCTCTCTCTAAAAATATTAATAAAACATTTTTTTAAAAAAAGAAATGGTTTACAGCCATCTTAAATATTGCTCAGGAATCCTATATAATAAAGAGGTAATATGCAAATTAACCCACACGCCCTCACAAGATGGCTGCCTACGACCAGGCTGGCAGGGGGGTTAGTAAGGGATGACTAAACGACTGAACAAGCAGGCTGCATGGGTGATCAGGCCGGCAGGGGGGTTAGTGAGGGATGACCAAACAACTGAACAAGCAGGCTGCATGGGGCAACCAGGTCGGTGTGTGTGTGTGTGTGGGGGGGGGCATGAGGGGCCACCAGACCGGCAGGGGGAGCAGTTGGGGGCAACCAGGCCAGCAGGGAGGGCAGTTGGGGGCGACCAGGCCGGCAGGGGAGGCAGGAAGAGGTGACCAGGCTGGCGGAAGAGGTGCAGTTGGGGACGACCAGGCTGGCGGGTGGGGGGGCAATTGGGGGCGATTAGGCTGGCAGGAGGGCAGTGAGGGGTGACTAGGCTGGCGGGGGGAGGCAGTAAGAGGCGACCAGGCTGGCAGGGAGGTGCAGTTGGGGGCGACCGACCAGGCTGGCAGGGGGGGCAGTTGGGGGTGATTAGGCTGGCGGGGGGGCAGTGAGGGGCAACTAGGCCAGCAGAGGGGGGCAATTGGGGGTGACCAGGCCAGCAGGGGGGGCAGTAAAGGGTGACCAGGCCAGCGGGAGGGGGCAGTTAGGGGTGACCAGGCCAGCAGGGGGGCAGTTAGGGGTGATCAGGCCTGCACACAGAGGCAGTGAGGCGCAATCAGGCTGGTGGGGGGGACAGTTAGTGGTGACCAGGCAGGCAGGCAGGTGAGCAATTAGGAGCCAGCGGTCCAGAATTGTGAGAAGGATGTCCAACTGCCGGTTTAGGCCCGATCCCCAGGATCGGGCCTAAACCGGCAGTTGGACATCCCCCAAGGGGTCCCAGATTGGAGAGGGTGCAGGCTGGGCTGAGGGGACCCCCCGTGCATGAATTTCGTGCACCAGGCCTCTAGTTATATATAAAATGTATGCATCAAATAAAAGAGAAGAATCATATCTATAACAGATCTAGAGGATAACATATGCCTGAATTAATTGGGCTTCTTCTGTGTTTCTATCTTTTTTTTTTCCGGAGGTTGTAGCTTACTTGATAAATGAAATAATTTTGTTTCCTGAACAATGAAAATAAATCCATTCAAACTGTAAATTTGATTTAATTATTATAGACTAATGTGTAGAAATCTAACCCTTTTTGTTATTTTTAGAGCGAAAGGAAGAAAGAGGGAGAAACATCAATGTGATAGTGAAATGTCAATCGGCTGCTTCCTGCACGCCTCCAACTAGGAATCAAGCCTGCAACCTGAACATATGCCCTGACTGGGAATCAAAACAGCAACCTTTCAGTACACGCAATGATGTCCAACCAACTGAGCCACACTGACCAGGGCGAAATCTTACGAAATTTTCAATAATAAACTATAAAGGTGCTTTTTGTTATAAATATTAATTATACATATTACTAGTGGCCTGGTGCACGAAATTCATGCACATTAAAACAGAATTAGAGGAAATATTTTAATATTGCTATTTGCCCTTTCTCTATAATAGAAGTGTCAGAGATGAAAGGAAATTAGTAAAATGTGTATGAAAATAATATATAAATTTATTAATAAACTGGGCAGGGGTCACATCCCAGGCCGGGGACACAGGCAGGCAGTGTGACGTCTCAGGTCAGGGATGCAGGCAGGCAGCGTCACGTCAGCGCTGGGCAGGGATGCACACAGGCAGTGTCACATTAGTGCTGGGCAGGCCTGTGCGCGCCTCTGCTGGGGGCCATCTCCACCGGGGGCCGCCCTCGGGTTGGGTGGCCTCCGGGTCAGGCAGCCTCCAGGCCAGGCCGTGCGGGGGCTGCCTCCACCGGGGGCCACCCCTGGGCCAGGCGGCCTCTGGGCTGGGCCACATGGGGGCGCTCCTGGTGATGGCAGTCCCCGCCCACCCGCTCCTGCTGTGCATGCCTCCTGCTGAGCGGTTGTGATGTTATGGCATCCTGGACAATTTTCATATTCCTCTATTATTATATAGATAGGTTCACCAAAAGGAAATAAAAAGGCAAACAACAATCACAAAAGGACAAAATGAGGTTTATTTAACTGTCACTGTAATATGGATATCAAAACTATCCTAAATTCTAGCTCTAAGTAAGCCTTTAAATTCTTCCTTTGTTTAGAAAGGCTCATCTAAAATAGTTCCATAGGACAGTTCCAGCTGGGTTTATGACTTGAAATCTATCTTGTTAATGTGGAGAACAGCTTCCCTTTGGCTTATGGGCCATGGTGACTGGCTGTGGTACTCTTTGGCCCATAGCACCCTAAGAGAAAGACACAAAAGTGATGTATTCTTCAATATCCACTCTATCTTCTATGAATGGTAACGTCAGCTGGTGTGAGCTGTAACGCCTTTGCCCAGGTCCTGGTAAGCACTAAGAGTTCCAAATGAGATAAGGTTACAATCCTTAAAAGAATCTAGGTTACATATACAAAACACGCTACACCAGCAATTCTCAAACTTTTTTTTATCTCAGGATGTTTTTACACCCTTAAAGTTGTTGAGGACCCCCAAAAGCTTTAGTTTATGTGGTTATATCTATCAATATACCATCTTAATTTTCATTTAACCTGAGAAAATTTAGATTTAACTACTTACTTTAAAAATAATATAATATGCCCTGGCTGGTGTGGTTGGTTGAGCATCACCCTGTGCAGTGAAAGGTCTCTAGTTTGATTCCCCGTCAGGGCACATGCCCAGGTTGCAGGTTCAGTCCCCAGGCAGGGCACATACAGGAGGCAACTGATCAATGTTTCTCTCTTTCTCTCTCCCTCTTCCTTCCTCTCTCTCTAAAATCAATAAAAACATATAAAAGTAATAATTACATATTACATGTTAACATAAATATACTTTTTATGTTTTTATGAAAATGAGTAAAAACATATAATAACATATTACATGTTAGTGTAAATATACTTTTTCATAAAAACAAAACAAAAAAACATTAGTGAGATGAGTGGCATTGTTTTACACTTTTGCAAATCTGTTTAATGTCTGGCTTAATAGAAGACAGCAAGATTGTCATATCTGTTTCCACATTGAATCTGTTGGAATATGTGTTTTTGTTGAGGAAAATATGTGCGGATACATAGTTAGGAAAGAGGGGAGTGTTTTATTAGCCCTTTCAGATAATCTACACTATAAAAGAGTAAGAGGCAAATTGACCATACCGTCGTGACGCCCACCAGCCAATCAGGAGTGAGCATGCAAATTAACCCAACAAAGATGGCGGGTTAATTTGCATATGCAGGCGCTGAGTGGCCGGGGTCGGTGCGGGATGCCTGTGTCATCGCCATGGTGACGATGCAGGCATTCCACACTGCCCCCAGCCACACCGGGCCTCTGGGCAGCATGGGAAGGCGGAAAGGCGGCTCCAGGCCAGAGCAAAGGCAGAAAGGTAGCTCTGGGCTGGAGCGAAGGTGGTGCTGGCAGCCAGGGGAAGGAGGGCCCATTCTTGCACGAATCTTTGTGCATCGGCCTCTAGTCTATATATATAAAAGGCTAAGCAACCATCTGACCATCTGACCGGCCAATAGGTATGATGTGCACTGACCACCAGGGGGCAGACACTCAATACAGGAGCTGCCGAGCTGCAGTGACTTGGCAGCAGTGGTTCTTGGGTGACGCACCCTGGAACCAGAGAGGAAGGAGCCTGATTCCTCACGAGGCCCCGCGATTTCCACCTTCGGCCATGGGTGGAATATTTCTTTTAATTAATTTCCTTTCAATGTGCACAAATCTGGGCACCAGGCCACCATTTATAGATATTTGTCTTTGATACTGTACCAAAACTCAACCAGTGGTAGTTTCTTAAAGATTTGCTGCAGTCTGGCCAGTGTGGCTAGTGGTTGAGCATCAACCTATGAACCAGGAGGTAATGGTTCGATTCCTGGTCAGGGTGCATGCCCAGGTTGGGGGCTCAATCCTCAGTAGGGGTTGTGCAGGAGACAGCAGATTGATGAATCTCATTATTTTTTTTAAATATATTTTATTGATTTTTTACAGAGACGAAGGGAGAGGGATAGTTAGAAACATTGATGAGAGAGAAACATCAATCAGCTGCCTCCTGCACACTCCCTACTGGGGATGTGCCCGCAACCAAGGTACATGCCCTTGACCGGAATCGAACCTGGGACCCTTCAGTCCGCAGGCTGACGCTCTATCCACTGAGCCAAACCGGTTAGGGCTGAATCTCATTATTGATGTTTCTATCTCTCTCTCCCTCTCCCTTCCTCTCTGAAATCAATAAAAATATATTTTCTAAAAAAGATGTGCTGCAATGTTGAATCTGAAACCATATCAATGAACTTTTCATCCTGTTACTTTGAAATCTATTGGTCTACTGTGAATGTTGAATGAGTCTTTACCCAGGAATAATTTTGTACTGGCATGTGTTGTTCATTTGAAAAAAAAAAGTTTCTGGTTCTCTGAGTTATGTAGCAATTCTAAATGTTGACATAATTATTATAAAACACTTTTACAATGACATTTCTTAATATCACCACTTATTTCATCAGGAAAACCTCTGAGTACTGGGAAGCTGTCCAGTTCAGGGTGGCAGATAAGTTTTCCATAATTCTTACTTCCAATTAAAAGCTTAACTTGTATCATTTTAGCAATAAATAGTGTAAATTGTTTACCTTGATAAGACAAGCTTGCTTTGTTCATTTTGGGGGACAATGTCTATCAAATACCCAAGTCAGAAAAACATAACTTGTCTATTAGTCATTGGAAGTAAAAAACTGGTGACTCATGAATAAAAAAGCAGCTAGTTCAGCTCACAACTCAATCAAATTGTTTTCCTCAAGACAACCAACCTCCTTCAACTGCAGTACAAAATACTTTATGAACACATCCCATTTCATCACACAGAATATTAAAAAGAGGTACTTGTGGGTTGAGTTTTATGAAATTAATAATTTATACTGATTCATCAAGAACATCCTATATAATAAAAGCCTAGATGGTGTTGCGTGATGTCGTCACAAGATGGCCACCCCCATGTTGTCACAAGATGGCCACCAAATATGGCCACCCCCACATTGTCACAAGATGGCCACCACAAGATGGTCACTACAAGATGGTTGGCAGGGGAGGGCAGTTGGGGGCAATCGGGCCAGCAGGGAAGCAGTTAGGCATCAATCAGGCCGGCAGGGGAGAGGTTAGGGGGCGATCAGGCTGGCAGGTAGAAGCAGTTAGAGGCAATCAAGCAGACAGGAAGGCAGGTGAGCGGTTAGGAACCAGCAATCCTGGATTGTGAGAGGAATGTCTGACTTCTGGTCAGTCGGACATCCCCCAAGTGGTCCCATATTGGAGAGGGTGCAGGCCAGGCTGAGGGACACCCTCCTAGAGCCCCCCCTCCGTGCATGAATTTTGTGCACTGGGCCTCCAGTTCTTAAATAAAGTTGGCTTGAGCTTGTGTGTGTGTGTGTGTGTGTGTGTGTGTGTGTGTGTGTTTGTGTGTTGGTGAATAATTCAATGATTATCATTATGGTTTGGTGCCACAGCCTTGATTCTTGCTAAGTTCTAGCAGTTTACCCACCATTGCTTTTGATCCTAAGTGCTGGTATCAACACAAGGTTTAAAAGAAAAGTCTTTGTATTATGAAAATTGTCTTGGCATCACAGATCCTCTGAAAGGGTCTTGTGACTCCCAGGGGCCTTTTTGACCAAATTTGAGAACCACTAGACTGAACTTTGCAGAAAGAAAGAAACGTAGTCAAGACATAAGTGATAATGACTAAAAATAAAGAATTGGGTTTTATGTAGTAACCTACAATGTAATTCCTTATGCATGACCTCATTTGATCCTCATAATGCCCTCTTGAGGTGGTAGATAAAGCTGGTATTTTCACACACTTAAAGTAACATCCTTTGAATTGAAATGATGTGCTTATCATCCTAGCTAGGAAGTAATGGAGTTAACATTCAAAACCAGACTTTCTGACTCAAGTGCAGAATTTGCCCCACAATACCCCATTTCATCTTTGCCCTTCCATGAGATAGATATCTGCTTCTCTTCCTCCACCCCCCATTAATATGTCTGTAGCCTAGCCTCTGTTGATCCCCACCTACAACCCTCACCATGCTGAATTCAACAGGAACCTTCATATAGTGGATAGGATAAGGAACTGCAGAAACTGGCCCATGAAAGGAATTGAAAATTTGAGAGATATTTTCCAAAGGGAATGGAGTATATAACACCTGTCACATGAAGATGGTAAATGGTAAGCAGAGGGCATCTCAACAGACTGTTTAATTGATGCTGTTCTACAGAGGCCATGACGATGTCCTAGGAGCTGACAGAGCAACTGCTGTAAGCAACTTGTATACATAAATGACCCCAGGCATTGGAGCTACCCCACCAACACAGACATTTTACGTTGGCATGTTATTTGAGAAAGAAAGAAACCCGTCTGTTCTTCAAGCTACTTCACTGTTAACAACAGCTTAGTTTTGCCCTGATTTAATATGCCCTCATTTCTTCAAGATTTTAGCTCCTGGTTCACTCTTCCTCTCCCCAATCCTAATCCAGTGATAATGCTTTAGGATTTTAATGCCCACAAAGGTGATCCTTCCAACCCCTATACATTTCATTGAAAGTGCACTTAGCAAGATCACCTTGACCTCCACATTTCTAAATCGAAGTGTCACTTCTCAGTACTCTTTGTATTGGACCTATTGACAGTATTTGAAACACCTTCTGCACTTGTTTTCTGGAACAATACACTCCCCTGGTTTTTCTCCCATTTCTCTGGCATCTCCTTTATTGGTTTCTCCACATTTCCCAACCAAAACGTAGAACTATTTCTTACAGCCCTCAACTCAAAGATCAATTCAGTTTATAAAACAGAAACAAAAAATAAAGGTGTGGCATATTAATACATAAATAATCCAAGAACCCAGGCCAATGCAGGGATATATTTTGGAGTCTGGATTAGCAGGTGAACTGAATGTAGGTCTTTTAACCTGTTAACCTGAAATATCATTATCTCTTATATGAGATTTGAATAAAATTTTAAAGACTACAAGCTGAACATTTAACTGTCTGGCCTGGAGAGAAGCTACTCTAATGTTGCCAGTTAGAATCAACTAGACTTGTTAAGGATCAGGTAGACTCTATGCTTAAATAGGCCATCTCATTCCTGTTCTGGACATGCCTTGTTTTTCCTTAGAACACTGTTTCTCTAGAAAATAGAGAAAGAGGAACATCATGTCTTAAATAGATAAGCTGGGGTAGAAATTGCACAAAGGCTGTTAGTGTTTCTAAGACTCTCCGGGCAGCAACAAGAAGTGCAGTCACCTTAGGTAGGCCCTCGGTCTGACCCTTCCTCCCTCACTTATTTGGTATTTCTCCAAAGTTGCAAAGGAAACATTGAAGTGAAAGGGGAACCCAAAGGTTGTCTCCAGACTCTTTAAGCCACCGTTCAGTCCATCTTCACAGTGTGACCAGTTTACCAATGTAAATGCAGCGTTACTGTAGCTTCAGGGGCACAATTGTGTTTCCAAGTATAAAGGCTTCAGTGGTTCCTAAGCATACAAAACCTCTTCATCTTTTAGCTTGCTCCACATCCTTACATGCTCTGGAAACTCACTGAACTACTTGCTTTTGATCCTAAGTGCTGATATCAATACAAGGTTTAAAAGGTCTATTGCAATTAAAGGTTCTGGCACCAGGCCAGTGAACATGCTATTCTCTCTCTTACCCATCACTCACTGGGCAACAGTTTCCTAGTTGGCTTTTTGGACTCAGTACAATGGGAAACTCTTCTTGGGATCCTTTTCCACTGCTTCTTCCTGCCTCTCATCACGCCCCACTCCCATGCTGGCTGAGGCAGAAGTTGCTGTGATGTGCAGTCTTTTCATAGCACATATCATATTGTATTGAAATCACTGGGATGTTTAATTTCTTTTCCTTACTGAACTTGAGTTTCAAAAATAAGGACTACATATTCTTGATCATTGGTGATTAATTCAGTGCCTGGCAGCTGGTAGGAAACGAAGAGTTGAATAAGTGAAAGAATTCAACAAAAGTAACTATTATTTAATGTCAACTCTGATCTAGGAGCTGTGGAGCTAGGTAGGCACTTGGAGATACCACGGCAAGGAAAAATACACACAGCATCACCACTCATGTGACTTACACACTGTTGGGGGAACATACGTGAGTAAAATACCTTTATTAATGAATAAATACTGAAATTAAAATATGTGCTCTACAGATGAATAGCACAGTTCACTGAGAGCAGTTTAAAAAGACCATGACCTAGACGGCTTGTCCCTTTTGTTTTCTGGTTTTGTTTGTTTATTTTATAGGTGTAGATGGAAGAGAACTAACCATGGTTTATAATTGATGGGAAGGATTAAAACAAAATAAGTGGGAGAAGTTAAATAATATACACGAGAGACAAGAGGATGAAATAAAGCACAATTCTGCAGGGGATAGGTAGAGAAACTGGCGTTGGGTAAGAGAAAGAGTACGTCTTCTGAAACTACTAGAGGGAAAATTGAGAGTTGATGCAGCAGGTGGTAGATGGTAGATTTTGTACTAGACAATTAAATGAGGTCCTGTATGAAAGACTGTATTTACTTTGAGGGAGAGGAATCCAAGTTGTCTTCCTACCTAATAATAGACAAATATGCAAATTGACCATACCTACGACACACCCACAAGCCACGACCACAAGCCACGCCCACCATCCAATCAGAGCGAGTATGCAAATTAACCCAAACCAAGATGGATACAGCCACAGAGAGCAAGGTTTCCTAGGTAACAGAGGAAGCCAAGCTTTCCGCCTGCCCTTGCCAGGCCTAAGCCTCCACTCAAGCTACAAAGTTTCAATTATAGAAAGTAAACAAATTCAAACAAATGGCGGCAGGATGGAGCTTGAGAGAGCAGGCCAGGGTTGCCGCTGGCAACAGGGGAAGCAAAGCTTTCTGCACACCCTGGCCGGTAAGGCAACAAAGTTTCAATTATAACCCCAACAGAAATGGCTGCCAGCCTCAGAGGGAGCCCCAGGCTTGGCTCTGCTCCAGGCTACAAAGTTTCAATTGTAGAAGGAAAATAAATTCCAGATACCAGGGCCTCCCCTTGGGTTGCTGGGGGGCGTGGCCGGCCTGCAAACCACCACAGGCCCCTTGCTCAGGCCGCCCCATGCCCCAAGGGAACCCCCACCTGATACGGGATGCCCTTCAGGGCAAACCAGCTGGCCCCCACCCCTGTACCAGGCCTCTATCCTATCTAATAAAAGAGTAATATGCAGATTGATCATCACTGCAACACACAATATAACTGCCCCCATGTGGCAAAGATCCTGCCCCCATGTGGACACAAGATGGCCACCACAAGATGGCCAGCAGGGGAGGGCAGTTGGGAGGCACCCGGCCTGCAAGGGAGGGCAGTTGAGAAGGACCAGGCCTGCAAGGGAGGGCAGTTGGAGGTGATCAACCCTGCAGGAGAGGGCAGTTAGGGGTGACCAGGCCGGCAGAGGAGGAAAGTTGGGGGCCAACAGGCTGGCAGCAGAGTGGTTAGGGGGTGATCAGGCTGGCAGGCAGAAGTGGTTAGGGGCAATCAGGAAGGCAGGCAGGCAAGCAGTTGGGAGCCACAGTCCTGGATTGTGAGAGGGCAGTCGGACATCCCTCGAGGGATCCCATATTGGAGAGGGTACAGGCTGGGCTGAGGGACAACCCCCCGCTGTGCACGAATTTCGTGCACCGGGCCTCTACTTTGGAAATAAGGCCAAAGGTAAGAGAACCAGAGATTTGAAGAGACTGAGGGGGTTTGAAGTTTTCATTACAGAGTGCAGAAAGCAAGTGAACTGAGAAATGTAGCAGGATTATTGTGTTAAGAAGCTATATCTGGCTGGTGATGGTGACTATATACTGACAACAATCTGTCTATTGTATGATTTTTCTTTTATAGGCTTGGTGGTTCAGGGGGAAAGTATACAATTGGTTTCATTCAGGGTTGGGGTTTAGCCAAATTGTGATAAGGAAGTGCCAGTGTGTCAAGGGAAGTTTAGGATAATTATTAAGAATTTTGTTGAAATAAAAGAGCATGGAATCCAAAAGGAGAAGTTTGACGGATTGGAAAAAGGGGAGGGATGTCAGTGGACTGGAGTTCCCAAGGAGAATGACAAATAACTGTAGTGACAATCGTTGATCAGAAGGCTAGAAAGAAAGACTGGGGCATAGCTGGAGGATAGTGGGATAATAGAGCTACTACTGAACACATTCTCCAAACATAGAAACCTTTTAACAATATTGAAGATACTAAAAGTATGATGAGAAAAATGGTGCTTGCCTCTTCCCACCAACTACATCAAAAGTACAACTAAATTATAGAACAACCACCCTTGAGAGTCAGCTGAAGACTAGCTGAACAAAACTCCTATGACTAAGGATATAAAGAAGAAGCTGCATACAGACAGGTGGGAAGGGTGGAGATGTGAAACAGGCTGGTCCCACACCTATGTGTGACAGTTAAGAATTGAGAGGGATATCTTGGCTGTTGAGGTCCCCCATGAGGAGCAAGGGGTCTCAGATCCATACCAGTCTCCCGAGGCTGGGGCACCAGTGCCTGGAAGAGGAGTCCTCACAACATCTGACCATGGAAATCAGAGGGGTTTCTATCTGGGTGAGATGAAGGGCTGCTGGAGTCCCAGGCATTTCCTTTAAAAGGCCTATACAGAGACCTACTTTCTCTGAGCTCCATTTTGGGGCAGCAACACGAAAAGCACTAGAGACAGCTCTCTAATAAAATGGCAATATGCAAATTAACCATCACTCTGCTACATAAGCCACGCCCACCAGCCAAGCCACGCCCACCATCCAATCAGGGTGAAGTATGCAAATTAACCCCAATCCAAGATGGCTACAGCCACAGAGAGCAAGGTTTCCCAGGTAACAGAGGAAGCCAAGCTTTCCATAGCCGTTGCAGGCCTAAGCCTCCACTCAAGCTACAAAGTTTCAATTATAGAAGGTAAACAAATTCAAACAAATGGCGGCAGAATGGAGCTTGAGAGAGCAGGCCAGGGTTGCCGGCGGCAACAGGGGAAGCAAAGCTTTCCGCACACCCTGGCTGGGCTCACCCGCTTAAGGCTACAAAGTTTCAATTGTAGAAGGTGAATTAACTGCCACAGAGATGGCTGCCGCCCGGAGGGAGCAGCAGGCTTGGCTCCGCTCCAGGCTACAAAGTTTCAATTGTAGAAGGAAAATAAATTCCAGATACCAGGGCCTCCCCTTGGGTTGCCAGGGGGCGTGGCCGGCCTGCAAACCACCACAGGCCCCTCGCTCAGGCCGCTCCACGCCCCAAGGGAACCCCCACCCTTATCTGTGACACCCTTCAGGGCAAACCAGCTGGCCCCCACCCATGCACCAGGCCTCTATCCTATCTAATAAAAGAGTAATATACAGATTGGTCATCACTGCAACACACAATATAGCTGCCCCCATGTGGTCAAAGATCCTGCCCCCATGTGGACACAAGATGGCCACCACAAGATGGCCAGCAGGGGAGGGCATTTGGGAGGCACCCGGCCTGCACGGGAGGGCAGTTGAGAGGGACCAGGCCTGCAAGGGAGGGCAGTTGGAGGTGATCAACCCTGCAGGAGAGGGCAGTTAGGGGTGACCAGGCCAGCAGAGGAGGGAAGTTGGGGGCAAACAGGCTGGCAGAGGAGCAGTTAAGCATCAACCAGGCTGGCATGGGAGTGGTTAGGGGGTGATCAGGCTGGCAGGTAGAAGCGGTTAGGGGCAATCAGGAAAACAGGCAGGCAAGCAGTTGGGAGCCAGCAGTCCTGGATTGTGAGAGGGATGTCCGACTGCCCGTTTAGGCCCGATCCCACCAGGATTGGGCCTAAACGGGCAGTCGGACATCCCTCCAGGAGTCCCAGATTGGAAAGGGTACAGGCTGGGCTGAGGGACAACCCCCCGCTGTGCACGAATTTCGTGCACCGGGCTTCTAGTACAACTATAAACTGAAATGTCTGGCTTTAGGGTGAGGGCTGGAGGGGCAGCTCTAAAGTGCTGGCAGGCACCACTGTGTTTTTGTTGAGCCTTACCCCCACAGAGCCAACAGGCAAGTACTATAGGTCCTTCGTTAAGCCCTACCCAATCCCAGCCTACAGGCACAGGCAGGCACCAAATCTGAGTTTCTATCAAACCTGCTCCACCCTGTGGATATCTGAGAACTGGCACTATACAACTCACACATAGGCCAGAACCTCTTTCAGCAACTGTTACTCACAAGCTGATGGCCTCAGCCCATGCTATGAACTTCCGGAAAATCTCTGAAAGGCCTACAAACCCCAAACAAACCAGCAGCTGATCTTGGCATGCCCTCAACCTCTTGCTAATCAATCCACATCCTGACACTAGTGGCAGCCAGCCTTGGCTTGCAGAGTATCTTCTCCCAAAGCACATCCAAGCCCAGCATAGGCAACTGCCAGTAGCAGATCTTTGTAGCTCCTACCTGGTGGCCCCAGGCCAAGCACAGGCAAGGGTTGACCTGGATGTGCACTGGAGCCCCTCCCAAGAGGCCCCAGGACCAGCATACCCAGTAACCAGCTTTAGATCACACCAGATAACCACCAAATTAGGTCTACAAACAACACACCTAAGGGGTGGACACAGCCGGCACCGGAGGCCCACTACAGCAAATCCACTCTGTGGGATCCTCCCACCCCAACAGCTCATCCCCTGTAATTACAGCCAGTCCTCATGGTCAATCCAACCCACTGCATAGTCAACAGCAATCAAAGCTGAACTACGACAGAAGGGTACAGACAACTCATACAAGAGTCACACCTGAAACATCCAGCTCAGGTGAACATGGAGATTGTGACACTGGGCCCCAAAGGACACACTACCAATGTAGCAGTGCCGGGGTTCTTTTCCCAGCCTTACAAAGGGTTCAGCATTCTGAAGAAAGGGGCTGCACATAGATTCAAGAAAGAGTCCAAGGACGAAAGATAGTTTTGAAAGGCATTGGGGGTCAGAGGAGCTTCAGCGAAAAGGAACTGAAGACTCTACCTTGACCAAGGACCCGTGCTTTTATTAAATACAATTTGTCCCAAGGCAAGGTGGAAATATACACTTCAAAGGGTAAGGTATCAAAGGGTATTGTCAGTTTGGGGAATAGCCGACAGCTGTTCAGGTGTTTGGCCAACAGGAGGCAATAAAATGCCCTGAGCTGTCTGGCAGTTAACAACCCCATTCAGGTTTGGGGGAAGTGCCATTTAGCCGTTTCCAACAGGTAAATTACATATGTGGCTCACCCTTGTTGAGCCCCCCAAGTCCCATCAACCTTTTGACAGAACTCTTGTAATTATTACATGCTGGAATTGGTTCTCGGCATAGCAGCTCTACCTAATACATAGAAACAAACACAGGGAGGCAGCCAAATAAGGAGACAAAGAAATATGTTCCAAATTAAAGAACAGAACAAAATTCCAGATAAAGAACTAAAAATCAAGACAAGCAATCTACCAGATACAGAATTCAAAATGCTCGTTATAAGGATGCTCAATGAACTTATGGAATAAACAGATGATCTCAGTGAGAACTACAACAAGGAGGTAGTAAACATAAAAATGGAGATAAAAAACAAAACCAGTCAAAAATTAAGAGTACAGGAAATGCAATGAAGAATACATTAGAGAGACTTCCGGTCAAGATGGCGACGTAGGTAAACTTGGCACTTGTATCCTCCCACAACCACATCAAATTTTCAATGAAGCCAGAGAACAATAATAATTCAGAACCACCTTCAGTCCTACAACTAGAGAAGTAAAAAAGAAAGCACATGGAGACTGGTAAGAGGGGTGGAGGTGCAGAATGAGCTGGTCCATGTGTGGTGCTTTTTTTTTTTTTTTTTTAATTGGTAGGGATATCTTGGTTGTGGAGGTCTACATGAGGAGCAAGGGGCACCAGCCCCACACCAGACCCCTTAGCCCAGAGTTCCAGTACTGGGAAGAGAAGTCCCTGTAACTTCGGCTGTAAAAGCCAGTGGGAATTGTGTCTGAGTAACACAGAGGCTGCTGGAGTCCCAGTTGTTCCTCTTAAAGGGCCAACACATGGACTTACTCCAACTCACTCCCTCTGAGCTTCAGCATTGGGACAGCAGCTTGGAAGGATCCAGGGACATACGGGAAGGGACTAAATTGTCTGACACCAGGGAAAGAAGTTGGGGGTGGGGGCAGCTTTCTCCCAGACAAAAGTGATGCCAGAAGTCATTGTTCTTATGCTGAAATCTCCCCTGCAACAGAGCTGACTGATAGGTGCCATATCTGAGTTTCAATCAATCTGGCTCACACTGTTCACCTTGCCCTGATGACTCCCTGAGACCTTACCCTATCCAATTTGAAGCTCCAACCAAGCTGTTTGCAGTGGTCTTTCCATATGAATAGCCTGTCCTGGCTCAGGCTTCAGACTTTTCTAAAATCTCAAACAAGCATCAGCTGGCTTCCGCATACCCCAAACCTCTCAATAAGAGGCCCCAGGCCTGACATTAGCAGCAGGTTGCCTTGGTTTACAGTGTAATATTTCATTGAATATGTGCACCATTTATTCTCCTGGGTACTTTCAAGCCCAACACAAGTAGCAACCACCTTCAGATTGCTCTGTAGCTCAAGCCAGTTGACCCCAGGCAGGGAACAGGCAGTAGCTGGCTTTTCACCTCCTGGGAAGCCCTAGAGCCCATGCACAAGCTAGAAGAAATGGGAAAGTACCTAGAAACATACAATCTTCCAATACTGAGTCAAGAATAAATAGAAAATCTGAAAATACCTATAACTACTAATGAAGTCATATTGGTAATGTTAAAACTCCCAGCAAACCCAAGTCTTTTTTTTTAATTTAATAAATCTTTATTGTTCAGATTATTACAATTGTTTCTCCTTTTTCCCCCATAGCTCCCCTCCACCCAGTTCCCACCCCACCCTCTGCCCTTACCTCCCCACCACTGTCCTCATCCATAGGTGTACAATCCAGTCTCTTCCTGCACCCCCCATACCCCTTTCCCCTGAGAATTATCAGTCCACTCCCTTTCTATGCCCCTGATTCTATTATATTCACCAGTTTATTCTGTTCCTCAGATTTTTAATTCACTTGATTTTTAGGTTCACTTGTTGATAAATATGTATTTGTTGTTCACAATTTTTATCTTTACTTTTTTCTTCTTCTTAAAGAATACCTTTCAGCATTTCATATAATACTGGTTTGGTGGTGATGAACTCCTTTAGCTTTTTCTTATCTGTGATGCTCTTTATCTGACCTTCCATTCTGAATGATAACTTTGCTGGATAGATTAATCTTGGTTGTAGGTTCTTGCTATTCATCACTTTGAATATTTTTTTCCACTCCCGTCTGGCCTGCATAGTTTCTGTTGAGAAATCAGCTGACAATCATATGGGTGCTCCCTTGTAGGTAATTAACTGTTTTTCTCTTGCTGCTTTTAATATTCTCTCTTTGTCTTTTGCTCTTGGAATTTTGATTATGATGTGTCTTGGTTTGGTCCTCTTTGGATTCCTTTTGTTTGGGGTTCTGTGTGCTTACTGGACTTGTAAGTCTATTTCTTTCACCATGTGGGGGAAATTTTCAGTCATTATTTCTCCAAATAGGTTTTCAGTATCTTGCTCTTTCTCTTCTTCTGGCACCCCCATAATTCGGATGTTGGTACGCTTGATGTTGTCCCAGAGGCTTCTTACACTATCTTCAACTTTTGGGATTCTTTTTTCTTTTTGCTTTTCCGGTTGAGTGTTTTTTGCTTCTTTGTATTTCAAATCTTTGACTTGATTCTTGGGATCCTCTAGTCAGCTGTTGGGTCTCCAACAGCTGACTAAAAAATATAATATTTTTTTATTTCAGTCAGTGTATGTTTAATTTCTAGTTGGTCCTTTTTCATACCCTTGAGGGTCTCACTTAATTCATCAGCCTTTTCTAGGAAATTCTTGAAAAACCTTATAACTGTGGTTTTGAATTCTATATCCAGTCATTTGTTTTCCTCCATTTCTTTTGTTTGTGATCTGTTACTTTGTCACTGCATTTTCGCTGCTTCCCTGAGTTGGTAGGGTAGCTTTGTGTGCTAGGTTTCCTATATGGCCTATTGGGTCAGCCTCCCCAGTTACCTGAGGTGGACACTCTTGGTGCATCCCTTTGTGGACTGTGTGTACAGCCTTGTTGTAGTTAAGTCTTGATTGTTGTTGGTATCACTGGGAGGAATTGACCTCCAGGCCAATTGGCTGTGAGTATCAGCTGTGTCTGTGCCGGGAGACCTGTGCTGGAGACAGCCTTATAGGACCAGACTTGCAAAATTGCAAAAGCCTCTGTGCTCAGCTTGGATGGGGTGGAGTCTCAGGGCTGAGCAGACAGTCTTGGCTACCCGTCAGCCCTGCCTTTGCGCACATGCCTCCAGACCTCTGTCTTCCGTGGCTCCCCTGAGTTTCTGCCTGACAGTCCAGGTTACCCCTGTAAGAGCGTGGGTCCCCAGGAACAAGAGCACTGACCAGTGTGGCTCAGTTGGTTGGAGCGTCATCCTGTACACCAAAAGGTGGCAGGTTAGATTCCCAGTCAGGGCACATATTGGAGGCAACAGATCAATGTTTCTCTCTTACATCAATGTTTCTCTCTCCCCCCTCCTTTCCTTCCCCTTCTTTACTCTTCCTTACTCTCAGTGCAGTCAGGAGCTTCCAACTCCCTCCCTCTAGGGAAAGCCAGCAGCAACCTCAGCAGTCAGTCTTCTCTGCGCGCACTCGTGCACGTGCGCGCCTCCAGACCCCTGCCCGCTGCAGCTCCCCCGAGTCTCCGATTCTCCGTGTGCCTTTCTCTCTACCTGACAGTCCAGACTCCCCCCGTATGAGCCTGGGTCCATGGGGTTTCGCCCAGAACTGGGGTTCAGTGCAGTCGGAACTGGGGTTCAGTGCAGTAGGGGGCTTCCTTCCCCCTCCCTCCAGAGAAAGCCAGCCAGGCACTCAGCCACCCTTCCTCTCTGCGCACGTGTCTCCGTACCTCAGCCCTTTGCAGCTCCTCTGATTCTCCGTGAGCTTTTCTCTTCCCTTCTAGTTGTAGAATTTCCACTCAGCCAGTTTTCCTGTGGTTCTGTATGATGTCCGTTCTGTCGTTTAGTTGTAGTTTTGAAATTGTTGTGTGAGGAGGCAGTTTAAGTGCTTACCTATGCCACCATCTTGGTTTCTCGCAAACCAAAGTCTTAAACTGGATGGCTTCACAGATGAATTTTACCAAATATTCAAAGAACTAACATGTACCTTTCTCAAACTATTCCCAAAAAAATTGCAAAGGAGGGAAGCCCCACAAGCTCATTTTACAAGGACAGCATTACCCTGATTCTAAAACAAGAAAAAAAAATTAAAAAATAGAAAATTATAGGCCAATATCCCTGATAAACATACATGCAAATTACTCAACAAAATATTAGCAAATTGAACTTACCAATACATTACAAAGTTCATACATTATGATCAAGTGGGGGTTTATTCTGGGATGCAAGGTTGGTTCAATATCCCCAAATGAATTAACATGATATAACAAATAAATAAAAAAGGTTAAAATCATATGATCTTATCAATAGATGCAGCAAAAGCATTTTAAAAAATCCAGCATCCATTTATGATGAAAACTATTAGCAAAGTGAAAACAGAGGAAACATGCCTCAACATACTAGTAATAATGGCTATATATGAGAAACCCACGGCTAACATCATACTCAATGGTGAAAAGCTAAAATAGTTTTCCTTAAAATCAGGAAAGAAGAGCCCTGACCAGTGTGGCTCAGTTGGTTGGAGCGTCGTCCTGTACACCAAAAGGTGGCAGGTTAGATTCCCAGTCAGGGCACATATGGGAGGCAGCAGATCAATGTTTCTCTCTCACATCAATGTTTCTCTCTCCCCCCTCTTTTCCTCCCCCTTCCTTACTCTCTAATAAAACCCGAACAATCCCCCCACCTAGAAAAAACAAACATATCCTTGGGTGAGGATTATAAAAAATAATCAGGAATAAGACAAAGATGTCCACTTTCACCACCTCTCTTCAACATAGTATTGGAAGTCCTAGCCTCAGTAATCAGAAAGGAAAAAGAAATAAAAGGCACTCAAGTTGGAAATGAAGTAATATTTGCAGTTAACATTGATACTATATAGATAGAAACCTAAAGAATCCACCAGAAAATGAACTGATTCATTAATTCACTAAACTAGCTGGATACAAAATAAATGTTCAGAAATTGGTTGCATTTTATATACCAACAAGGAACTATCAAAAAGAGAATTTTAAGAAAACAATCCCATTCACAATTACATAAAAAATACCTAGTAATAATTGTAACTAAGTAGGTAAAAGACCTGTACTTGAAAAATTATGATATTAAAGAAAGAAATTGAAGAAGATACAAATAAATGAAAACATATACCAAGTTCATTAATAGGAATAATTAACATCATTAAAATGTCTATACTCACCAAAGCAATCTAAAGATTCAATACAATCCCTATCAAAATACCAATGACATTTTTCACAGAACTACTAGTAAAACAAATAATCCTAAAATTTATTTTTAATGGTTTTAAAATATATATTTTTAATTGATTTCTGAGAGGAAGGGTAAGGGAGAGAGAGATAGATAAATCAATGATGAGAGAGAATCATTGATTGGCTGCCTCCTCCACACTCCTTACTGGGGCACAAGCCCGCAACCTGACTGGGAATTGAACTGTGACCTCCTGGTTCACAGGTGAATGCTCAACCACTGAGCCACACTGGCCCGGTAAAATCCTAACATTTATATGAAAGACCCAGAATAGCACAGCAATCTTGAGAAAAAAAGAACAAAGTTGGAGGTATCACACCATCTAATAACTATACCGCAATACAACTGTAATCAGTAAAAGTATAACACTGGCATAGAAACTGACACATAGGTCAATGGAATAGAATAGAGATCCCAGAAATAAACTTACACCTGTTCACACCTATATGGTCAATTAATCTATGATAAAGGAAGCAAGACTATACAATGGGGTAAAGATAGTCTCTTTAATACATGGTGTTGGGTAAACTGGACAAAAAATGAAACTAGACCACTTTCTTACACCATATACAAGAATAAACTCATAATAGATTGAAGACTTAAGTGTAGCCCTAGCTGATTTGGCTCATTGGATAGAGTGTTGACTTGCCGACTGAAGGGTCCCGGGTTTGATTCTGGTCAGCGGCACATACCTCAGTTGCAGGATCCTTCTTGGAATGGGCCCTGGTCAGGGCATGTGCAGGAGGCAACCAATTGATGTGTTTCTCTCACATTGATATTTCTCTCTGTCTTGCCCTCTCTCTTCCACTCTCTCTAAAAATCAAAGGAAAAATGTCCTTGGGTGAGGGATAATAATAATAATAATAATAATAATAATAATAATATAAAGAGTTAAGTGTGAAACCCAAAACTATAAAACTCCTAGAAGAAAACATAGGCAGTAAACTCTCCTACATTGCTTTTAGTAATATCTTTTTGGATATGTCCCCTAAAGGCAAGGCAAACAAAAGAAAAAAATAAACAAATGGGACTATATCAAACTAAAACGTTTTTGTACAGCAAAGGAAACCATCGACAAATTGATAAGACAATCTACTGAATGGAGGAAAATACTGGCCAATGATACATCTGATAAAGGTTATATCAAAAAATATAAGGAACTTATACAGCTTAACAACAAAATGATAAACAATCTGTTTAAACAAGGGGCAGAGGTCCTGAATAGACATTTCTCCAATGAGAACATATAGATAGATGGCAAATAAATATATGAAAAGATGCTCAACATCATTAATCATCAGAGAAATGCAAAGTAATACCACAATGAGATATCACCTTACACCTGTCAGAATGGCTATCATTAAAAACTCAACATACAAAAAGTGTTGGTGAAGATGTGAAGAGAATCCTCATGCACTATTGGTGGGATTGCAAATTGGTACAGCCACTACAGAAGTTTTTCCAAAAATTAAAAATAGAACTGCCAAATGACCCAGCAATCCCATTTCTGGGCATTCTGAGGAAATCGAAAGCACTAATTCTAAAGAATATATGCATCCCTATGTTCATTGCAGCATTACTTACAATAGCTAAGATATGGAAGTATTTGAAATGCCCATCTACCTAATAAAAGAGGAACCTGCTAATTGACCGTACCTTCGTGACGCCCACCAGTCAATCAGGAGTAAGTATGAAAATCAACCCAACAAAGATGGCGGGTTAATTTGCATATGCAGGCGCTGAGTGGCTGGGGGCGGGGTGGAATGCTTACGTCATCACCATGGCGATGATGCAGGTGTTCTGCACCACCCCAGCTTCTCTGGGCCTCTGGGCAGTGTGCAAAGGCAGGAACGCGGCTCTGGGCCAGAGTGGAAAGGCTGCTCTGGTCAGAGCGAAGGCGGTGCCATCAGCCAGGGGAAGGAAGGCTCATTTTAAAAAAATATATATATTTTATTGTTTTTTTACAGAGAGGAAGGGAGAGGGATAGAGTGTTAGAAACATTGATCAGCTGCCTCCTGCACACTCCCCACTGGGCACGTGCCCACAAGCAAGGTACATGCCCTTGACCGGAATCGAATCTGGGACCCTTGAGTCCGCAGGCCGACGCTCTATCCACTGAGCCAAACTGGTAGGGCAGGAAGGCCCATTCTTGCACGAATCTTCGTGCATCTGGCCTCTGGTACCTAGATAATTGGATAAAGAATAAATGGTACAGCCAGGCTGTAGTGGCTCAGTTGGATGGAGTGTTGTCCCATACACAAGGTTGCCATTTGGATTCCTGGTAAGGGCACATACAGAAGGCAACCGGTCAATGTTTCTCTCTCACATCGACATTTCCTTCTCTCCCTCTCTCTCTTTGTCTCTCTAAGCATCTCCTCCACTGAGGATTAAAATAAAAGAAGAATAAATGGTACACATATTCAATGGAATATTACTTGGCCATAAAAAGAATGAAAACTACCACTTGTAACAACATGGATGGACCAAGAGGTTATTATGCTAAGCAAATAAGTCAGACAGAGAAAGACAAATAGCATATGATTTTACTTAAACATAAAATCTTAAAAATGACATAAATGAAGAAATAACCCATAGATACAAAGAACATAATTATGGTTGCCAGAGGGGAGAGGTTTGGGGGCTGTATGAAAAAGATGAAGGGATTAAGATTTACAAATTGGAAGTAATAAAATAGTCTCATGGGATGTAAAGTACAGCATAGGCAATATAGTCAATAATATTGTAAAAACTGTAATGTATTTGGGAGTACTATGTTTTTATTGATTTGAGAGAGAGAGAGAGAAATATTGATGTGAAAGAGAAACATTGATCAACTGCCTTCTGCATACTCCTACTGGGAATCAAACCTGCAACCCAGGCATTTGCTCCAACTGGAATTGGTGACCTTCTGGTACATGGGACAATGCCCAACTAACTGAGCCACACAGGCCAGTACACTTTTTTTTTTTTTTAAATTATGATGAAAAGGTGAAAGAGCATGAAATCAAGGGAGTGAGAGTCAATACACATAAAGTAGTAAAGGGTTGCACCTTTTTAGCATCATCTTTGCTTCTCCATCAATCATTAGCATAAGCCCCAAACCTCAACCCACACCCTACCTACTCAATTACAGATAAAAATGATTACATTTTTTATTTTGGAGATGGCAGTTTTAAATGATGACAAGATCCAGGATGTGGCTGTGGGAGTGGGTAACAGAAGTAAAGAGAAAGCCATTGGAGATGCGGAAGTCAGAGAGTTTTGCAGGGTCATACTAGTACACTGAGGGTGATGGCTCACTTGATAGAGAAGGCTTTGGGCTAAGCATCTGTCTTTATTGAATGATGAAGTGTAACCACAAGGTGGGTATATGACAGGGACTTAGAGAGGGAAAACGTAGCTGGTCAAAAGGCATGACTCTTAGTAATGGAGAAGTTTTTGCAAGTGTGAGGGAGTAATAGTCTGGAAGAAGTGATAAGCCAGGTGGACACAAACTAATGATGGTTCCTGAGGTTAGGTCAGTATAAGAGCATTAACAGCCAAAATTTAACTTAGAGGAAGGGACACATTAGAAGAATCATTCCTTATGATGTGCCCCAATGGATTCCATCAGCCCAAAATGTTTGTCATTCAAATTTGTCAAATGCACCCTACAGGCTAGCTGTGAATTTGGCTGAAAAAGTGCTAATATCAGAAAGTCAGATTTTAGTTAAGACAAGGAGATGGAAAGGGTAGTAGAGAAAGGCTGGTTATGGATTAGCCAAGGGCACAGAAGAAATGAGCCTTCATTTAAGAGAAAACTAAGGTTATCTGCTATCTAGATAGAAAGTTGCGTGATGGCAGGGACTAGATGTCTTGTTCACCATTGTATCCCTAGGGCCCAGCACTATGTCCCTAGCAGATAGCAAGTTCTTGAAGTAAGTTGTTAAAAGTGGAATGAACATCCTATTGCTAGAGTTATAACCTGGAAGGACAATGAGTGGAGGAAACAGTGATATGCACTTCCAACCTCCATTAGTGGAAAAAAGGTGGACATAAAGCACAAAAGTAATTGAAAGTCTATGCCCTCAAGAGCAGCTTTGCAAAGTGCCCTTGTCTTATTACTTCTAAGGTACAACTGACAGTGGATGAAGGAGGAAAACATATAATTAGCTTAATAAAAAATTATGATAACACATGTAAAGGGTTTTTTGGTTGTCTGGGATGCTTGTTCCCCTCAGACTTTTCCTTGCCTAGTATTAGACATTTTCTGTTCCTAATCAATGTTACTAGTTTATTATTGTTACTTTTGTTCCTGATATGTAAATGTTATACTAGATGCAGAAAAACAAAACTTGACAAACAGCAAAAAGACTTGGATCATGGTGGCTCAAAAATTAGAAATGATCCAGAATACTTTTTAACAAGGACATATAGGATCTGACTGCCTCCCATTTACTTGCTCTTTTTGAATAATAATAATTCGACCTTAAATGCCATCTAAGGTTATGGTCTTGCCCCATCCCCAGTGGTCCACTTGTTCAGCAAGACATGCTGACACTGAGACATCCTAGGAATGAGCCTTCCTTAGCACAGTGGGACTCCATTTTCCAACCAAAAAGTTGGTCATCAATGCATCCTTTGGATTGATTTATGACCAAAAGGGGGATGTGTGGACAAAAGGGGCCACATGCTGACCTGACAAGCTCAGGGGCGACCTGCATGGCAGTCTTGCAAACTCAGAGACCTAAAGTAACCACAAAGGATGGTCTAAAATTAAACTTTAACTAAGAGCAGTTATGGTGGGCAGTTACATCCTAGGCAGGTATCTTCACTGACAAGGTCAACCTTTACCTTAACTGAGCCTGTCTTTTTGCATCTACTATAACATACCCTTGAAGTGTCTGGGTAACTTGTAACTTCCCTTTTTCTGGACCCCCTGAGGCACAACCAAATGTGTGGGGCGCCAGGACAGATTACACAAATTCCTTCATTGTCATGTTAATTGTTCCTGCACCCACCTAAGTATGTGTCCATCATTTTACTTTTTATCCAATCCCAGGAGTTTCCTCGCTTTGCTTTCTCCTGCCTCTCTAATCTATCACCAATGGATTTCATGTCACCCACCTATGTCCCTTCCTTCGATTGCAATGTATAAATACAGATGTAACCCGCCATTTCTCTGGAGCATTATTTCAATTCATTGAGGTTCTGCTTCCTGGCATATGTTGACAGTTTGGCTCAAATAAACCCTCAAAAATTCTTTACAGATTTCAATGTTTTTTTTACGTTAACACTTCTAATAAATGTCCACACTTTTATTAAAGAAATATGTTAGTCCACGAATTTATTCTTCAACTTCGTCAGACAAGGACCCACGAGAAGTCTGCAACCCAAACCCCATGTTTCATTACAAAATGCAGAATAAACCTATTTCTTAAAAATATATAGTAATAATGTAAATATGTATAAAAATAACAGTTTAAAGAATTAAAAGTGGTTGGAAAGAGAATTAGAGGGTAAAATTGTTCTTGTTGCCATTTTTTTGGGTACCATTTGACCTTGTTAAATTGTGTGCACATTACTTTGGTAGAAGTAAAACAATTTATGATAATTTTAAAAAAAAGTAAATACTCCCCATAAAGAGAGAATTTTAGTTTGTTTTAATTACAACTCTGATTCAGCTGGGATTTTGTGTTGGTCAAAGGTAAGTAACTAGAAGTGTCTGTTTTTTCTCCCAAATAGGTTACAAACTCCCAGAACAACTTACTGTTTAGTCCTATTTCCCCCCCCATGATTTGAGAATATTTTTATTTATATTAGAGTGTTTCTACGCTATGTGTCCTTGCCCTGATACCACACTGATTTGAACTAGAGTGAGAATGGGTTTACTGTGTGCAGATCAAAGAAAAAAGGATAGGATGTGCAAAGGTACAGTTCTATAAAAGCAGGTGCCTGGGAAATGCATCAGTTGGAGGACTCAGAGTAAAGAATGTTGAAAGCACAGCAGAAGGTGTCATTAGTCAAGACGAAGACCTCGACACAGACCTTTCCAGAGCAACTGCTGTGCTTCTCAAGCTGTAACCCCTGGCGACCAGACGCCGAGCCCGCAGCCGGCGCAGGACGGGATTGGTGCGGCCCTGGGGGCGGGGCGAACGTCACCGGGACGCGGCTCGCGGTCCTCGTGCGCCATGCCGGGTGCGGCCGAGGCGCGGGCGCGCCGGCCCGGAGTCGGGGTGGGAGTTGTGGTGACCAGCTGCAGGCATCCTCGCTGTGTCCTCCTGGGAAAGAGGAAGGGGTCATTCGGAGCTGGCAGTTTCCAACTTCCCGGGGGTCACTTGGAGTTCGGGTAAGCAGCCGCGGGGCCGGCTGGGGAAGGCGGAACGCGCCCGAGCGGACCTGCGCGTTCCCGGTGCCGCGCGGCGTCCTTGGTCGCGCGTGCGCCCTGTGCTTCTCTCGGAGCGCGTAGGCGCCGGCCGACAGGGGGCGCGCGGCTGGATGGGGGCGGAAAAAGGGGGTCCTCGCCTCGTGCTTCATCCCCGCGCTGCTTACCCGCTTGTTTGTGAGATGTGTTTTCTTGGTGCTTCCACCGAAGAGGACGAAGACGGTGTTTATAAACCTGGAGCCGGCCAGCGTTGCCAGTTTAGACGTTTGCACTGTAAACGCACGCAGGGATATTGACTGGCTCCTGCCTGTGTAGGTCCAGTTGCGGACTAGTGGAACTTTGAGGCTCAGTTTCCCCATCTTTAAAATGCAGAAGGAAAACCAAGTACTCTCGACAGTCCCTCTCTTCTTTGACATCCTGTGATTTGTTGATATATCAGACAAAGATGGGCAGTTTAGAGGCAATTCTACACAGACTGAAGAAAGGTGCACTTTAAAAAATATATATTTTATTGATTTTTTTACAGAGAAGAATAGAGAGATAGAAACATTGATGAGAGAGAAACATGATTAACTGCCTCCTGCACACCCCCCACAGGGGATGTGCCTGCAACCAAGGTACATGCCCTTGACCGGAATCGAACCTGGGACCTTTCAGTTCGCAGGCCGACGCTCTATCCACTGAGCCAAACCGGTTTTGGCCCAAAAGGTTCACTTTAAGTGAGAATAAGTTTCAAGTTAATATCAGATAAATAGCATCTAAAGCATTCAGACCCAGTGCTTCTTTTCCTTTAGTATACAACGTGGAGAAAATAGTGAATCTTTATGTACCCATCACTCAGTCTGTTTTTGTCTCATTTTACTGCTCTCCCGCAGACACACACCCCTTGTTTTCCGGACTATTTCAAATTGCAGACATCCAATTATACCACCCCTACAGTATGTAACTGGAACAAACTTTTAAAAACATAACCACAATATTATTTTCACACCTAACAAAATAATGCTTTAACATCATACCCAGTCTTTGCCATTTCCCCAGTTGTCTTGAAAATGTCTTTTTACCATTTTGTACCAGTGGATATCAAAGGAAGGGCACATAATGCATGTGGTTAATAAAATTTTACAGTCTCTAACGCTAACCCTGCCGCCCCCTTTTCCCCATGGTATGTGGAAGAATATAGGTCCACCAATTTTTTTTATTGTTGAAAGTATTACATGTGTCCTTTTTCCCCCATAGACCCATTCTAGCTGTCCCCCCACCCAACCCCAGGCCTTCATCACCCTATTGTTTGAGTCCATGGGTTATGCATATATGCATACAAGTTCTTTGGTTAATTTCCCCCCTCCCCCTACCTTCCCCCTGAGATTCCCCAGTCTGTTGTTCCATGTTCTAATTCCCTTTGTTCATCAGTTTATTTTGTTCATTAGATTCCACATATGAGTGATATCATGTGATACTTGTCTTTCTCTGTCTTATTTCGCTTAGCAGAATACTCTCCAGGTCTCTCCATGCTGTCTCAAAGGGTAAAAGATCCTTTTTTACTGCTGCAGAGTAAACCATGATGTAAATGTGCTACAGCTTTCTGGTCCACTCCTCTGCTGATGGGCACTTGGGCTGTTTCCAGATCTTAGCTATTGTAAATTGCTCTGCTATGCACGTAGGGGTGCAAACATTCTTTCTGATTGGTGTTTTGGGTTTCTTAGGATATATTCCTAGAAGTGGGATCACTGGGTCAAATGGCAGTTCCATTTTTAATTTTTTGAGAAACTCCATACTGTTTTCCATAATGGCTATACCAGTCTGCATTCCCACCAGCAGTGCACGAGGGTTCCCTTTCTCCACATCCTCCCCAGCACTTGTTGTTTGTTGATTTGTTGATGGGAGCCATTCTGAAAAGTGTGAGGTGATACTTCATTGTCGTTTTAATTTGCATCTCTCTGGTGATCAGTAACTTTGAGCATTTTTTCATATGTCTTCGTTGGAGAAGTGTCTGTTCAGATCTTTTGCCCATCTTTTAATTGGATTGTTTGTCTTCCTGCTGTTAAGTTGTATGAGTTCCTTATATATTTTGGATATTAACCTTTTATCAGATGTATCATTGGCAAATATGTTCTCCCATACAGTGGGCTCCCTTTTCATTTTGTTGATGGTTTCTTTTGCTGTGCAGAAGCTTTTTATTTTGATGTAGTCCCATTTGTTTATTTTCTCCTTACGTTTCCTTTGCCCTAGGAGATGTGTGGGTAAACATATTGCTATGAGTGATGTCTGAGATTTTGCTGCCTATGGTTTCTTCTAGGATTTTTATGGTTTCATGACTTAAATTTAAGTCTTTTATCCATTTTGAGTTTATTCTTGTGTATGGTGTAAGATGGTGGTCTACTTTCATTTTTGTTGCATGTATCTGTCCAATTTTCCCAGTACCATTTATTGAAGAGACTGTTTTGACTCCATTGTATGTTCTTGCCTCCCTTCTCAAATATTAATTGAGTATAATGGCTTAGGTTGATTTCTGGGGTCTCTGTTCTGTTCTATTGACCTATATACCTGTTCTTGTGCCAGTACCAGGTTGTTTTGATTACAGTGGCTTTGTAGTATAACTTGATATCTGGTATTGTGATCCCTCCAACTCTTCTTTCTCAAGATTGCTGTGGCTATTCAGGGACTTCTTTGGTTCCATATAATTTTTGGAGTATTCTAGTTCTGGTATTTTAATAGAGATTACATTGAATCTGTAGATTGCTTTGGATATAGTGTGGACATTTTAATGATGTTAATTCTACCAATCCATGAACACACTATATTCTTCCACTTGCTTATATCTTCCTCTCTCTCTTTTTTCAACATCCTATAGTTTTTTGAGTACAAGACTTTTACCTCCTTGGTTAAGTTTATTCCTAAGTGTTTTATTTTTGTTGTTGTTGCAATGGTAAATGGGATTGTTTGTTGAGTTTCTCTTTCTGAGAATTGGTTATCCTCCTATATAATAAAAGGTTAATATGCAAATAGACCGAATGGCGAAATAATGGAACAACTGTTCGCTATGACGTGCGCCGACCACCAGGGGTGTGTGTGCAGAACATGGTGGGCATGGGCAGCAGGCGGCAGAGCGTGGAACATGGTGGGCATTGGCTGCGGCGGGATGGTGGAGCGGTGAGTGGGGGCGCCAGACAAAGGTGGGCACCGGTCACTGTCATCGGGGCGAGCCTCTGGTGGTTACTGAAAAGTCTTTGCTCTCACCCAGCATACGCACCTGCTGCCGGCGCTGGGCCTACTCGCACCCACTGCCAGCACTGGAGCCGCCACTCGCACCCGCTGCTGGCACCCGGCTCCGGTCCCAATCACTCAGCGCTGTCAGCGGGTGCGAGTGGCGGCTGCAAGCCCCGATCGTCCCTGAGGGCTTCTCCACCTCCCCCTGCTCCTGAGGGGCGATTGGGGTAGTAGTCACCACTCACACCTGCTGAAGGCGCCAGCCCCACTCGCACCTGCTGCTGGCACCGGCCCCAATCGCTCTGCGCTGTCAGCAGGTGCAAGCAGGGCTGGTCCCGTCAGTGCTTGGCAGTGATGCTGGTGGGAGCAGGGCTGCTGGCAGACGGGGGACCAGAGACCGTGGCGGGAGGGGCTGGCGGGGGTGCAGAGGATGGGCCGAGACCTGCCTCTGTGCCCACTGCAGCCTACAGTTCCTTTCAAGGTGCACAAATTCGTGCACTGGGCCCCTAGTTGGTGTATAAAAATGCCATCCATTTCTGGGTGTTAATTTTATATGCGGCTACATTGCCAAATTCATTTTTAAAACTAGTATTTTTTTGTGGAGTCTTTAGGGTTTTCTATGTACAATATCATGTCATCTGCAAATAATGAGAGTTTTACTTTCTCCTTACCAATTTGGATGCCTTTTATTTCTTCTTCTTATCTGATCGCTGTGGCTAGGACTTCCAGTGCTATGTTGAATAAGAGTGGGGAAAGCGAACATCCTTGTCTTGTTCCTGTTCTTAGGAGAAATGGTTTTAGTATTTGCCCATTGAGTATGATGTTGGCTGTAGGTTTGTCATATATGGCTCTAATTATGTTGAGATATGATTTCTCTATTCCCACTTTGCTGAGAGTTTTTATAAAAAATGGGTGTTGGATTTTGTCGAATGCTTTTTCTGCGTCTATTGATATGATCATGTGATTTTTGTCTTTCAATCTGTTTATGTGATGTATCACGTTTATTGATTTGCGGAATATTATACCAACCTTGCATCCCTGGAATAAATCCCACTTGGTTGTGGTGTATGCTCTTTCTAATATATTCCTATACCTGATTTGCTCATAATTTGTTGAGGATTTTAACATCTATGTTCATTGGGGATATTGGCTTGTAGTTATCTTTGTAGTGTCTTTATCTGGTTTTGGAATTAGGATAATGTTGGCCTCATAAAAAGAGCTTGGGAGTGTTCCTCTTCTTGGATATTTTGGAATAGTGTGAGGAGGATAGGTGTTAGTTGCTTTTTGAAGGTTTGGTAAAACTCCCCTATGAAGTATTACAGACCAGTGATTTTGTTTGCTGGGAATTTTTTTTTTTTTACTGCTTCTATTTATCAGTTGTTATTGGCCTATTCAGGTTTTTTAAAATTATTTTTTATTTTTTTGTTTAAAGTGTTACATATAGTAGTACATATATCTCCTCTTTTTTTTTCCCCATTGACCTTCCCCCAGCCTCCTCTACCCCCTGTCGCATGCCCTCATCTCACCCGCCCAGTGTCTTGTGTCTATTGGTGTGCTTATATGCATGCATGCATACAAGTCCTTTGGTTGATCTCTTCCCCCCCTCCCCAACACTCCCCAGCCTTCCCGCTGTAATTTGACAGTCTGTTCGGTGCTTTACTGCCTCTGTATCTATCTTTTTGTTCACCAGGTTATAATGTTCTTTATTTTCCATAAATGAGTGAGATCATGGGGTATTTTTCTTTCATTGCCTGGCTTATTTCACTTAACATAATGCTCTCCAGGTCCATCCATGCTGCTGCAAATGGTAAGAATTCCTTCTTTTATATAGCAGCATAGTATTCCATTGTATAGATGTACCACAGTTTTCTAATCCACTCATCTGCTGATGGGCACTTAGGCTGTTTCCAAATCTTAGCTATGGTGAATTGTGCTGCTATGAACATAGGGGTGCATATATCCTTTCTGATTGGTGTTTCTAGTTTCTTGGGATATATTCCTAGAAGTGGGATTACTGGGTCAAATGGGAGTTCCATTTTCAGTTTTTTGAGGAAACTCCATACTGTTCTCCACAGTGGCTGCACCAGTCTGCAATCCCACCAGCAGTGCACGAGGGTTCCTTTTTCTCCGCATCCTCGCCAACACTTGTCGTTTGTTGATTTGTTGATGATTGCCATTCTGACAGGTGTGAGATGGTACCGCATTGTCGTTTTGATTTGCATCTCTCGGATAATTACTGACTTTGAGCATGTTTTCATATGTCTCTTGGCCTTCCTTCTGTCTTCTTTCGAAAAGATTCTATTTAGGTCTGTTTTTTTATTGGATCATTTATCTTCCTTTTATTAAGTTGTATAAGTTGGCCTATTCAGGTTTTCTGATTCAGTTTAGGGAGATTGTATTTATTTATTTATTTATTTATTTTTAGGAATTTGTCCATTTCATTCTCATTGTCCAGCTTGTTGGCATATAGTTGTTTACAGCATTTTCTTACAATCTTTGTATTTCTGTGGTATCAGTTGTTACTTCTCCACTTTTGTCTCTAATCTTATTTATTTGGGTCCTCTCTGTTTCTTTTTTTTTTTACTATGAAAAAGTTTTCCCTTTAATATCAATTATTTTTGTAAATCCCCACAACAGAAGGATTTGTTGAATACATTAATGCTGTGAATGAGAAAACAAATTGGGGTGATAAAACATACTCACAAGTAAGGTGATCTGACAGAAACCACAGACCGACATCAAATGGACAAAAAACTGAAAAAAAAAAAAATGACAACCAAAATAACACGGAGGGTGGGATGGGGTCGGGGACATAGTTAAGGCATCTAAAAAAATGGCTTTGGCTTATTAAAATATTTTACACTATTAAAAAAATGATTCAAAAGCATCTGGAAAACATGCAAATTGCTTGAAAACCTTGTATGGAAAATTCAGACAGTTTGTAAGCGTCACTCAGATGTTTGCCAAGGAAGATAAAGAAGCCTCTCCCCATGAGATTGCACATGGTGGGAGATGCCCTCCCATTCTGTCTTATAGTAGATGGCAAGCCAGAGGTCTGTGCAGCAGTTACAAACAAGGTGTCATTGTCTGGGAGAGAAGGGACTGTGGAATTCCCATTGGATGGAGAACAACCCAGCTTTAGTTTTTCAGATACTCTGCATGCACAGGCTTATGACATTGGAGAACTTTGATGGCATCTTCTACTTTGAATTACTCTCTCCTTCTTCCTATATTAACAGAATCTTCCCAATCTTCTAATATTTCAGTGACAATGAGAACGTAGACATATGTTCAGTGCTTTTGGTCTTGGTTTTCAAATATGCCCAGGAGTCTGCTTAATTTTCCTGACTCCAGCCTCTTATAAACCTCCCTCATGGCAGCACCGCCAGGCTCCTCCTCCTGGACAATCCATTGGTCTGGGTACCGACTGCTGCTCACCAACAGCACCTCATCCTCGTGCTCGTTCCGGAAGCACAGGCACGCCACCCACTTCTTGAAGCCTTCCTGGTCGTAGGTCCTCATCTGGTTGGGCTTGAACTTCATCGTAGAGGCGGGCTCTGGTGCCTGCTTCTGCTCCAGACACTGCGGCGGGGCCCGGCTGCCGCCACCCCGCCAGGGAGTGGGGCCCTGGCGAGTTGGGCGCAGGGGTGTCAGGAGGCGAGGCAGCAGCTGGGGTGGGCAGTGAGGCCAGTCAGTCCCGGAGCCGGCGGCCGCTCCGTCGCGGGGCAAGGTGGGAGCCTGGGTCACTGGAGCCCAGGTACTGGGAAGGAAGCGCCACCTCTGCTCCGGCGCCTGCTGCTCTCCATGAAGCCCGCCGCCCGCTCGCTTCTGCTCCCTCCTGTTGCTGCCATTGCAACCGCCGCCCCGGGAAGAGCGAGGCTCCGGGGTCACACCATGAGGAGATAGTTGCAGAGACTCGCTCAGACTCTCTCTCTGTTTCTTGATGAATCTGGCTAATGGTTCATAAATCTTATTTATCTTTTCAAAGAACCAGCTCTTGGTTTCATTGATTTTTTTTTTAGATGGTATTTTTAGCTTCTATATCATTTATTTCTGGTCTAACATTTATTACTAGAGGCCCGGTGCCTGAAAATTCATGCACTGGAGGGAGGGTGTCCCTCAGCCCAGCCTGCCCCCTCTCACAGTCCGGGAGCCCTCAGGGGCGGGAGGCGACCCAGCGATCAGGGGAAGGCAACACCCCATCACACCTCTACTGCTGCCACTGCCGGCAGCGCAAGCCTCGGCCGGCCCTGGTTACCTGAGCCTTGGCAGCCCAGAGCGGCTGGGCAACCACCATCTGAGGCTTGCCTGCGCCTCGGGCCGGCCCTGAGCGGCTGGGGGGCTGAGGGGACTGGGGGGCTCCGGAGGCAGGCATGCAGAGCAGCTGGACCTGCCTGGGGGCGGACCCCACCATGCTGCACCTGCCACCCTGGCGGGGCTGAGGGAACTGGGTGCCGCCATCTTGTGGCTGTGGGCGTTGCCATCTTTGAGGGTGTGGCAGTCAATTAGCATATTCCCTCCTTATTGGCTGTGGGTGCCACCATATGTGTGAGGGTGTGATGGTCAATTAGCATATTCCCTCTTTATTATATAGGATTTCCTTCTATCTACTTTGTGCTTTTCTTATCCTCTTTCTAATTCTTTAAGTTGTAGTTTATTATTAACTAGAGGCCTGGTGCATGAAAATTCGTGCACTCTGGGGGGTCCCTCAGCCATGCCTGCACCCTCTCACAGTCTGGGACCCCTTGGGGGATGTCTGCCTGACAGCTTAGGCCCACTCCCCAGGGGATCAGGCCTAAGCTGGCAGTCAGACATCCCTCTGGCAGTCCAGGAGCCCTCGGGGGGATGTCCAACATCCTTAGCGCTGCCACAGAGGCGGGAGAGGCTCCTGCCACTGCCGCTGCGCTGGCCAGCCATGAGCTGGCTTCTGGCTGAGAGGTGCTCCCCTGTGGAAGCGCACTGACCACCATGGGGCAGCTCCTGTGTTGAGCGTCTTCCCCCTGGTGGTCAGTGTGCATCATAGCGACCAGTCGTTCCCAGTTGTTCTGCCGTTGGGGTCAATTTGCATATTACCATTTTATTATATAGGATTTATCTTGTTTCTTTTTATTTTTTTGAGAGCCAAATTTTTTATTATTTTTTATAATAAATCTTTATTGTTCAGATTATTACAGGTGTTCCTCTCCCCCCCCCCCCCATAGCTCCCCTCCACCTGATTCCCCACCCCACCCCATGCCCTTACCCCCTGCCACTGTCTTCATCCATAGGTGTAAGATTTTTGTCCAATCTCTTCCTGCACCCCTCAGACCCCCTTCCCCTTGAGAATTGTCCATCCCCTCCCTTTCTATGTCCCTGATTCTATTATATTCACCAGTCCATTCTGTTCTTCAGATTTTTTATTCACTTGATTTTTAGATTCACTTGTTGGTAGGTAGGTATTTGATGTCTTTTTGTTGTTCATAATTTTTACCTTTACCTTTTTCTTCTTCTTCCTCTTCTTAAAGAATACCCTTCAGCATTTCATGTAATCCTGGTTTGGTGGTGATGAACTCCTTTAGCTTTTTCTTGTCTGTGAAGCTCTTCGTCTGACCTTCCATTCTGAATGATAGCTTTGCCTGGTAGAGTAATCTTGGTTGTAGGTTCTTGCTGTTCATCATTTTGAATATTTCTTGCCACTCCCTTCTGGCCTGCATAGTTTCTGTTGAGAAATCAGGTGACAGTCGTATGGGTACTCCTTTGTAGGTAACTAACTGTTTTTTTCTTGCTGCTTTCAAGATTCTCTCTTTGTCTTTTGCCCTTGGCATTTTAGTTATGATGTGTCTTGGTGTGGTCCTCTTTGGATTCCTCTTGTTTGGGGTTCTGTGCACTTCCTGAGCTTGTAAGTCTATTTCTTTCACCAGGTGGGGGAAGTTTTCTGTCATTATTTCTTCAAAGAGGTTTTCAGTATCTTGCTCTCTCTCTTCTTCTGGCACCCCAAAAATTCGGATGTTGGTACGCTTAAAGCTGTCCCAGAGGCTCCTTACGCTATCCTCACACTTTTGGATTCTTCTTTCTTTCTGCCTCTCTGGTTGGGTGTTTTTTGCTTCCTCATATTCCAGATCTTTATTTCCAGATCTTTGGTTTGACTCTTGGGGTACAGTGATCTACAGTTGAGTTTCTGTATATTCTTTATTTCAGACAGTGTATGCTTAATTTCTGACTGGTCCTTTTCCATTTTTTTGGCATTCTCATTAAGGTCCTTGAAGGTCTCACTAAGTTCCTCGGAGGTCTCTTCAAGTTTCTCAGCGGTTTTTAGAGGATTCTTGAGCAACCTTATAAATGTGGTTCTGAACACTGTGTTGTCCAGTAGTTTACTTTCCTCCATCTCTCCTATTTGTGACATGCTTCGGTGTCTCCGCATTTTGGCTGCCTCCCTGTGTTGATGGAGTGGCTTTGTGTGGTCAGTGACCTATAGGGGCCGGTAGCTCAGCTTCCCCAATCACCCTAGGTGGTTGCTCTTGGTGCACCCCTTTGTGGGCTGAGTGCAAAGTCTTGGTGTAGTTAAGCCTTGATTGCTGTTGGTACACTGGGAGGAATTGACCTCCAGGCCAATTGGCTGTGAGGACCCGCTGTGTCTATAATGGAAGCACTGCTGCGCTGGAGACACGCTTATGGTACAGGACTTATTTCAGTGGGGCTTTAGTGCTCACTGAGTCCGCCTCCCGAATGTGTCACTTATGGATGTGAGGAGTTGAAATCTGGTGTGTCACACTGGCTTCTGGATCTCCAATGGGGTGCAGTTCAGCTACTGTCTGAGGCTACCCTGCAGGAGCTACAGTGAGAACTTCTGTCCTCTCCTCCCTGCTTGGAGCTTGGAGGCTTTGGAGCTGTCTGCACCGGGTTGCAAGTTTACTAGTTTAAACTGCAATAGAGAAGGCCATTCATATGCAAAAGCCGCTGCTAGGAGCTTGGGTGTGTTTGTAGATTGTGCGGGGCAGAGTCTCAGTGCGTCACTAGGCTAGGGCGTGGCAAACAGTGATGACTGGCAGTGAGCCGCCTCCTACCGTGTCCCCGCATTTCGCGCCCCAGCGCAGCCAACAGTTGTACCTCCACGCAGCTCCGCTAGTAGCCACCCTCACTCCGACCCGATGGCAGACAGCCCAGTCTCTCCCCAGAAACTGGATTTCAGAGAGATTGGGAACTTGTCTCTCTTCGGATTGAAGAAAGCAATGCCCGCGCCAGCTGGGTTCCGCCGCCAGCCCGTATCGCGCACGCTCCCCTGTACCTCAGTGTTTCAGCGTTTGTGCCCTGCTTGCTCCCCTCTCTTTCGGTCTAGTTGTAGAGCTTCCACTCAGCCAGCTTTCCCATGGTTCTGGGTGATAGACGTTCTGTCTTTTAGTTGTAGTTTTGGAAATTGTTGTGGATGGCAGCAGCCCAGATGTTTACCTACGCCGCCATCTTGGATCTCTATCTTGTTTCTTGAGGTAGGCCTGTAGTGCTATGAACTTCCCTCTAGGACTGCTTTCACTGTGTCCCATAGATTTTGGGTTGTTGTGTGCTCATTTTAATTTGTTTCCAGGAAGTTTTTTATTTCTTTATCTCTTGGGTAACCCATTCATTGATTAATAACATGCTATTTAGTCTCCATGTGTTGGAATGTTTTTGGGTGTAATTGCTTTAGTTGGTTTCTGATTTTATTCCATTGTGATCTGAGAAGATGCTTGATATGATTTAAATTTTCTTGAACTTGTAGAGACTTGTTTTGTGCCCTAACATGTGGTCTGTCTTTGAGAATGACCCATGTGCACTCGAGAAGAATGTACATTCTATACCTTTGAGGTGAAGTGGTCTATAAATGTCAATTAAATCCATCTGATCCAGTGTATCATTTACAGTCACTGTTTCCTTGTTAATTTTTTGTCTGGAAGATTTATCCAGTGAAGTCAGTGGGGTGTTAAAGTCCCCTACTATGACTGTATTGCTATCAATCCCTCCCTTAAACTCCTCTAGAAGTTTTTTTTATATATTTAGGTGTTCCTGTACTGGGTGCATATATGTTTATCAGGTTTATAAACTCTTGTTGCATCGATCCCTTTAGTATTATGTAGTTACCTTTGTTGTCTCTTTTGATGGCCTTCATTTTGAAGTCTATTTTGTCAGATATGAGGGTTGCTACTCCAGCTTTTTTTTTGTTTCTATTTGCATGGAAACTTTTTTTCAATCCCTTCATCTCATCCTGTGTGTCTTTTGTTCTGAGTTGGGTCTCTTGTAGACAGCACATAATTGGGTCATGTATTTGAATCCATTCAGCTATCCTATGTCTTTTGATTGGAGCATTTAACCCTTTTACATTTAAGGTTATTGTTGATAGGTACTTATTTATTGCCATTTTAATTCTGTACCAATGTTTCTTTCTCTCTCTCTTTCTTCTCATTACACCAGTCTCTTTAGCATTTCTTGCAATGATGGTTTGGTGATTATATACTCCTTTAGCCTTTTTTTTTTGGGGGGGGGGGGTCTGGGAAGCTCTTTATTTCACCATCAATTTTGAATGATAGTCTTGTTGGATATAGTAAACTTGATTTCAGATCCTTGCTTTTCATTACCTTGAATACATTATGCCATTCCCTTCTGGCCTGTAGAGTTTCTGATGAGAAATCAGGTGACAGCCTTATGGGAACTCCTGTGTAGGTAACAGTTTGCTTTTCTCTTGCTGCCTTTAAGATTCTCTCTTTGTCTTTAATTTTTGGCATTTTAATTATGATGTATCAGAGCGTGGGCCTTTTAGGGTTCTTCTTGCTTGGGACTCTCTGTGCCTCCTGAACTTGTGTGACTTTTTTTTCCCCACCAGGTTAGGGAAGTTTTCTGCCATTATTTAGTCAAACACGTTTTCTATCCCTTGCTAACTTTCATCTCCTTTTGGTATTCCAATGATGTGAATATTATAATGTTTCATGTTGTTCCACAGCTCCCTTAAGTTGTCCCCTGTTTTTAATTTTTTTTTCTTTTTGGTTTTCTGATTGAGTGATTTTTTCCTACCTTGTCTTCTAATTCATTGATCCGATCATTGGCTTCCCCTAATCTGCTGTGTATTCCTTCCAATGTGCTCTTTATTAGTGCTGTGTCGTTCTTCATAGTTTTTATATCTTTATTCATATTGGTGAGCATCTCTGCCACCATTATTATGAATACTTTGTCTGATAAATTTCTTATCTTCATTTCATTTAGCTCTTCTTCTGTAGAATTCTCTTGTTCTTTCATTTGAGGTTTGTTTTTTGTCTCCCCATTTTGGCTACCTATTAGGTAGATCTGCTACAACTTCCAATCTCTAGTGCAGGACAATGTCAGATGCTGTTTGTGACGGGCCCTGATTCCCCTGTTCGGAGCTATCAGCAACCCACAGGTTGTGGCTCCCTCTGCTGGGGCTGAGTGCCTTTGGAAAGGACCATGGTGTGCACCACGGTCTGCTTTTCCTAATTTCGTGCCCAGGATTAGATCACACAAATACTTAAAGCCTCCAGAGACCTGCCTCTGCCTGCAGTCCCATTGACACTCAGACTTGATTAGCCTTAGGCTATTGACTACAGCAAGCATGTCAAACTCGTGGCCCGCATGCAGCCCACAACAAATATTTTTGGAGCCCAGCCAATATGATAGTATGTAAGAAAAGTTTTAATAAAAATTTCGTAACTTAATTTTTACAATAACCTGTTACACATAATTATTAATAACGAACTACAACGTTTGCTAATGACTGATTACTATAATCACATTGCATTCATTTCCCTTACGTGCCTTATGCGCAGGCGTACCCTTTCTCTCCATTAATACTAGCAGTGAATATTTTAGCAGCCAATTGCCATGTCATTAGTCTTGGACTGACTTGTTTGGTGTGCGCAACAGGAAATGTTTCACTTTCGGAGGACAAGAAAAATAGGTTTATTTGCATTACTCTTATTAATTTGTGCAGTTATTCAGGGTCTGGTAAGTTAATGTTCAAGAAAAAGTATTAATTTTATTAAAATGTTCTGTTATTTTATGTTATTGATTACTCATTTATTTTAGCCCTTTGTATTCAGCATGTCTCTATCAAAATAAACCTACTTTTTATGAAAATTGAAGCTTTTGTTTTTTGCGGCCCACATAAACTTAAACCTTGTTTATTTGGCCCGTGTGAGCCTTTGAGTTTGACATGCTTGGGCTACAGGGTGGAGCGAGAGGTCTTCCAACAGGGTGAGGCCTTGCCTTCCCCTTAGGCAAAAACTGCCTGAATAGCAAAGGTCTTCTGCAGCTTGAGGAATGACTCAGCACAGCAAACTGGGGCGGCTGCCCCCTGAGCTCCAAGCCCAGTGCCCCGAGTCCTGACTTTTGCTCACACTGCTCCAGTCCTTTCTGCTCCCTCTGCCAGAGCCCAGGGAGAGTGGCTGCACATGAAATTTTATGCATTGGCCCTTTAAGAGGTGCCTGCATTTCCAGCTATCTCTTGTTGGCAGACAGCCACCCTGCTTCTTCTCACTGCCAGATGTTAAGTGGGCACTGTTCTCACTCTGGTGCTCTGGGATGGGGAGCCCAGCTTGGGGATTAGACTCAGAGTTCTCAATGGGAACCCCCCACAGCCGAGGTGTCCCTCTGGAACTTCAGCTGCTGTCTGTGGGAGTCCGGCCAGCCCTTTCACACCTCTGCCCTTCCTACCAGTCTCTATGTGGTCTTCACTTTCCATCCTTGATTTTCAGGGTTCTCTCCAGCTGGTCTTTAGTTGATTTTTCAGGGTGGTTTTTCTGTAATTTAATTGTATTTCCAGTTTGGTCCTGGGAGAGTGTTAGTGTAGTTTCCACTTACTCCACCAGCATTTTGGAATCCCCTGGTTCACCTATTTTTATAAAATGGTAGAAGTAGGGAAATTATACTAGTGAGCTTTTTTTTTTGGAGAAATTTTATGAGTTTATTTGAGCCAAACTGATGATATTTGCTGGAGAGCAAGATCTCAAATTCTCTGATCCTAGTGCCTTTTAATCAGACTTCGTTCTTTATAAACTATGGAATTCTTATGATCTTTACCATATGGAATTTTTTAATGGTCTTCAGAATTTAAAAAGCATCTGTAAGTTTATAATTATCAGGGAATTAAGGTAAACCATCAGTTAATAAATAATAAAATTTCTAGATGAAGAAACAAGTTGCCCAGATGGCACATCATATAACTTTGTAAATTGTTTTTGTGCATTAGACAAAATTAGATCACAAACTAAGCTCTACTTTGAATGTATAATTACTAGATAAATGACTAGAGATAGCAATCTTAACAATAACACAAGATAATATTGAAGTCTTGACTGAATTATTGACTGATAAGAGCCAACATTGGACTGTAATGAGTTTTACTAAGTGCTAGATATCATGCTAAGTTCTTCACATGTATGTTTTTACTTACCTTTATACAGTATAACTGTTATACTGAGTGGGCTAAATTTTAGGAAAAGACCCCAGGAAATGGCTTTATTTTCTCCTGTTGTTTACTTTTTTTTTTTAAAATATATTTTTATTGATTTTTTACAGAGAGAGAGGGAGAGGGATAGAGAGCTAGAAACATCGATGAGAGAGAAACATCGACCAGCTGCCTCCTGCACACCCCCTACCGGGGATGTGCCCACAACCAATGTACATGCCCTTGACCGGAATCGAACCTGGGACCTTTCGGTCCGCAGGCCGACGCTCTATCCACTGAGCCAAACCGGTTTTGGCTCTCCTGTTGTTTTCAAACATAATTTGTTTTTCCCATTTCTGCTGCTTCATGATATTTCCTGTAAATTCTGTTGTTTTCCTGTCTCTTGATTATAAAAATAAATCACATTTGGCAATTATGATCCACTTTCTTTCTTTTTTTTTTTAATTTAAATAAATCTTTATTGTTCAGATTATTACAATTGTTTCTCCTTTTTTCCCCCCAGATCTCCCCATTACCCGGTTCCCTCCCCCCCCACCCGTTGTCCTTATCCATAGGTGTATGATTTTTGTCCAGTCTCTTCCCATACCCCCCACACAGACACCCCTTTCCCCCTGAGAATTATCAATCCACTCCCATTCTATGCCTCTGATTCTATTATGTTCACCAGTTTATTCTGTTCCTCAGATTTTGAATTCACTTGATTTTTAGAATCACTTGTTGATAGATATTTGTTGTTCATAATTTTTATCTTTACTTTTTTCTTCTTTTTCCTCTTTTTAAAGAATACCTTTCAGCATTTCATATAATACTGGTTTGGTGGTGATGAACTCCTTTAGCTTTTTCTTATCTGTGAAGCTCTTCGTCTGCCCTTCTATTCTGAATGATAACTTTGCTGGGTAGAGTAGTCTTGGTTGTAGGTTCTTGCTATTCATCACTTTGAATATTTCTTGCCATTCCCGTCTGGCCTGCATAGTTTCTGTTGAGAAATCAGCTGACAGTCGTATGGGTGCTCCCTTGTAGGTAACTAACTGTTTTTCTCTTGCTGCTTGTAAGATTCTCTCTTTGTCTTTTGCCCTTGGCATTTTAATTATGATGTGTCTTGGTGTGGTCCTCTTTGGATTCCTCTTGTTTGGGGTTCTGTGCGCTTCCTGAACTTGTATGTCTATTTCTTTCACCAGGTGGGGGAAGTTTTCTGTCATTATTTCTTCAAATAGGTTTTCAGTATCTTGCTCTCTCTCTTCTGGCACCCCAAAAATTCGGATATTGGTACGCTTAAAGCCATCCTGGAGGCTCCTTATGCTATCCTCACACTTTTGGATTCTTCTTTCCTTCCGCCTCTCTGGTTGGGTGTTTTTTTCTTCCTCATATTCCAGATCTTTGGTTTGACTCTTCGGGTGCGGTGGTCTACTCTGTATATTCTTTATTTCAGACAGTGTATGCATAATTTCTGACTGGTCCTTTTCCATTTTTTTGGTATTCTCATTAAGGTCCTTGAAGGTCTCTTCAAGTTTATCAGCGGTTTTTAGAAGATTCTTGAGTAACCTTATAAATATGGTTCTGAACACTGTATCGTCCATTAGTTTGCTTTCATCTATCTCTCCTACTTGTGACATACTGCGATGTCTCCACATTTTGGCTGCCTCCCTGTGTTGATGGAGTGGCTTTGTGTGGTCGGTGACCTATAGGGGCCGGTAGCTCAGTTTCCCCAATCACTCTAGGTGGTCGCTCTTGGTACTCCCCTTTGTGGGCTGAGTGGAAAATCTTGGTGTAGTTAAAAGCCCTGATTGCTGTTGGTACACTGGGAGGAATTGACCTCCGGTCCCATTGGTTGTGAGGGCCTGCTTTGTCTATAACGGAAGAATTGCTGTGCTGGAGACACAGTAGGGCTTTGGTGCTCACTGAGTCTGCCTCTTGAATGTGTCCCTTATGAGAGTGGTTGAAATCTGGTGTCGTCCACACCGACAGAAAAGTCACTCTCACTCTCCGACCGATGGCCGAGAGTCCCGTAGGCGTCTGGGTCCCCCCGCGTGTCCCCAGAAACTGGAGTTCAGAGTGGTTGGGATTGTTGGTTTCACTGGCGGGAATTGATCTCCAAGCCAGTTGGCTGTGAGGATCAGCAGTGTCTCCGCTGGGAGAGCTTCTGTGCTCAGCTTGGATGGGGCGGAGTTTCAGGGTGGCGCAGACAAGCTTTGGTTTCCCATCTGCTCCACCCTAAGAGGGGCGGTTTCTCTGTGCCCGAATTAATGGCTGCGCGCCTCTGAGAGAAGGCAGCTTTCGAGCCTCTCCCGCTGCCTAACAGACCAGTTTCTCCCCAGCTGGGGCTGGATTTCAGTGCAGACCGGAGGTTTTGTTTTTCTCCCGAACGAGAAATCCAGCCACTGGGAGGGCTGTGCTCAGCTTGGATGGGGCGGAGTCTCAGAATGGTGCAGACAAACTTGGTTTCCGTCCTCGCCGCCCTAAGAGGGCAGGTTTCTCCGTGCCCGAATTAATGGCTGCGCGCCTCTGAGAGAAGGCAGCTTTCGAGCCTCTCCCGCTGCCAAACAGACCAGTTTCTCCCCGACTGCAGCTGGATTTCAGTGCAGTCGGGAGGTTTTGTTTTTCTCCCAAATGAGAAAGCTAGCCATGCAGCGTCTGCTGCCCTCCCTCTCCGTGGGCTGCGAGCAAGCCTGCTGTGTATTCAGCCGCCCGCCCTTTCCGCACTCACGGATCTCCGTACCTCCACAGCTCCTGAGGCTCAGTGTCCCCCTCTCTTTTTTTCTCTAGTTATAGGTTTTCCACTCTGCCAGCTTTCCGGTGGTTCTGGATGGTGTGCGCTCTGTTTTCCAGTTGTAGTTTCAAAATTGTTGTGGTAGGCAACAGTTAGGTGTTTACCTTATGCCGCCATCTTCGTTTTCCCTATGATCCACTTTCGAGTATTTATCTCTGATCTGTGAGGGGAAAGGAGGTGTGAGCCATTGTTTTGCTCTTTTTCCATTTACTCCTCACTGTTTCTAATTTCTTTACTTCTACAGAATATTGGGGAAGGAGGGAAGTGGGCAAACCTTTTAAGGACTGGTGCTGCTATAATCCATCAATTGGTGCTCTCTGGGTACATTATTCATCCGTGTGCTCTCTTCTCAGGATGTGTTTGTTGGTTGTCTGGAAGTCTTTCAAAGATTTCTACACCACACAGTTCCCTGACATAGGTGACTGACTTATTATGACACTAGTTCCCCTCTGCTAGCTCTTGCTTTTAGCATACTACCCTACGTTTTCTTTTTGCTGGGATACCCAGCAGTCTGTTGGCCTATAGGAAATTCACAATGGGAATAATGCATTCACTGCTGCCCTTTTTCCTGCTTGGCCCATAGGAAATTCACAATGGGAATAATGCGTTCATTGCTGCCCTTTTTCCTGCTTGGCCTATAGGAAATTCACAATGGGAATAATGCATTCACTGCTGCCCTTTTTCCTGCTTGGCCCATAGGAAATTCACAATGGGAATAATGCGTTCATTGCTGCCCTTTTTCCTTGCTCATTTATTGTGGGCTGCTCTAGCCAGTCTCCTTCCTTCCAAATTTCCAAAATGGGGATAAGTATCAGCTTCTGTGTTCACATGCATCCCTACACACCAAGGGATACATTTCAGACTTACCCAAGAGCTCTTAACCCTCCTGCCACCTCTACTCTGATGCATTGGGATAGGCCTGTGAGTTTCTGCAACTCACCGTGCAGGTCTTCAGCAGGGGAGTGTCACGGCCAGTATCTCCTTCATGAGAGTCACACGCAGTCTCCAGGACCAATTCTCCTGGAGTTCCCTCACTTGATTTGGGGGCAGAGTTGGCCCCTCATCAGGATGAAGAGAAACATTCCTACCAAGGTGAAAACTCACAACTTTTCTCCCTCCAGAGATCTCCTGATTTTCAATGTAGACTGGGAAGGGTGAGTAGTCCGCCCTTTCTTAGCAAACCCTAGAGTTCACATGGCATGTTTGCTCTTTTGTTGTCCTCTGTAATTTAGAGTTGCATACTGCCTGTTGTTCTCAATTTTGAGGCTTAAACTGAAATTCTGAGACTATAGGCAAGAGACATAGTCCACTTCTTGATACACTTACAACAACCCCATGAGAAACTAACATTCTTCTCTTTTTACTTATCCAAGGTAGGAAGTAATGTACTTCAAACTCAAACCTAGGTCTAATTGACTTCAAAGCCTGTGCTCTTAACTAATATACCAAACTGTTTCCTGGTTGCATAATGCTTCCAGGCATCTGAACTAGTACTGAATTGACTAAATGTTCACTTAAAAACAAAAATTTAGGGAGAAACCAAGATGGCGGCATAGGTAATCACCTATACTTGCTGCCTCTCACAACCACATCAAAACCACAACTAAACAGCAGAACAACTACCACCCAGACCGTGGGAAAGTATGCTGTCCCTCACTCAGACACACACACACACACACACACACTCACTCTCTCTCCCTCACTGCCATCCTTCTGGCCACCATCCTAAATGTTCACTTTTTGTTATTCAATATGAAGTCCTTTTTCTCTCCTGATAACTAGATACAGGATATACAGAATGTCAAAGGCAGGGTTTGATTTATTGTTTAAAGAATGAACCAATTACAGTTATTTTTGCTTTACACTAGGAATATCTAGCCAAGTATTTCTGGCAAAAACAAATTAAATGAATAGAATTGAATACAGTAGTATGTTTCTGTTTTCCAGTGAAAGCTGGGAAGAATGTGCTCAAAGGGAAACCTGGGAAGAAGCAGCTCTTCACCTGAAAAATGTTCGCTTTGCCTCTGTTGTGAATTCTTTCATTGAGAAGGAGAATTACCATTATGTCACTATACTAATGAAAGGAGAGGTGGATGTGACTCATGATTCAGAACCTAAGAATGTAGAGCCTGAAAAAAATGAAAGTAAGAGAATTATCTTTAGTAATGCATTTTTTAAAATTTAGACAAGTACTAGTATATCTTCTGAAGGAATATTACATTATGTTGCCACATAGATTCTCTTCACATAGAAATATAGATATACTTAAATCCTGGAATCACAAGGACATAACAGGAAAGAGAACTGGCGCCTGAGTTGGTTTGCATTTTGATGCTTCCACTTAGAAATGTGTGATCTTGGAGAAGTTATTATCCTCTATGCCTCTTTTGTCATCTGTGATAATAGTAACTACCTCAGATGGGTTGTTGTAAGGGGAAAATGAGTTAATACATTTAAGAACCTAGTGAGCACAGTAAGTATTCAGTAAATGTTAGTTTTATTCTTAGTATTTAATTTTTTTACAAAGTATAATTTTAAGTATAACATTTAATGTGTCTTTCTCAGTTTTCTCACCTGTGCAAGAGAGGTAATAATTTTCTTTTATAGAGAATGATTAACCTGACAAAACAGTTATCTGTTCCTCTGTGTTGAATTGTGTGCTCTGGAAATTTTAATGGCAATAACTGATGTTTATTATTTACTCCATGTTAAGCATTCTTCTAAAGGGTTTACATGTTTCATCTCTTCAAATCTGATAAAACTCCATGAGAAAAGGAACTAAAGAGAAAAATATCAAACTTACTAATTATATTATTTTCCATATGAAACTTTATTCAAGTGGTCTCATGTAGTGGAAATATTTCATTTCTTTTCTCTTACGGAAGACTCTTTTCATTCAATAAATATCCACTGAGAACTGTGTGCTGGACACTGTTCTAGACAGGCACTAAAGAAACAGTGGTGTATAGAAGTCCCTGCCCTCCTGGGATTTACAACTTAGTAGGGGGAAAGGCGGCAAGTTAGCAGATATTTTATAATTGTAATGATAAGGAATAAGAAAGAAAAACTGTGTAAGGATAGTGGTGCATGTGTGCCGTGTTAGGAACGGCCTTTGAGAAGGGGACATGTATACAAAAGCCTGGAGGAAGTGATATTTATAGAATGAATAAATCATATCTAACCTGTTTTAGAGATTAATTTGATTGAATGAACAGAAGCAATGTTCTACCCGAAAGTCTATTGAGTCATACACATTTTTAAAAAAGTAACTACTTGGAATCACCTAAAATGAACTAGCAAAGTCTGAGCTGAGTTGTTTTTACTCACAAAACTTCGGACACCAAATACGTTTTTTCCCCTCATACCAACCAGTTCTCCAACTCTCCAAAAATCAACTGGATGGCCTATATTTCAATTCAATTCTGACACTATCTATCCAGAGTTGCCCTCAGATCCCAAAAGTTAAAGAGCTCTGTCCCACAGACTGCCCCACTTCAAACACCATGCAGAAGTCCTGGCCTCCTGTAATTTTGACCACATAACTGTACATCAGGGGTTCCCACAGCTCCCTTCTCAGGTTCAATAATTTGCCAAAATGGCCCACAGAACTCAGAAAAATGTTTTACTTACATTACCAGTTTCTTATAAAGGATATAACTCAGGAACAGACAAATGGAAGAGATGCATAGGGTGAGGCGTCTGGGAGGGGTAAGGAGCTTTCATGCCCTCTCCAGGTGGGCATGCTACCCTCCCACCATCTTGATGTGTTTACAAACTCGAAAGCTCTCCAAACTGAGTTGTGTAAGGTTTTTATGAAGGTTCCATTACATAAGAACTTATGATTGATTAAAATATTGCCTATTGGTGATTATCTCAATCTCCCTTTCCCTCCCCCCTAAGGTAGGGCTAGAGGGTAGGGCTGAAAGTTCCAACCCTCTAATCAATCCTTGGTCTTTCTGGTAACCAGCCCCCATCCTCAAGCTTTCTAGGGGCCCCCAGCTACCAGTCATCTTATTAGCATAAACTTATGGTTGAAAGGGGTGTTTTATGGATAACAAAGATGATTCTCTCATCTCTATCACTCAGGACATTAGGATAAAGCTCCAAAGTCACTGGCTACCACAGCCTTTAGTCACAGGTGTCGTTCACCCTGCGGGCCCTCGTTCCATTTTTCAGTCGTTCTCCTGCCCTGTCTGGCCTTCGGAGGGATTTGAGTTGGCAAACCCTGGTTCAAATAATAACTTCTCATCTTGCTCTTCTGAGCTGCAGACTTATATTTCTAGTTGCCTTCTAGATATCTTTCACTAATGCTCAGAAGTTATCTCAAATTTAGCTCAATAATTCAACTTCAGATCATACTTTTCTTCCTTTAATGAACTTTGAATCTATAAAGAACAGACATTTTGGCTCATTCATCTTTGACTCTTCCAGGCCTGACACTATGCCTGGCTTGTAATCAGTGCTAGAATATGTTGAAGAAAGGAACAAAGGAATGAATATGCAAGCAAACCTCTTCCTGTGAGGTTCTCTAATATAGTATCTAGATTGGCCTACTTTTTTGTTTTAAACATTTTTTATCCTCACCCCAGGATATATTTATTTTTAGAAAGAGAGGAGGAAGGGAGAGGAGAAGAGAGGGGAGGGGAGGGGAGGGGAGGGGAGGGGGCCATTGATGTGAGAAACATACATAACACCCAGAATCAAATGCACAACCTAGGTGTGTGCACTGACTGGGAATGGAATTCGCAACATTTTGGTGTACAGGACCATGCTTCAACTGCAGCCACCTGGCGAGGGCCTACTTTTTAAATAACTTCTAAAAAATTACTATTCTACTTTGTTACTATATTACTGTATGTATTCTTCCCCCCTAAAATATAGTAATTTTAAGTAGTTTATATATATTTGTGATTCTTTTTATTCATTTACATAACCTTTTGAACTTGTCCGCCTTCATTTTTTTTAAAATATATTTTATTGATTTTTTACAGAGAGGAAGAGAGAAGGATAGAGAGTTAGAAACATTGATGAGAGAGAAACATCGACCAGCTGCCTCTTGCACACCCCCTACTGGGGATGTGCCCGCAACTAAGGTACATGCCCTTGACCGGAATCGAACCTGGGACCCTTGAGTCCGCAGGCCGACGCTCTATCCACTGAGCCAAACCAGTTTCGGCTGTCCGCCTTCATTTTGTTGAGTCTCTGACATGCTAGTAAGCTCAAATCAATCGGTGTGATTTTATAAGCCCCAAGGTTACTAGCATCAAATCAGAGTTGGTCAGAAACACTTGCTCCTCTTTCCATCTCTTAGTAATAATATAGCAGAAATTATTTTCTCTTTTTTCCCAGTTGCAACCTAACCAAGGTGCAATGCTTGGTGAGTCTTTATTTTATTTATAAGGTAGAGATACAGTCTCTGTCCCATGTTTATCAGGTCCTGGATCTGGATGTCCTGCTTCAATTTACCAATTACTGCATCTTTCCTCCAACCAACTGATCATCATTAAGAGGGTCATCCAGATACTTTTCTAGGAGATAGGATACACTTAACAGACAGCTCTCTTGAGACTCAGTTAATTTACCATCTTGCAACACTTTGTTGGGCAATATCTATCTGCCCCTCTCCCTGCCCCTCTCCTCTCTCTGTTAGTGTGTGCTCACAGTTGCTAATTAGCCCTTCCTGAACTTACTCCAGTTTCATGGATTATCTGTTCCCTGCCTTCCCAGAGTAAAACTACATGTTCTATTTATAGCCAGAGAAATAGTTAATGGAAGAAACAGTACTTATACATAGATATATTCATGTATTCATAAACTTATTTAGAACATGGAGTATACATATAATAAAAGGCTAATATGCAAATTGTCCCCTCAACCAGGAGTTCAAGCAGGAGTTCCACCAGGAGGCGGGGTGGGCCAGCCAACCGCCCTCGGCCCCTCCCCCCAGCCATCCCCACTCCCGACAGGCCTCCCCCACCCCGATTGGGGGTGGGGGTGCGGGGTGGGGGTGGCCGGCCAACCGCCTGCGGCCCCTCCCGCTGCCCGGCCCGGGCAATGGGCCCCGATTGGGGCGGGCCGGCCGGACCCCACCTGTGCATGAATTCGTACACCAGGCCTCTAGTATTTATATATTCACCCATCATGAGCATTTGTGCTTTATGTTACTTAAATAAAAGAAAATGCCATTTCCCTAGAATATTTTTTTCTAGGATTTCATGTATTTTAAACTAACAGACACTGTTAATATCTTTCTTGCTAAAATAGCTTAAAGAAATGAGTCCTCTCTATATTTGTCTTTCAATCTTAAGATATACTGTGGCACAGAATATTTTTTATTCTCTGTATAGTTTCCATTACTTTTTTTAAGAGATGGAGGAGAGCTTAGAAATTCTGTAATCTACCTTAATATTTTAGGTGAGGAAACTGGTATATTTTAATGTAGTGTACCCTCTAGTACTGTGGTCGCCGAACTGCGGCTCGCGAGCCACATGCGGCTCTTTGGCCCCTTGAGTGTGGCTCTTCCACAAAATACCACGGCCTGGGCGAGTCTATTTTGAAGAAGTGGTGTTAGAAGAAGTTTAAGTTTAAAAAATTTGGCTCTCAAAAGAAATTTCAACTGTTGTACTGTTGATATTTGGCTCTGTTGACTAATGAGTTTGCCGACCACTGCTCTAGTATATCAAGTTCTGTGCATTTTGTTTAGCCAGATATTTAAATGAAAATTGAATCAAACTAAATCTGGATTTTACCACAGTGTGGATCTTGTAAACTTGGCTTCATGTTCAAATAATGGCATATTTGAAATGATTACATTTTCTTTTTAAGATCATCATTCCAAATGCAAATTATTTGCATAGCATCACTATTGTACCTTCTTTTATAGGTAGGTGATTATTTTTAAATTTAATTAATTTTTAAAGTATAGGTTAACTTGCCAAAATAAATAACCTTTGTTTCCTTTCAAATTAAGTAAGTTGATTTGGTATCTTTCTTTTTTAGGTTGGGAGTGGGTTCCTTGGGAAGAATTTCCTCCACTGGACCAGCTTTTCTGGGCACTACGTTGTTTAAAGGAACAAGGTTATGATCCATTTAAAGAAGATTTGGACCATCTGGTAGGATACAAAGGAAATCATCTCTGGATGAACAAGATTAACTGATTAAAAAAAAAAAAAAGACAAAATAAGGTCCAGAGAATGAAAAATACCTGTATTTCAGAGCAACTCCATTTTATCTAAAAAGTCCCATATCATTACCAGTTTGTTTTCAGTCTCTTAATATGCTTACCACCCTTTCAGCCAGTACGTATGAAAAATTTCCTGGGATTGTATTATGATTTATATTCCAGACTCAGAAAATGTATTAAATGGTGATATTGTGATTAATCTGCTTTCCATATTTCACTATGATATTTTCTGTGTAGTTTGTCATTATCAACTTGCATGGAGTGCAATAGAATTTGCCTTAGTGTTTCAGTTCAAATACAGATCCTAATTCAGATGCTAACACTATATGCCTGTAGTAGAATATATCATGTTTGTTGATTTTTCTCTTCTGTTTTATCTAAGACAAAAGGTTTTTGGTAATATATTGTGATAGTCCTTTTAATTAGAGTGAACAGGACAGGTTATTAGGGTATATTTCCTAGGTTTCTGATTGGGAACCTAAACCAAGAGAAGTGAGAAATACCTCCTAGGATCTGTATTCTATCATTAGCAAGACATCTAATTTTGGATTTCTCTCTTAATCTCCTTGAGATCCAGTATTCTTAAATGTAAAATAGGGAGATTAGAGCAGTGGTTCTCAAATGTGATTTGGGGAAGTCCTTGAGCCCTTTGAAGGATACTCAAGATCCAAGCTGTTTTTTTAATACTAAGACATGATTTGCCTTTTTTACTCTCCTTTCCTGAGTCTACTGAGGAGTTTCTCAGTGCTGCGTGATTTGTGCTAACAGACTGAATGCAAAAGCAGATATGAGAATTCAGCTCTCTTCTATTAAACCACATATTAAAGACATTTGCAAAAATGTAAGACAGTGCCTTTTTCATTTTTTTGTTTGTTTTAGAAAACGTTATTTTTCATAAAAGTTATTTAACATTTGACGGGTTTTATTTGTAAATGAATTAATAACATTTTAAAAATATTTCCAGTTTTAATTCCTAATATGATAAACTAGTAGCCCTGCGCAGGAATCCGTGTGCCAGTAGCTCGCTGCCGCCCTCCTGTAGCTCCCCCCTCCCCCCCCCCCGCTCTTCCCCTCATAGCTTGCTGCCCTCCCCACTCCTGTAGCTCTCTGCTGTCCGCTTGTAGCTTGCTGCCCCACCCTCCTGCTGCTCCGTGATCCAGTCATTACACGGTTGGTCATTACGCTTCACATCATAACGACCGTTTGCATATTACATCTTTATTATATAGGATGTCACTGATAAAATCCTACAAAAACCAAAACTCTTTGGGGGTACCCAGTAATTTTTAAGAATATAAAGGGATTCAAATAAAAAAGTTTAAGAACTGCTAGATTAGATCACACGTTTACTTCTTTTTCTTTATGAGCCCACTTCTGTAAAATCCTATGCTTCTTTTAGAGCTGGTTACATTTGAATTTTTTCCTTTAAAAAGACTCAAGTATTACTATAATACATGCTACAAAAGAATCTTTTCTCCAAAAACTGGATATCATTTTTTAAGTTCTTATTTGCTTGCTTTTTCAAAATTATATGTGTACATTGTATAATTCACCACTTATAAATTTCATTTTCTATTAATTTTCAAATACTTTTCTTGATATTAGAATGTTTGAGGAGCTCAACTATAATAAGTGTATATTCCTTGAACTTCAGATAAACTGATGAATGTCACAGTTTTCTGCTCCTATTTGATTACTCCATATCCTTCTGTGGCTTGCTCATTATTTTTACTCCCTTCTTCAGTTGACTTAATTCCTGTCCCTGACTTCTTCCTGCATGGTAGACATGTGAGGCTAGATAAGAAGAACCCAGACAAGTCCTATAGGTGAAACTCTACCATAGGTTTATTTCAAATGTCGTTGGTTAGAAATTTATTGAGATATCTATTTATGCTGTACTTTTAAAAAAAAATTCTTTATTGTTGAAAGTATTACATATGTCTCCTTTTCCCCCATTGACCTCTCCCCACCTGCTCCTGCCCCCAGCACATGCCCTCATTCCCCCTACTATGCTGTACTTTTCTAAGCAGATATTTTATAGCTTCAAAAACTTGTCACAAACCTATAGAGTTTTACCAGGTCTTCTACTTTAAATTTTTAGTAGATAGAATGAGGAGCTTGGGAGGGTTTTTTGTTTTTTTTTTTAACCCAACTAGACATGAAGGTTTATTACAATGGAAAGAAAAAACTAACCCAAACTCTTATTTATAGGAAAAAATAAAAAGATAAGAGTTTTATAATAGAAGGGAATTGCATTTACCTCAACATCTAATATTTTCAGTTGGTATCCAGTAATCACTTGGTAGATATATCTGTAAATAAGTGAATGAATGGAGCAGTATTTAGAACTCTTAAGTAAACAGTTAACTCTTAGATGGTTTGAGAATTTCCTTTATTAGAAAAAACCAATGCTGACTACTAGCAATGTTGTCACATAAAATGAAATGTCAGCTGGAGTTCCTGAAGTATACTTCACTCTGCCAGGATACTGGGGAGTCGGAAAGACCTCTTCATCTACTTCCTAAATCAAGCCCTGAGACGTCCTCTATCCTAAGATAGGCAAGTGCTCACTCTGGCTACATCCTTAGCAAAAGTCATCCTGGTGGAGCATGTTGTGAATGCAGCCTCCCTGAGATCTACTTGAAAGAGAAACTCTGTTATCCTTACTGCCAGCTCTCCAAATAAGCCAACAATACTTTCAAAAGAAGTATTCTCTTCTTTGAGGCACCAAGGGCCATGTTAGTCCAGGATTGTGTAGAACAGTGATGGCGAACCTATGACACGCGTGTCAGCACTGACACGCGTAGCCATTTCTGATGACACGCGGCCGCTAAGGCGGCCGCATGCCGAGGATGAAACATTTGCTGCTCCTGAGGATGAAACATTTGCGAAATAATGTTTTTTCCTCAAAGTGACACACTACCCGAGTTATGCTCAGTTTTTTGGCGAAGTTTGACACACCAAGCTCAAAAGGTTGCCCATCACTGGTGTAGAAGGAAAGCTCAGGGAGTCATCCATAAAACATATGGATGAAAAAAGACATTGTCTTCTTCCAACATAAAATCACATATTGACACTGCCTCTGTATTTTATTTTAAATAATTACTTTATTTATGCTGTACATAGAAGTCAATACTCCATGTGAGTAGTGTTTATGAAAAATTCAAGTTAATAATAATACCCATTGCTTAAAGGTGTTTACCAAGCTTCCCATTTTATGGACTCCAAGAAACCAAATATGGAACTTCATACTTAAGGTCCTCCATAAACATTTATTTTGCATCTACTGTGTGCCAAGTACTGTGATAGGTGGTTAGTAGTATTTATATTTTAAGTTAAACCCATTATACTTACTTAATCCAACAAATTTCCATTCTAGATTTCCCTGTATTTTTATGTTTGAAATGTTTCAGTATTTAGCTTTTTGCATAATATTGCTTAATAGCTTAATATGCAATGATGTATCACTCCTCATCTTATTTTTCAGAACAATTTATGGGCAAAGGAACGAAGTAGAAAGCAAGCCGAGCTTGTCACCAGCTCCAGTTTGACCTGATATTCTTGTCCTGTATTCTTCTTTCTTGGCAGACTTACTTCTCACCTATTCTTTGATGACTCTCCAAACAGCATTACCGATAGCTTAGACTTTTTTCTAAGCTCCAGACCCAGTCACACATAGTCATCTCTACCTGAGATTTCCCATGTCCTTCTAACTTGATATATTTTTAACTGAATTTCCTCTGAGGGAATGACTTTACCATCTGCTGAGTTGCTCAAATTTACATTCCCTTTCCCCACATGTAGCAGTCACTCTGTCTTGTCCCTTCTGTTTCTCTGATGTCTGTCGAATCCGTCCCCATTCCATTGTCCCAGCTGCCTCTTCCCTGGTCCAGATCGTCATTATTTTTTTTATTTTTTTTTTGCAGACTGTTCCTGCATCTTTACCCATTCATTGACTAATTGACGTAAAATACACATAACAAAATTTACCACCTTAACCCTCTGACTGATTTTTGACATTATTCCTAAGAGTGACTTTTCAAAAACATAAATTTGGTCATGTCTATTCAAACTTCTTTTGGAGTTCCCCATCACCTGTAGGATAAAATTCTTAACCTTACATACAAAGTCTTTCATAATTTCCCTAGACTGACTCTCCCACACACTACACTCAGGCATATTTTCTTGTGCTTCCTCAAGTGTACCATGCTGCTTTCCACCTTCTGTCCAGAGTGTCTGCAGCGCCTTCTGAACTGAATGTCACTCACACTCTGAATCTGCCTTTGCAGAGCCTTACCAGTTTTTCATACCTCACTTCAGTGATTCCTTCCTCTGTGATGCCTAGAGATTTTCACACCCATGCTTTCTCCCACCTCCTTAATCTACCACCAGTGTGTTCCATATATCTTCCTCAGCTCTTCTCCTTTGATTCATGTATAAAATAAGCTGCAGATTCTCATCCAAGATGGCAGAGTAGGGGAAAGCATTCAGCTTCTAGGACCACTTCAAAATTACAAGTAAATTATAGAACAATCAATCTGGATAACCATCTGAAGACTAGCTGAACAGAAGTCATGTAATTAAAGTATATACAGAAGAAGCCATGTTGAGATTGGTAGGAGGGGCAGAGTTGTGAAATGGGTTGACCCCACACCCATGTGTGGCAGTTGAGAATTTGGAGGGATATCTCAGAGGTCCCCCCTGAGGAGTGATGAGTCTCAGCCCTCGGTGGGCTCTGCAACTCAAAACACTAGTGCTGGGAAGACGAGCCCACGTAACATCTGGCTGTGAAAATCATTGGGGATTCTATCTGCCCAGGTGAGTTGGAAGGCTACTAGAAAACCAGGTATCACCTTAAAGGGATAGCCCAGAAACTCGCTTGCAGCCACTCACCCTCAGCTCCGACATCAGCTTGGGGCAGTGCCAGATTCACAAGGAGAGACTTGAGTGGTGTGTCTTCAGGGCAAGGGCTGGAGGAATAGCCTCCATTGACAATGTGTTGAGTCCTCCTCACTCATGGCCCATGGGCACAATCTTTCCTGGTTTGAGCACTTCCCCCACACAGCATTAGCCTGGTGAGGCACAGAGCTCCACCCTGACAATTCCCTATGTCTCGGCATTACCATATTCCCACACAGCCAAAGGCCCTGACAGCAGGAACCAGTCTGGGCCCACATTTCAGTCTTGAAAAAAAACCTCACGAGGAATTCTGGTCAATGGCATGGGGGTGCCAGACCACACAGGGAAAATCTTGAGCTGTGTGGCTTTAGTTGCCCACCCATCTTCTCACATGGCTGATAGGTGCCACATTTCCTGTGTTGAGCCCTCCCACCATATGGCCAAATAGTAATCTGCTGTAGCCTGGTGAACTCTACTAACTCCACCCTTAGACCCCATCCCACCACAAAGATCTGCAGGCCCCAGGCAATGGCCTTGGTGAACTCTTGAGACTTTTTTGAGTGGCCTCAGACCCAGCACTGGTGCTGACTTTGAGTCTGTATTAACCTGGTGAACACTACTCCTACCTGGTGAATGACTCCTTGAGGACCTGCCTCATGCATGCAACTCGTGTACTATCTGAGGCTTTCAGTGGGTAAGCCTAATAGGCAGCCAGCATGCAGCAGTGGGTCTCAGGGTGCCTTGGGTTTTTGCCTACTTGCTCCAGGCCCAGTACTGGTGGTAGCTGACCTTGGCTCCAAGCTTAGCCCCTCCTAACCATGAATTGGTCACAGGCAGCATCTGAAATTGACCTGCATCAGAGTCCTTCCCAAGAAGCTCCAGAACCAAAACACTTGAGGTCTGGCTTCAGACCACAACAGAGCACCACCCAATTATCTCCACAAGTGGCACACCCAAAGGAAGGCCTCAGCAGGCAACAGACCCTACTGTGGCAAATTCTAATTTTGGGGTCAGGCCCTGCATAGCCCCTCCAAAGCAGCTCAAACAGTGGCCAAATCTCACAAACAAACAGCCTGGGGGTCAACCCAAGCCATGGACATGTCAACTGTAACCAAGGCTCAACTATAAAGGAGGGCACACACAATGCACAAAGGGAAGTTCTTGGAGTACCTAGCTCAGGTGGATCAGGGAGACTGCCACACTGGATCCCAGACAACTACCACCTCAGGCCAACCTACCAAGATTGGGAGACATAGCACATCTACAGAAACAAAGAAAGGCAGCCACAATGGGGAGGCAAATAAACATGCCCCAAATGAAAGAAAAGGAGAAATCCCCAGAAAAACAAAAAACTAAAACTAAAGGACAGAAGCAAGCAATCTACAAGATACTGAGTTCAAAATAATGACTAAAAGGATGCTCAAGGAACTGAGTGAGAACTTCAATAAAGAGGTAGCAAACATAAAAAATGACATATAAATTAGAAAAAGAACCAGTCAGAAATAAAGAATACAATAACTGACATAAATAATACACTAGAAGAGATCAACAGCAGATTAGATGAAGCAAAAAATTGAATCAGCAATTTGGAAGACAAAATAGCAGAAATACCCAATCAGAGCAGCAAAAAGAAAAAAGAACCAAAACAACAACAAAAAACGAGGTTAGTTTAAGTGATCTTTGGGACAACATCAAGTGAAACAATACCCACATCATAGGAGTAACAGGAAGAGAGCTATTTGAAGAAATAATGACTGAAAATCTCCCTAACCTTAATGAAGGAAAAAGACACAAGTCCAGTAAGTGCTGAGAGTCCCAAACAAGAGGAACCCAAAGGGGCCTACACCAAGACACATCATAATTAAAATGCCAAAGATTAAAGACAAAGAATCTTAAAAACAGCAAGAGAAAAAACAGTTAGTGACCAAGAAGGAACCTCTCATAAGACTGTCAGCTGATTTCAAGGCAGAAGCGATTGGCAGGAAATATTCAAAGTGAAGAAAAGCAAGAACCAAGATTGCTCTACCCAGCAAGGCTATTATTTAAAATTGAAGGAAAGATAAAGTGTTTCTCAGACAAGAAAAAGCTAAAGGAGTTCATTACCACCAAATCAGTATAACACAAAATGTTAAAGGGACTTCTTTAAGAATAAATTTTTAAAGGAGCACAAATATGAATAATAAAATGGCAGTAACTATATAACTATCAATAATAACTTTAAATGTAAATGGATTAAATGCTCCCATAAAAAATTAAGATCCATATAAATGCTATCTATAAGAGACCCAGTTCAGATCAAAAGACACATACAGACAGTAAAGGGATGGAAAAAGATATATCATGCAAATTAAAAAACAAACAAACAAAAAAACTGGGGTAGCAATATCTATATCAGACAAACTTTAACCTTTTGCACTCAGATGTCTAGTGTGACTCGACACGGTTGGCATTAGAATAAAGGAATCGAGAAAAAAGCAAGTGAGTGCAAAGGGTTAAAAGAAAGGCTATAATAAGAAACAAAGACATTTCATAATGATAAATAGATCAATCCAATAAGAACATATAACTTGTAAATATTTATGCACCCAATTAGAAGTACCTAAACATATAAGGCAAATATTGATGGACATAAAGAGATTGACTAATATAGTAGAGGAGGGAACTTTAACACTCCATTGACATCAATGAAGAGATCTTTCAGACAGAAAGTCAACAAAGGAAGACTGGCATTTAATGACACATCTGATGGATTTAATTTATATTTTTAGAGTATTTCACTCCAGAGTAGCAGAATATACATTCTTTTCAATTGCGCTTGGAACTTTTTTTCAGGACAGACCATGTTAGGCTACAAAACAAGTCTAAATAAATTTAAAAAGATTGAAATCATATCAAGCATCTTCTCTGATCACAATGGTATGAAACTAGAAATTAATTAAAAGTGTATGTGTGTGTGTGTGGGGGGGGGAACCCTGAAAAACACAAACACATAAAGGCTAAAAACACATTACTAAACAATAAATGAGTTAACAATGAGACCAAGGAAGGAATCAAAAGATACCTTGATGCAAATGAAAATAAAAACACAATCTAAAATCTATGTGACATAGGGAAAGCAGTCCTAAGAGGGAAATTCATAGCAATACAGGTCTATCTCAAGAAACTAGAAAAACAGGAATTAAACAATGTAATGTAACACTTAACTAGGAATAGAACAACAAACAAAACCTAAAGTGAGTAGAATCATGGAAATAAAGATCAAAGTGGAAATAAAATAGCATCTAAAAAAATAATACAAAAGATGAATGAAACTAAGAGCTCATTTGAAAAGATAAACAAGATTGATTTTTAACCAGACTCATAAAGAGGAAGACCCAAATAAAATGAGAAATGTAAGAGGAAAAGTGAGAATTGATACCACAGAAATACAAAAATCCTCAACAAAATATTAGCATACTGAATTCAGCATACATTTAAAAGATCATACACCACGATCAAGTGGGATTTATTACTGGGATACAAAGATGGTTCTCTTCTGACTTGCTGTACACAATAGCCCCAAACAGGGTTGACTTGGTCATTTTGAAACATGCACCATGTAAGAGAGTCTCAGACTCTTCCTTTCAGGACAGTGGGATCAAATAATGCTTTTTTTCAATGGGAAGAGCAGCCATCTAAAAGCATGGCATTTGTTTTTGTTTAAAAATTTGTGCAAACTTTGGATTACACTTCATGAGAGATCATGTGTTTGATTATAACCTTTTTTGTCCTTTAATCATATTTTAAAATTAACCCTCATAAGTGTATTTGTCTTTTCTATTTTTACATTTTTTAAATTAAAAATTATTTTAATGTTGACATTATTGCAGGATCCCCCTTCCCCACCCCACTTTGCCTACTTCCACCCTTTCCCATCTCCCCCAGAAGGGTATTTGTCTCTTAATACCTTTCTAACCCCTTACACAACTCTTTGGAGGCATTTTTTTTTTTTTACCTTCCTTTGGGAAGCAAGCGTTTTGAAATGTGTTGGATTTAGTACTCAGTCCCTTTTACTTTATTTATTATACTTAGCAATATCTGGATTTGTTTTATTCACTTATGTGATTATTATCTGTTTCTCCCCCGTGCCCCCCCCCCCCCCAAAAAAAGTCCAGGAAGGCTAGGTGTATTCTCAGCACCTGGGAGGTGCTCAAAACATGTAAGGAAGGAAAATACAAGGGATTGGGGGGGGGGGGGCAGGTGAGTAGTGGGGAGGAGGTGAGATGGCAATGGGGCACTAGACCACATCCAGTATGGCAAATATTCCTTCTTACTGACCGACCCGATTGGCCCAAGAAACCTTTTCAATACAGTAACCAGTCAGTCAATGCGAGATGAAGCGTAATTGAAACCTTTGCCATATGATCTCTAATGCTAATATTTGATTCTATGTATCAGAAGGTAAGGCAGTTAAGACACTTTAAGAGGTTTCAGCAAGATTTAGGGGCAAATATGCCTTAAGAAATATAAGTAACTACTGTGTGAAAACAAAACTCCTTAAATGGCCAAAAGGTCAAGTTGTTTATAAGAAAATCACTTTCCCATACAAACATTCTAATCAGAGAGATATATCATGACCAGATTTAGTCTTATAAAAATTGCTGAAAAACATTTTAAGTTGCAGATACAACAAAAATACTTGTTAACTGAAATATTAGCCAAATTCAGTTAAAATGGTCTTAAGAATATTATATATATTGGTAAACAAGGGACCTCAACATGCAAACATATATATCAAATAAAAAAGCAATTATCTCACTAGGATAAACATCCATTACACATTTAGTTAATAGTTTACACAGGCTCTTATGGGCTGAATCAGGTCCCCCCAAATTCATATGTTTAAACCCTAACCCTCAGTATCTCAAAATGTAACTATATTTGGAGATAAGACCTTTAAAGGGGTGATTAAGTTAAAATGACACCATTAGGGTGGACCCTAATCCAATCTATTGTCCTTATGAAAAGAGGTGATTTGGACACACGAGAGAGACACCAGGGCTGTGGGGTGCAAAGAAAAGGCCATGTGAAGACACAGCAAGAAGGTGACCATCTGCAAGCCAGAGAGACTTGCTAAACCTCCCATACCTTGGGACTTCTGGTCTCTGGAAGTGTGTGAAAATAAATTTGTATAAGCCACTAGTCTGTTATTTTGTTACTAGAGGCCCGGTGCACGAAATTCGTGCACTGGTGGTGGTGGTGGGGGGTCCCTCAGCCAAGCCTGCCCCCTCTCACAGACTGGGAGCCCTCAGGAGATGTCCTACTGATGGGGAGCGGGCCTAAGCCGCAGTCTGGCCTTCCCCTGCGGGAGGTGACTGGGCTGATCAGGGGAAGGCGCCAGCCCCATCACCCTGCTGCTCCTGCCACTGTCACAGCCACCAAGGTGTTTTCAACATGGACTCCAGTCCCTTCACCATGAAAAAATGACAGCTTTCTTTAGGCATTTTCAAGATGTGTCTTTCATAGGATATGACATTTCTTTTCTTTCTTTTTTATCCTCACCTGAGGATATGTTTCCATTGATTTTTAGAGAGCTTGGAAGAGAGAGGGAAAGACAGAAACATCAATGTGAGAGGGACACTTCGATTGGTTGCCTCCTGCATGAGCCCTGACCTGGGCCCTGGCCAGAGAGGAGCCTGTAACCTAGGTACATGCCCTTGATCAGAATCGAACCCAAACCCTGTGATCGGCAGGCTGAGGCATTATCCACTGAGTCAAACCGGCTAGGGCAGGATATGACATTTCTTAGCCCCTCCAGCAGCGGACCTTAGTTTTTCCTCCAGGAGTGAGGTGGAAAAACCCTAGATCACCTTCTTGGATTCTTATTACTCAAGTTACCAAGAACACTGTGAGAGGCAACTTACAGGGAGCTTAGCCAATGAGCAGTCAGAAAAGGTGTTTCCTCTGCAGCTCATGCACAGAGGACCTCCTGCATTGTGTCCGCAGGGCTTCTGTCCACTGGGCTGGGGGCATGGCCCAAGCCACACTGCGGGGGGCTGCCGGGGGCACGCCCCCAACCCAGCGGCCCGTTCTGTCAGCTGGGTTTCTGTCCACTGGGTCGGGGGCATGTCCCACGCCATGTGGTGGCGGCTCAGAGCTCACCCCCGGCCCAGCGGCCCAGCGTTAGGTTGGCAGCCCTTCCTCCCTCTGTGGCCTGGGCGTGGGACGCTAGCATCGTCACCATGGCAACGACGCCAGCGTCCAGCCCTGGCGCTATGGGCACCGCCATGTTTGTAGTGGAGTGACGGTTAATTTGCATATTACTCTTTTATTAGATAGGATTGCAGCTCTAGCAAACTTAACGGGTGACCTAAATCTCAATAAACGCCTGGCGTCATGGGTTCCCATACACTCTTTCCATGCCTGGAATCCTTAAATTGGAGCTCTGGCAGCATCGAAGCTATCTCTTAGAACTGAGTTGAAACTTTTCCATTCCTTGGCATTTGAAAACAGGGTATGAGGAGAACTTCTGATGTGGAAAACAAAGTAAGTTTTTAATATGAAAATTTTCAAACATATCAGTAGAAGAAAACAGTACAATAAACTTCCATATACCCTATACCCAGATTCAACAAGCTCCAAGATTTTCCTGTATTTACTTCAACTCTCTCCACCCTCTTTTCTTTTGGTTGGCTGTCGTATCATTTATTTAAAATTAACCAGCTAATATTTTATTATATTGACTGTGTAATGGACATTATGTAATGACTGTAATTTACATATTTTGGCATGTCATTAAAGCTACTTCATATTAATACAAAGGTAAAAAAATTGAACTGAGATAAAATATATTCTAAAATCTTTATTTTTAAGATCAAGTTTTAAGAAATTATTTAAAAAACCCAAAATACCACTTTATTCTTTTTCTTCCAAAAAGAGTGTCAGTGTGGGCCTTCGAGAAACCCACCAGCTGTGATTACTAGTGCAATTGTATTTATTATATCACATTCATTCACACACCAGAATTCTACTTAAGAATGTAAAAAATGCAACTGGATTTACAGAAATAATTTTCTAAACCACACGGGAAGTAGTTTAAATTAAAATGCATGCATAAACAGTATAAACAAGTTAGTTTATTTTTAAAAATTACAATAATTACAAATAGTACAAATTGAGGCATTTTTCCTGCTCCTGTGAAAGAAGCTGACAACCTTCACTTTCAGTAGGGTTTTTGATATTTTGATATGATGCACATTCAGTGATATGCTGCCTTTAAAAAAAATATTTTCTAAATAATTCCAGGAGGCCTATTAGTGATATATACATGGGTCATTTACCTCAAATCTCATTTCCAGAACTACTATGTACAAGTCCAACACAACTGGACTAGAACAGGGTAAGAAGGCACTGAATTGAATAATCTTTTTTCCCCAACAGTAATTTTTCTTTTTTAAATCCTCACTCAAGGATATTTTTCCATTGGTTTTTAGAGAGAGTGGAAGGGAAGGGAAGAGACAGAGAGACATCTATGTGAGAGAGACACATCGATTGGTTACCTCCCTCACACGTCCTGACTGGGGCTGAGGATCGAGCCTGCAACCAAGGTACGTGCCCTTGACCAGAATCGAGCCTGGGACCCTTCAGTCCATGGGCCAATGCTCTAACCACTGAGCAACCAGCTAGGGCCCAACAGTAAATTTTGATTATTCTCTAAATATTTAACAAATGAGTTAGAACTAAAATCATGATTTTTGGCTTTAAAAAGTATATCTGTGATTTTTAATGGGCTGCACATTTCCACTATGGCCAATATTACCTATTTTTATAGGTTTGCTATTGTTTAAGAAACAGAATTCTACAGTATTCAATTCTGTATGCTTTTTTAATCAGAGTCACTACTACTGCTTGAGGAGTCTGTTGACATAACCTCTACATCATCTTCATTTTCTTTATTATGTCCTGGAGGTTCCAACAAAAAGTCATTACTATGATTTGGTGGTAACATATTCATTGCCATATCATTTGACTGCCAGGGATACTGTGGAGCAAGGACATCTGGAGAAAAGAAAGAAGCACATATAAAAACACTTCTACTAGTAATTATTTACTTCTAGAGAACTCTTCCCTCCATGCAATTATTTTGAAGTAAGTTTTTTTTAGGCTAGAAATCAAAACACATTTGGCCAAATTAACATAGATCCAATTTATCAAGAAAGAGAGTAATGTTTTAGTAACTAGAACCTGTTTTATTTTTAAAAAATCATACTTTAGCATAAGTAACTATTTAGTCAGTAGATAATTTTTCTTTTGCAAAACATTCATAATTACAAATCACATATTTCCTATATCTATGGTTGTATGTACATATACAGGGTGAAGCAAAAGTAGGTTTACAGTGTGAGTATGCAACACATATTATTTTTCATTATTTACTAGAGGCCCAATGCACCAAAATTCGTGCAAGAGTAGACCTTCCTTCCCCCCCGGCTGCGGGCACCGGCTTTCCTCCAGCACCCGGGACCTGGGCTGGCTTCCCCTCCCCGGCCCCAGCTTCGTCAGGAATGACATCTGGAAGATATCTGGTCTAATTAGCATATTATCCTTTTATTATTATAGCTTCTTGTGTTACTTTCCATACAAATAACTGTATACCTACTTTTACCCCAACCTGTATGTTAGATGACATATTACTCTCTATATATTTTTAATATACATTATAAATAGTTAATGTATACTATACTATGCATTACAAGTTTAAACTGCTTTTTAAGTGTCAAATCCACTCTTCTCCCTGGATCCTAAAAACATTACTCCCTTGCAGCAGCCACACTGTTAAGCTTCAGTAGAGGGCACTGGAGGGACTCTATCAGAGGAACTGACTTCCTTTGGATCTGATGCTTTCTGTCTTACTCTTGTGGTGCTCACCTCTTAGCCAGTTTCAGTGGTGTCCCAGAGGATGGTTTCCCAGGAAGCTTCATCATTACCCCAAAGTGTAGCTTCCAAGCAAGTCTTGCTGGAATTCTAGTGGGTAATTTCCTGTTTGCCAGCTCTGGCCTTTGATACCTAACTTCTCTGCCATCCAGTGGGCCATGGCTATACCCCCTCTAATGAGGGCACCATTATATGAACGTAGGCCTTGGGATGGGGAGGAACCTTGGGTACTCTGCCTTGCTACTAGATGTAGTAGCTGCTCCCCATAGCTGTTATTCCCTTAATAGTTAGTATCTTGTTACTATACTAGTTGTTAATTCTTTAAAATTTCCTTGTCCACATTGCTGGTGTGGTTTCTGCCTCCTGAATAGACCTTGACTGGCATATGATATGGTACAAGTGAGACAGGCCACTAAGCCAGAACAAGTGGAACAGGAAACTGAGACAGACAGCTGAACAAACTGACAAGAGCTATTTATAGACACAGAAGGTCACCTCCCCAGAGATAACATCTGGGCCTCAGTTGTATTTCAGTTACAGACCCAGAAAAGCGGCAAAACCAGATGGGTGACACCAGGTCCAGCTGCCATGACTAACGATCCCCTCCCCTGACACTGACCAATCAGTGAAGACTATGACCCTGAGGAGCACACCTGGAAAACTGATGAACATTCTGTTGAAACCCTCCCCTGTGACCTCCCCAAAGATTCCTGCCTGCAAGAGAAATAAAAGCCTCAAGACAAAGGACCCAGCACTGGCTCTCCTTCCTAGGGGCACACCAGAACCTTCCTACCCCTTCTTCCACAGGCATGCATCTCCTAAACTCTAAGGGATCCCAGGAGGCTGTCACCAGGGCAGCAATGGGCAGCAGTTCATCCCAGGCAGCCCCCTGAACCTGTCCCCAAGGCCCCCATTTCTCTGACTTCTTAGTGAGCCAAAACAGACCAGCCTAGGCTCATTTCCCCAGGCCTTTCTTGTTTCACTCCCCAGCTTTATTAAATGTCCTCTAAAATTCACCTGGACTCCTGTTGTGAAAATTTTTCCTGCACAAAGTAAAAACCCCACACACTATCAGCTGACCCTAGGCAGATCCTCCAACAGCCAGGTCCCCTTTCCGTAACAAAATCACAAAGAGAAAAATGAGATATCCAGGGAAACTAATGCACAGTGAATTCCCAGTTTATACTTTAGACAATTAACGAAAATAATGCTTACAAAGCATTTTCAGTAACACAGGCGCATCCTTACAATGAGAAGCAAATAAATAAATATATTGTTTAGAGCACATTTTTAACAATGTAAATAAAACAGAGGAAAACAATAGATAAAATACTAAGTGATTGGTGAAAAGGTAGTATTTTCCTTTTTTAACTTTTAAAATGTTCTTCCAAATCAAAACAAGTCACTTCTATAAAAGATAGCATATGGAAAACATAAAATAACATACAAGAATAGCACAAACCATACTATATGCGAAACTTGAGCCAAGTCTCAGAAAAATGATATTTTATAAAGTTATTAAAAGCCTATACAAAGCTTTGTTATTCATTTTAACTTGGTTTTTTTTTTTAGGAGTGTATCCACTTTATCATCTTAAACTCAAAGTATGTATTTCTTACTGTTTATACAGTATGTCTCACAATTTTATTTTATTATTATTTTTTAATCTTCACCCAAGGATATTTTTTCCATTGAGCTTTAGAGAAAGTGGAACAGAGAGAAATAGTGATGTGAGAGAAACACATCAATTAGTTGTCTCCTGCACGTGCCTCAACCAGGGCCTGAGCCGGGGAGGAGCATGTAATCGTGACCGGAATCGAACCTGGGACTCTTCAGTCCACAGGGTTCTATCCACTGAGCCAAATCAGCTAGGGCTGTCTTACAATTTTAAAAACCAATGTTTAGAACAATAAAAAAAAGAGAGAGCCCAATGCCTGAGAAAAATGGCATATTAACAAATGAGAGAGAGAAAGGTCAGTTTATTCTAATTTCATAACCTCCATCTAGAACGATCCTTAAACTAAAGAGTAGAATAAATTGGCAGAAAACAGCTATTAAAATGAATCGGATCTGGTACCTCAACTTGTTCAACAGCCAAAACTTTGGTCTGTCTGAAAGCATTCTTTTAATTAATACTAGAGGCCCAGTGCACGAAATTCGTGCACGGGGGTGTGTATCCCTCAGCCCAGCCTGCACCCTCTCCAATCTGATATCCCTCTCACAATTCAGGACTGCTGGCTCCCAACTGCTCACCTGCCTGCCTTCCTGATTGCCCCTAACCGCTTCTGCCTGCCAGCCTGATCACCCCTAACCACTCCCCTGCCAGACTGATTGCCCCTAACTGCCCTCCCCTGCAGGCCTGGTTCCCCCCAACTGCCCTCCCCTGCAGGCCTGGTCCCCCCCCCAATGCTCTCCCCTGCAGGCCTGGGTCCCCCCCAACTGCCCTTCCCTGTAGGCCCGGTCGCCTCCAACTTCCCTCCTCTGTTGGCCTGCTCACCCCCAACTTCCCTCCTCTGCCGGCCTGGTCACCCCTAACTGCCCTCCCCTGCAGGCTTGATCAACCCCAACTGCCCTCCCTTGCAGGCCTGGTCCCTCCCAACTGCCCTCCCCTGCAGGCCATCTTGTGGTGGCCATCTTGTGTCCACATGGGGGCAGCCATCTTGTGTCCACATGGGGGCAGCCATCTTGTGTGTTGGATGATGGTCAATTTGCATATTACTCTTTTATTAGATAGGATTACCTGGCAATCTGCCTGCTGCAAGTGCATCTCCAGGTAAATGACCATTCACACCATTAGTGGAAGGATTGTTCATCTGACCCAATAATCCACTTCTCATCTCTAAATCAGTTGGGTATGGTCTCCGTGGGTCCCCTAAAAACACACACAAACAAAACAAAAACCCAAACCCAAAACAGATGACTTTTAATTCGATTGGTTCATTTTGAAAACTCAAGCTAAACGTTCAATTTTGAAATATGAAGGACATCTTATCAATTGTTATTAAGAGGATAATATATTTAATACATGTATTTTTATTTCTTCTCTGAATCTTCACCATAATATACTATTCTCTATATAAAAAAATGAAGTTTGTCAATTTAGCAAAAATTCAAAATGACAAGTTTAGAAAGTTAAAATCATCTTGACTCTTCTAACTTAACTGCATTATTTAGTATGAAAATAGTAATAATACATACTCTAGGGAGAACAGATCATGACACTTCTTTTTTTCTCCTGATAGAAAGGTCTGAATGCTCATGGAAGAACTGTCTAAATTAAAACTCTTTTCTAACCAATCTCATTCATCTTGTCATTTAAAGACTAATTCCTTGACTTTCCAGTGGAGTATCAGGGGTGAGTAATCTTTATTTCCAATCATAAAAGCATACTAAATAGCAGTTTGGGGTTGATCAAAACTGGGCCAGATTTGGACCAAATTTTTGGTAATATTTCTCACAAATTCCAGTTACTGACCCCAAACAATATAGTTACTCTTAGTTTTTTTAGTATGGCAAAATACCAAAATAACATCAGGAATTACTGAAGTTGAGATAACTATCTCCCACTCCTCCCAAGGCTGCTGCTCTACCTTAATGTCTCCATCTTATGTTTTACCCATTGTCTATTAATATAGTTGCAGCTGGTTACTCCTTTGCTGTCTTTTTTACTCCAGCTCTTCCCAGTCCTGTGTGTTTGCTATTGGGACGCTCAGTGCTCTATCTTTATTACCTAACTAGAGGCCTGGTGCACGAAATTCGTGCATGGAGGGGGGTTGTCCCTCAGCCCAGCCTGTACCCTCTCCAATATGGGACCCCTTGAGGGATGTCCGACTGCCCGTTTAGGCCCAATCCCACCGGATCAGGCCTAAACGGGCAGTCGGACATCCCTCGGTGGGATCGGGCCTAAACGGGCAGTCGGACATCCCTCTCACAATCCAGGACTGCTGGCTCCCAACTGCTTGCCTACCTGCCTTCCTGATTGCCCCTAACCACTTCTGCCTGCCAGCCTATCACCCCCTAACCACTCTGCTGCCAGCCTGTTTGCCCCCAACTTCCCTCCTCTGCCGGCCTGGTCACCCCTAACTGCCCTCTCTTGCAGGGTTGATCACCTCCAACTGCCCTCCCTTGCAGGCTTGGTCCCTCTCAACTGCCCTCCCTTGCAGGCCGGGTGCCTCCCAACTGCCCTCTCCTGCTGGCCATCTTGTGGTGGCCATCTTGTGTCCACATGGGGGCAGGATCTTTGACCACATGGGGGCAGCTATATTGTGTGTTGCAATGATGATCAATCTGCATATTACTCTTTTATTAGATAGGATAGAGGCCTGGTACAGGGGTGGGGGCCAGCTGGTTTGCCCTGAAGGGCGTCCCGGGTCAGGTGGGGGTTCCCTTGGGGTGTGGGGCGGCCTGAGCGAGGGGCCTGTGGTGGTTTGCAGGCCGGCCACGCCCCCTGGCAACCCAAGCAGAGGCCCTGGTATCTGGGATTTATTTTCCTTCTACAATTGAAACTTTGTAGCCTGGAGTGGAGCCAAGCCTGGGGCTCCCTCCGAGGCAGGCAGCCATTTGTGTTGGGGTTATAATTGAAACTTTGTTGCCTTAAGCGGGTGGGCACGGCCAGGGTGTGCGGAAAGCTTTGTTTCCCCTGTTGCCGGCGGCAACCCTGGCCTGCTCTCTCAAGCTCCGTTCTGCCGCCATTTGTTTGAATTTGTTTACCTTCTATAATTGAAACTTTGTAGCTTGAGTGGAGGCTTAGGCCTGGCAAGGGCAGGCAGAAAGCTTGGCTTCCTCTGTTACCTAGGAAACCTTGCTCTCTGTGGCTGTAGCCATCTTGGTTTGGGTTAATTTGCATACTCGCTCTGATTGGATGGTGGGTGTGGCTTGTGGGCGTGTTGGAGGTATGGTCAATTTGCATATTTGTCTATTATTAGATAGGACTAGAGGCCCAGTGCATGATTGAATCATGCATGTGTAGGGTCCCCTACACGCTTTCGCTTTTCGCGGTGGAGATGGGTGCCTGTCCGCTGGTGCCGGAGCAGACAGGCACCCAGCTCCCCCGCTTTTGATGGTCCGCGGCCGCTGAGGGTGGCTACCCTGCTGTTGAGAGGCGCAGGGGGCAGGACTCCCGCCCCCTGTGCCTCTCAACGACCGCTGAGGGGGGCTGCCGCGGACACCTGGCTACCCTGCCGTTGAGAGGCGCAGCTGGGTGTCCGCGGCAGGCCCCCTCAGCGGCCGCGGATCTGGCCGTTGAGAGGCGCAGGGTAGCCCCGCTCAGTGGCAGCGGATCCGTGCCTCTCAATGGCCGGATAGGCCACCCCGAGTCCCGCCCCCCAGCCTCCTGCCACCCAATCGTGGGCGTAGTGGAGTGGTGGTAATTTACATGTTACTCTGTTATTAGATAGGATAGTTGGAATTGTCTGTTTCCCAGGCTGGAATCTTTGTGGAAATCCTAATGGCTCTAAAAAGTTGGCTTCTGGCCAGCATGGGTTTTACAGGCATATAAATCTATAGCTTTAGAATCATCACATATTATCTTGTGCTTTTAAAAATTATTTATTATTTAAAAAATATAAAACAAACAGGTCCTAGTGGCAATAGCTTTGTAGAAAACCAAACCAATAAAACCAATGACCTATATTCTTACTTATAAAACCTTAAAAATGTGAAAATACGTAGCTAATGTTACATAAGTCTATATTTAAATACATTCTATATCTAAATCTTTTTCTCTATTTTTGTGTACAGTCATGTAAGAATTTTCACATATATCTAGTAAAAAGAGAAGTATTTTTACCTGGAACCCAGGTCAGTGGGGCACACACAGCATTACTTGCACTAATCCTATGTGCATACTTAATTATTTCTTCAGAGGAGATAGCACCTGAGAGAGTCAAGAGTTGATTATAAAGACAGAAGTTCATAAATGCATAAACCATAGTTACATTTAACACTTAATTTTTAAATGATCTGAAAATAGGATAATCTGAGTTCCCTAATAATATCTGAATGCATAATGTGACTTAAATCATATATATATATTTCTAAACAAAAGAGCAAGACATTCAGAAAAATCAGCTGACATAATTAAAATATTAAATTTGGGAGATTAGCATGAGAATGCTCAATGACCTCAATTTTTAACTACCATTAAATACTATTACTATTCTGAAAGCAACAGTGAACACAAATAAAAGAGAACAGAATATTTCATTTCCCAGTGATATGCAAATCAGAGCAGCAGTTCACACTGTATCACTCAACTGTTAACATAACGGACTCTAAGCTTATAAGTAGACCTAAGTAGAAAGATGTTTACAATATATTCCTTAAGTAAAAAAAAAAAAAAAAAAAAAGCTGTGAAATAATATGTACAACATGACCTGACTTTTTTTTAGAATATATGTATACATATGTATTTGTACTATTCTTGGTATATATGTGTTTATAGATCTAAAAAAACAACAACCCTGTCCTAGCCAGTTTGGCTCAGTGGATAGAGCGTCAGCCTGCGGACCAAACGGTCCTGGTCAAGGGCACATACCTCGGTTGCAGGCTCCTCCCTGGCCCCGGCCCTGGTTGGGGCTCATGCAGGAGGCAACCCATCAATGTGTGTTTCTCTCACATCGATGTTTCTTTCTGTCTTTCCCTCTCTCTTCCACTCTCCCTAAAAATCAATGGAAAAATATCCTCGGTTGAGGATTAACAAAAATAACAAAAAAATTCTGGAAAGACATACACCAAATATTAAGTTATCTGAAACAGGAAAAGAGGAAAGTTTGATAAGTCTGAGATCATTAAATGTAGATTATTAAAGGAAGCAGCCAGAGTTTTCATTACAATTCTGACTTTTAGTATGCAAAATAAAAGATCCAAAATGGGAGCCTTCTAGAGAGAAGCTGGAGGGAACAGGAAGGCCTGCTGTGTTTCTGCAGGACTAGTTCTAACTTCATGATGCTCTTAGTCCCACTACAACTGTCCAATGGATGTTTTCTTTCATCCTCTGTCCTATCTTTCAAGACTCAATTCAAATCCCACTCACTTCCAGCTCACAGTTCTCTTCTCCCAACAATTTTTTAAAGCCATTGTCTTTACTCATATTTGAGTACATAGCCATAACTTGCCTTATATTATTGCTTTTTATAGCTGAAAGAGGATGTAAGACTTGGGCACAGCACTAAAACATAGCTGACACTTTACAATGAAAATTTATTGGAACCTTTTGACAGCAGCAAATGATGACTAATAATACTCTCATCAGTTTCTTGAGACTAAAAGTTGATTTTTTTTCAGAAAGTCATTCAGTGTTCCCGCAGTACTAACCTTTTCTTGCCTTATCTATTGATTTCAGTTTTTCTTTTGCTTGGTAAACTGCTGTTGCCTAAAGAACATTAAAGAGAAATATGGTTTATTCTTCACAATATCAAGTGCAGTTTTTTGCTTAATTCACAATATCACTTATCCCACAGGAACAATATCCAATTTGGAAATCTCCACTATTTACTTGTAATATTCTGAAACAGCATTGGATATTACTTACATCACAGTTATACTTAATGAAGCAAATATTATATTCATGAATTAGCCTCCATTCACAAAATTACTTGCTGGAAATAACGTATAAATTGGATTGTTTACCAACATTTTTCTTTATGTCCTCTATCATTCAGAAGAGATCTAGACCATGAACCAACCCAAAAGCATCCTATTCTTTCACCTAATTCAAGAATAAAATATCTAAAAATTTATTTTTTAATTTACAAGATATATTCTTGCATTGATCTCTTATTCATTTATATATTACCATTACCTTCATGCTTAGTGACTTCTATATGAACTTGTCCTCACCCCCACACTTCTCACAAAGGTACACTGAAGGGTAAATTGAGGTTAACCTAGGATTTGCAACCTCAACTATAATACAGTGATTAAGAATATGGCATTGAAGAGATTTAGGTTTAAGTTACATCTCTACTTTTTACCCTCCTTAAAATCTTGGTTTCTTCATCTTTAAAATGCAAAATGACTTCATATAATTGCTATGAAGATTGAGATACTGCAAGTGAAGAGTAAAGCACAGGGCCTGGTGCACAAGTGATCAATAAATGTCAGCTGCTATTACCTATATCATAAAATTCAGTGTTCACTGTCTTTAACTCAATAATTATATTTGAAACTTAATCTAAAGAATATAATCCGAAATGCAAAAGTAAAAAAGCTTTTCTGAAAGAATATTCATCGAAGTATTCTTTGTAACAGAAAGTTAGAAAACTAAACGAGGATATAATTATATAAAAATGTTTTAATTTTAATAAATAGTAATAGAATGTCAGTTAGTACCTTGTTAATTACGATAAAAAAAATGTACACACCTGAGACTGAAAGGATCTACACCAAACTGTAAATAGTGACAGTCTTTGAGCAGTGCGACTAAAGGCAATTTTCCCTCTTCTTTCTACTTTTTTTGTATTTTCTGAATATCCTTTGATAGGCAAACCTACTTTCTGGAACATCTCCCATCTTGAACAATTCGTTTCTCAACCAGTTGTTCACAGAAAAAATGTCTCGGTTTTGGGCCTGACAACCCTTTCATGCTGATATCTCAGCGTGACAAAAAGCATCTCTCAGGCAAAAAAGGAGAGAATGCTTTTGTTGCTGGCGAAATCAAACAGACTAGTACAATTTTAAAACATAAAGGGGCCACCAAGAGTGCTAATGTTGCTAAGGGTGTGAAAGAAGCAATGATCACAGGCAACTGAAGAGGTAGAAAAACTGTTGTTGATTTGGATAAACAAAAAGCAGTTAGCCAGTGACAGCATTTTGGAGGCAGTGATATATGAACACACAAAGATGTTGCATACTGACCTGAAAGACACCCCTGGAATGAGTGCTGAAAATGATTTCTTTAAGGCTAGTATGGGGGAGTTTGATAAATTTAAGAAAAGAAGTATTTACTTATAAACAGTATATTAGATATGTACTGTATATACTAGTAAGAAAGGTCAAAACAGGAAATTATTTGGGGGTCTGGAACGAATTAATTCAATTTATATTATTTCTAATGTGAAAGGTGATTCGATTTTCGAACACATCGCTTCTTGAACAGCCTTCCGAAACAAAACTGAGGTTCCACTGTATTACTTTTGTAATAAAAATAGATTTTATTAGAAGTATTTACTTGGGAGCAAAAAAAAACCCCAAAAGAAAACAAAACAAGTAAAGGAAAGAAAAAAAAAAAAGAAGTTTTTACTTGGAGTCATTTCTGTAGTAGGAGTGGTTAATTTATCCCAAACTGCTCAGGCTTCTATATATTGGAGCCCATTTTGACACATTTTGGAGAGATTTATCAGGGTCAAGAATGCCAGCTATGTCTGGTCCATATGAGAATCAAACAGCTGTGTCTGCAACACCACCATACAACAATTACATTAATTAGTATATAGTGAAATAACTGGGCAAATAATAGCAAATAAATTGCCTCTTGGAAACAGTAGCCAAGAACAAGAAAAAGAAAAACTAGAGCACTTGACACCTATCCTAATCCCACCTAGTTTAGGATGGAAGACTAACTAATATAAATTTTAATCAATTTATAAAATTGGTACATATTTTTACTGATTTTGAAATATTTGACCAGACTGAAAAGTTGTCACTTTCAGACTTGGAAAATCAAGTGTCTGCCATTTCGAAATACTGATAATAGAGCCCTGGCTGGTGTTGCTCAGTTGGTGGGGCATTGTCCTGTGCACCTAAAGGTTGCCAGTTCAATTCCCGTTTAGGGCCCAGGTTGCAGGCTTGGTCCCTGGTAGGGGATGTGCAGGATCGATATTATTCTCTCACATCAACAATGTTTCTCTCTCTTTCTCCCTGTCCCTTCCTCTCTCTTTCTCTCTCAAAATCAATTAAAAAATACTAATAGTAGACTTATTTGTCAAGAATAATGAAATAAACAATATCTTTGTTAAAGAACCAGACTGCCAACTTACCAGTATTTGCTCGGCTTCCTTTAGCTGTTTTTGTAATTGCTGAATATCACTGTCTCTCTTCTCAACTTCTTTTTCTAAAACTTGCATTTCATGGTGAATCTTTCCCTGATTAAGTGCCAATTTCATTAGTTCCTGAAATTCTCCATCTCTGTGAATTAGTAACTCCAGCACCTGTCAGATAATAATTGATTAAAGCAGACAACAAAATAAAAAGCTACATTCCAATGAAACAAATAATCCATCTAATACTTGTCTGGGTTATAAAATTTTAACACATTCAAGTATTTTTAATCCTTACTGAAAATAAAAATAGCCTATTTATAATTATTTTGGAAAACAGATTAATATTAATATTTCCTTCTTTTTGTAATTATGTGCTATTTTTTCATACAAAACAAAACTAGCCTTTTAGAACTAGCAATATGCTAAACAAACAAGTTAATTCATTTCCCAGGGAAGAAAAAATTTAAAAGTTTATCTTTAAAAATACAATGCAGTGGAGGTTCCCCCAATTTTGATACTTGAGATTATTTTAGTTGGCACCAAGAACTTAAAAAACTTTATAATTACACATGTGTGCTAGTATTAGAAAAATGTAACTGTCATATAAAACCTGTGATTTCATGTATCGTATTGTTCAGGATGAAGATAGTTTATAAAGAGCAATTTAAAAAAATAGTAAATAAGTTTTGGCACTAACTATGAAGGTTAAGAAGCAAAAAATAGGAAGTTTGGGTTCAAATCTCTAGTTTTTTATTTATTAGCAGTATGACAAGGGGAAGTTATCTGACCTCTTGGAGCCTGCTTTCTCATTAGGAAAAGGGCAAATAGCAGTACTTTATCACAGACAGTTGTTATGAAGATTTATGATATAATGTATGTTAAGTACACATAGAAAAGCTCAATGAAGGGTAGTTGTCATCACCCACCTGCCGTTGACTACAGAAGCTGCAATCTAATCTAAATACCCTTACTTTACTATGCTAGTAGGACATAATATATCAGAAAGGAAATGGCTATCCAAATTCAGAATCAAATTTTTTAAAATATATTTTTATTGATTTTAGAGAGGAAGGGAGAGGGAGAGAGATGGAAACATCAATGATGAGAGAGAACCATTGATCGGCTGCCCCATTTACGCCCCCCACTGGGAATCGAGCCTGCAACCTGGACATGTGCCCTTGACTGGAATTGAACCTGGGACCTTTCAGTCCTCAGGCCGATGCTCTATCCACTGAGCCAAACCAGCTAGGGCCAGAATCAATTTTTAAAATATTATTAAAAATTTGTTAAAGTCTAAAAAATACAGATATGGGTGCATTCTATTTCATCAGCTTATAATCCCCATTCTTCTCAAGTCACAAGAGGAGAAACCTAGGTTTCCATTTCCATAAAAGCTATATTTAAAAAAAAAAATTATTAACCCAGTGATGGCGAACCTATGACATGCGTGTCAGCACTGACACGCGTAGCCATTTCTGATGACACGCGGCCGCTGAGGCGGCCGCATGCCGAGGATGAAACATTTGCTGCTCCTGAGGATGAAACATTTGCGAAATAATGTTTTTTCCTCAAAGTGACACACTACCCGAGTTATGCTCAGTTTTTTGGCGAAGTTTGACACACCAAGCTCAAAAGGTTGCCCATCACTGTATTAACCAAAGTTAGTAGTATACATTAGTTCCATGACAGCTTTCAAGAAATGTACACAGTTTGACCTATTTTATAAACCATCAGAGAATAGTAAAAATTCTCTTTAGATTTTATTGTTGAGTAGAAAAAATTATTCAACTGAAGTCAGAAGACCTAGATTCTAGTTCCACTTATCCATTAACCTTTAATTCATTTATCCACCCTGAAAGACAATCAGTTTGACGGGAGGTCAAACTGAAGACCATTAAGGTCTCTTCTAACTTTGAAACTCTATATATATGAAAATAGGAATATTAAAACAAATGGTGGTTAGAAAGTTTCAAATGGCATATCCCTCTAATATTTAACAGTTTTAATGACAATTATACAGGAATTCACACAGTACTAAGTATAAGATATAATTCACAGAATGCTAGTTCTTTATTTTTAAATATTGATTTTAGAGAAAGAGGGAGAAGAGAGAAACATCAATATGAGAGTGCAACATCTATCGGCTGCCTCCTTCATGCGCTCTACCAGGGGTTGAGGCTGCAAACCGGGCATGTACCCTGACCTGGAATTGAACCAGCACTCTTTTGATGCACAAGCTGATGCCCAACCAACTGAACCACACCGGCCAGGGCAAGAATTGCTAGTTCTTAAAAAAAGTATAAGAAAGGTTAGTGCAGCTTTTGGTTATGATCTTCTGAATAAACTGGGCGCCTGGTTCATAGCTAGCATTTACTAAGTGCCTAGAAAATAAAGTAAAAACTCATTTTTCACTTTTTGCTCATCCTATATAACAAAAGTGTAATATGCTAAGTGTCCAACTGATCAGTTGACCGTTCAGTCGACCATTTGACCAGTCGCTTTGATGCGCACTGACCACCGGGGGCAGAAACTCTGATCGGTAGGTTAGCTTGCTGCTGGGGTCTGGCTGATTGGGACTGGGCGAGAGGGCTGAACATGCCCTGGAGCCCTCCTGCAGTCCCTCCCCGGCCGGCCCCCATCAGCCCCGATTGGTCTCAATCGCTGGCCAGGCCGAAGGACCCCACCATGCACGAATTTGTGCACCAGGCCTCTAGTTTTGTATACATTCCTAATTAACCCCACGTTTTCGATAATAATGGAAGCATAATATGCTAATTAGACTGGACGTCCTTCCAGACGAAGCTGTGGCAGTGGGGCTGAGGCAGAGTTGGCCGTAGCGGCGGCGGGGGCCAAGCCCCTTGCATGAATTTCGTGCATTGGGCTTCAAGTTTAATAATAAAGAATCTGAGATTGGGATTCTTTTAATAATACATTTGTCTCTAGGCTCTTTTTCTGAAAACAAACCAAACCAATAGCAACAACAAAAACCCCCAATCCTAATATCCTTAAGCAAGCAGCTTTTTTTCAACTTGTAGCCTTATCTGATTCTCCCTCTCCTCTTGAGGGAATTGATTATTGAAGAAAACAAGTTCTAGGGCACCTCTATTTAGAGCACATCAGATTTCTCTGCCCTCAAAAGATATCATACAATGAAGTTAAGATAATGGGGGAGAAGAGTTAAGATAATCAGACACCGTCTCCTGTTCTGTCTTACATCTTTAAAAAGGTTAATCCTTCCCTTTTCTCTCAAAAAGTTTTTTTTAATTGTGTCCCCCTCCATAGTATAAAATGTGCACTCTTAAAAAGTCTTGAACCAGAAAACAAAAAATCTGTTCACTGTAGGAAATTAGGAAGCACAGAAAAGTATAAAGAAAATAAAAACTACCTGTAATCTCAACATCCACAAAATATGTAACCTTTATTAACAATTGTAGCCAAAACCGGTTTGGCTCAGTGGATAGAGCGTCGGCCTGTGGACTGAAGGGTCCCAGGTTCGATTCCAGTCAAGGGCATGTACCTTGGTTGCGGGCACATCCCCAGTAGGGGGTGTGCAGGAGGCAGCTGATCGATGTTTCTCTCTCATCGATGTTTCTAACTCTCTATCCCTCTCCCTTCCTCTCTGTAAAAAATCAATAAAATATATTAAAAAAAAAATTGTATGCTCTTTTAGTTCCATTCAGGTTGCATAAGGGAAACCAATCCTATATAATACAAACCTAATATGCAAATCAACCGGTGGAATGACCAGTTGCTATGACATGCACTGACTACCAGGAAACGGACACTCAATTCAGGAGCTGGCCCCAGCCTGCAGGCCCCAGGCCAGCCAAGGTGGGTGCTAGCGGGGGCCCCCTGATGGCCTTGCCGGTCACCCCGCAGAGGGAGACAACCCACGGCAGCGGCGGGGAGATTGCGGGGTGTGGGTGCTGGGGGGTAGGGGAGGGCCAGGCCGACCAAGGTGGGTGCCAGCGAGGGCCCTCCAACTGCCCAACCGGTCGGCCCACAGATCAGCCCTGATCGCTGGCCAGGCCTAGGAATTTTACCTGTGCATGAATTTCGTGTGCCGGGCCTCTAGTCCACCTATATAATAAAAGCCTAATATGCTAAGTGTCTGGTTGTCCGTCCAACCAATCAAAGGATAATATACTAATGATACGCTAAGGCTGCTCAACCACTCCCTATGACATGCACTGACCATGAGGAAGCAGACAGTTGACAGGTCGACCAGTTGCTATGACATGCACTGACCAGGGAGCAGATGCTGGTTGCTGCTGGGGTCCGGCCAATCGGGTTTGAGCGAGACGGGCTGGACATGCCCTGGAGCCCTCCCATGTTCCTTCCCCAGCTGGCCAACCTCCCGCGTCCCTCCCTGACCTCGATCGTGCACTGATGGGGTTCCTCGGCCTGGCCTGTGCCCTCTCGCAATCCTGGACCCCTCAGAGGATGTTGCAGAGCCAATTTCAGCCTAATCCTGCAGGCCAGGCCGAGGGACCCCCCTGGTACACAAATTCATGCACCGGGCCTCTAGTATATAATCAAAGGGTAATATGCAAATTGATCCTAATGGCAGAACGACCAGGAAGGACCAGTCACTATGATGTGCACTGACCACCAGGGGGCAGAAGCTCAATGCAGGAGCTGCCCCCTGGTGGTCAGTGCACTTCCACAAGGGGAGTGCCGCTCAGCCAGAAGCCAGCTCATGGGCTGGCCAGAGCAGTGGCAGTGGTAGGAGCCTCTCCCGCCTCTGTGGCAGCGCTAAGGATGTCCGACTAATGGCTTAGGCCCGCTCCCTATTGGGCTACATCCCCTAAGGGCTACCGGGCTGCCAGAGGGATGTCTGACTGCCCCGGGGAGCAGGCCTAAGCTGTCAGATGAACATCCCCCGAGGGGTCCCAGATTGAGAGAGGGCGCAGGCCAAGCTGAGGGATCCCCCCAAGTGCATGAATTTTCATGCACCGGGCCTCTAGTCCTACAATAAAGGGCTAGTTTATGAGAGCACTGATCTTTTTGATTCCAGAAACTATTTTGATCTCCATTTAACAAGACTTTATTGGATGATTCAAAAGATAAAAATGAATAAATGGGTAATTGCAATTAGAACTATAGGAAACAATACTGCTAAACCCTTAGACAACTATTTTCTTGATCACATTGTTACCTTATGTAAATGATACACATATCAATTTAAAAGTTTTAATTAGTAACTTAAAATGATCCAATCTTTCTGTCCTCACACAAAGTAAATATAAATAGGAAACTTGTGGAAATTATGGTTTGGTTTGGTTTTGAATTAAAAAAGAAGCCACTTACCTGGTTTTCTTCTCCAGCCTGTAACAACTTTTGGTTTCTTGAAATTGCCAGCATTTCTATGAGCTCCCTAAAAAGAGAGAGAGAGAGAGAGAGAGAGAGAGATAGGAGAAAATTTAAAAAAAACAAACAACCAACTAATTAACAAACAAAAAAACTCTTTGCAAAGTAAATACACTAGAGGCTTTCTTAACTTATCTCTACCAGACTTGCTGGATTCATGGTACGCACAGCACTAAGGACAAATGGCTACTGCCCCTCAGTCCACTACGACTGTGGACTTCAGCTCTCACTAGCTGTGTTTGCTATCAAACTTATTTATGTAAGTTTTACTTATTACTATAATTATATACATTAATATTCAATATATAAATACCAATAAAATATGATTGTGAACAGAAAAGTTGTTTTGGTAAAAACTGAAGTTAAATGCTTGGAAAGACTCAACAACAGCTGTAAAGAAGCAGGGGAAAGTAAAAAACTCAGCAAAGGTCTGCCCTAAGACTGCTTGATGAGAGCCTAAGTTCTTACTTCACTTTAAAGAAACCAAACTAGAAACTGCAGCCAATGCATTATGGGTGGTTTATGCATGAAAAACTCCTACATTAGGGGTCTGTCTGCAGGCCAAATCCAGCCCAGCACATCTACAATTTTCATAAATACTGCATTTTTGGAACAAAGCCATGCCTCTTCATTTACATATTGCCTATGGTTGCTTTCCTACTACAATGGCAGTTGGTAGTTGCAGCAGAGACCTTATGGCCTCCAAAAATATTTACAATCTGGCCCTTTACAGAAAAAGTTCCTTATCTCTTGTCTTATATAAAAAGATCAGTGAAAATATAACCTTTTATGTGTTTTAAGGTAAAATAAAACAAGAAATGGATGAGTCATTTTTAAATAATTTTCTACTTTAATTGAATTTTTAAATTAACCAAACAGGTATCATATAAAAGGCAGTAGAGGCCCGATGCACAAAATTCGTACAAGAGTAGGCCTTCCTTCCCCCGGCTGCCGGCACCGGCTTCCCTCTGGCACCCGGAACCCAGGCTTCCCCTGCAGCCCGGGCTTCGTCTGAAAGGATGTCCAGTCTGGTATAATTAGCATATTACGCTTTTATTATTATAGATTCTTACACACTATAATAAAATCCTATCTGTCTAGAAAGCTCATTTACTAGATATGCCAATCCTATAAGAAAACTAGTGTATAGAGCAGGAAAAGATGACTAGCAGGTAATATTCATATATTAGTTCCAAACTTGTTGACAGATGAGATTTTTCAGAAATTATGCAGGAGGGGACAGCTTCACAATTTGCTACCTCACATGACTAGCCTGCCCTAGTGTTTGTACTTTCTCCCTGGCCACCGGGCTATTTTTACCTCCCTATTTTCACCTTCCTTCCTGCTAACCTCATACTTTTTTTTCTGGTGTCAATTAAGACTCAACCTTCTCACAGGATTGTATATTGAATTAATTAGCTAATTAATGAAAAAAGTGGGTGGGGAATGGAAGGTCTCTTTTTTTTTTCCTGTCAGAAATAGACTTTATTAGGCACAGAAGGTGATTAGTGGGCAGAGTTACAAAATGGCTACCGGGCTTCCTCCCGAGCTGGAGTACAGTATGCCAGGGGAAGGACGGGTGGAAGAGTGTGTGTTTCGTCTGCCCGCTCCCTTCAAGGCTGCGTGCGGATGGCCCCATCCAGCCGGATGACCTCTCCGTTGATGAACGCGTTCTCGATGATGGACTGGACCAGATGAGCATACTCAGCAGGGTGGCCTAGCCGGCTGGGGAAGGGCACCTGGCTGGCCAGGAAGTTGCGCACTTTCTCGGGGAGGCTGGTCAGCAGTGGGGTGCCAAACAGACCTGGAGCAATGGTTATCACCCGGATGCCCACGGGAGCCAAATCCCGAGCAATGGGCAGCGTCATGCCCACGATGCCCCCCTTGGAAGCAGAGTATGCAGCTTGCCCAACCTGGCCCTCATAGGCAGCCACGCTGGCCGTGTTGATGATGATCCCACATTGGCCTTCCTGGTCTGGTTCATTCTGGCCCATCTCACCAGCCACAAGGCGGATCACATTGAAGGTGCCTATGAGATTCACATTGATCACGCGTTGGAAGTCCTCCAAGGTATGGGCCTGGTTCCTCTTTGAGTTATATGTCTTGAGGGCCACCGCAATGCCTGCACAAGTGACGGCCACATCCACGCGGCTAAACCTTTCTTTTGCTAAAGCCAGAGCTGCCTGCACGTCCTTCTCTGAGGTCACGTCGGTTGGGGCAAAGGCGCAGCTCTTCCCTAACTTCTTGGCCTGCTCCTCCCCATTCGAGCTGGGCATGTCCAGAAGCACAGCACTGGCCCCCTGTCCCACCAGTCGCTCCGCTGTGGCCAGACCTAGGCCCGAGGCTCCTCCGGTTATAACGGCAACCAGGCCCTTCACGCTCCGCCACGCCGCCGCAGCCCTCTTTCCCACGCCTCTGCCCACCCTGCTGCCCGCGCTCCTCCAATCTGGAAGGCCTTTACACACTCATGTGTCAAATATTTCTTGAGTGCCTATTACTTGCCAGGCACTTTCTAGATGTGTGGGTTATAAAAGTGAAAATTAGCACTTGAATTCTAATACAAGTGATAAGAATAACTAAGAAAATACAAAAATAAAACCAAAGTTAAGGGTTAGGAAGAAAATATATTTTCTCTTCCTTATGACTTAATAACATTTTCTTCATTAGTTTAACTTAATGTAAGATACACTGTACGCCTAGTCAGTGTGGCTCCACCTAAAACCACAAGGTCACCGTTCAATTCCTAGTCAGGACACATGCCCGGGATGCAGGCTTGATCCCAGCATTGCAGGAGGCAGCCAATCAATGATTCTTTCTCATCATTGCTGTCTCTCTCTCTCTCTCTTCCTCTCCCTTCGTCTCCGAAATCAATTAAAATTTAGTATTTAAAAAAAAAAGAATACAGTATATAATACATATACAAAATATATGTTAATTGATTGCTTATGTTATCAGAAGGCTTCTGAAAAATGGTAGGCTACTAGATTTGGGGGAGTCAAAAGTTATATGTGGATATTCCACTGTGTGGGAAATTTGTGCCCCTAACTTGCATTGCTCAAGGGTCAACTGAACTACACTTGAGATAAATGAGAGGTACACAGAATTAACAGACGGGTGTGGAAACTTCAAGACTACTATCAACATGGTTTCTGTGGGACAATGAATTCTGAATTACAAACAGGTTAAGAAAAACTTTTAGATTACAATCCATCTATGTTTTTATTTTTAAAATTTCTACAAAGACTACCTTATTCTATTTCATTTTACAAAGTAATAAATATACTGAAAAGCTACATAATCAGGTAATAGTAAAAAATATATCCCATATCTCAAACTCACTATTTTGAAAAGTCAGAGGTTACATCAACCAGAAACTTTTCATTTTTCATAAAAAACTTGAAACAAGAGAAAAATTCATTCAGAGGAAAATGACAAGCTTCCCAGGTCACATATTGGGACTTTACTCAAAGTCAATCACCTGGAACTGCCTCATTCTGTGGAGAAGTTTCAATGAATCTTAGGTGGCAAACCACAAAGTGACATGTTTTCCACACCACCACCAACCACCAGGATTGTAGAAGAGGTAAAGTTTCACTATCTACTGTCACCCTGTCTTTCTTTAGAGATGAACAAATAAAAGATCATGATAAGTCAAGAGAAAATCAGAGAAAAAGAAAAATGAACTTTTAAGACAATGGTTATTACTGAAGCCTATCACCTGTCAATAGATTCAGTGAGGACTACAAATTGACCGGAATCGATCCTGGGACCCTTTAGTCCGAAGGCTGATGCTCTATCCACCAAGCCAAACCGGCTAGGGCAAGAAATCAAAGTCTTTTGGCATTCTAGGAAAAAGAGCACTAGAGGAAATGCAACTTCTTTAGAGGAATAGAAAACTCAGCACCTCAATTGTACAAGTGGAACACTGAAGAATGAAGTTTCAGAAACAGTGAGGGTCTTGAGGAAAATTTAAACTATGATTCACTACGTGAGTGAGTAAGCACATTTCACCACACAGAAAATGCTATACTTGGTAATCAAGGGAAGAATGAAATATAAAGTAGGATAAATTGATCAAATCTAGGTACAAGAGAATTTCAAGTTAGTCTCAAATTTAACGTAACTTATAAATTATTTAATTATGCTATCTCAAGTCTAGAGTACATGGATATCAAGTATATGTACTCCTACCGATAGCGTTAGGAAAACACACCTAAGATACACAGCTCAGTAGCACAACAATCCAGAGGCAAGAACTCAAGATTGACTGCTGGGTTGTCCAATGTCAGAAAAAACTCTCCAAGACCATTACCCTGGATGGGCAGGCTAAGGATTTTAGTTCCTGAAATTAGTGAATATGAAATATATTCTAGGGAATATATTGAAATTCTAAGACTAAGACCCACTCCATGCAAAAGGCAGCAGCCACAACTCCCCAAAGGGTGAGTCACTTCTTCACAATATCAACATATTTACAGAAAAATTAATCACTACCATCCATACCATATGGTTGGTCAAAATGAAGAAATAATAAGGAACATTTTAATTTGACTGATTTCATACTCAACAACATCATCAAGATTCCTTAGCAAAGATTTTAGAAGCCAATCAAGTATTAGACTTGGCTTTCTGGTGAGAATTACTCCCAAAGAAGAAATAGTTCAAAGGACCATTTCAAACAGAAGATTCAGAATTCAAGAAGTGGAAAAATTGGGTCATACAGGAATTGGCTCATACAAAAGCAACAGAAGTATTTTCCAATTAATTATTAGTTCTGAATCTAATGAAACACAAATTTGTATCACAACTACATGGCTACCTACTTAAGGCACGTCAAGGTGCTCAAAGAGACAGTTTGGATGACCGGTGATTCTAAAAGCACTCGTTAGAATGAACGCACTGTTTTTCAAATGACAGTTGGTCCTATTTAGAAAAGCAGTGGGCCAGTCAGCATTTACGGGATATTAACTTGATCTTGAGTAACTTCCAAAGAATAAGCCCTCCACATAAACTAAATGAAGCTTCAATTAGTGTCCCAAAGATAGTCATGACACACAGAGCAGAAACATAAATTATTTAACTGAAAACTCTGTCTTGCTAGAGTCTTTTTACTAAGAAATCATCCTGGTATTCATGGACAGGATTAACTAACAAGGTCTCAGCCAGGAACTGCAAAGTCAACAAAGACAGAAGGAAATACAGCACTTGCATTACTTTGTGAACATTTACACAGGGCAACGCACTGACAGCTGCCTTGTGCCCGAGTTTCTTGTTCACTGTGCCGACTGCTGGATGCCTGAAGAGTCCATGTGCCCTACTTGTAGTCAAGCAATATTTGAGTCTAATAAAGGCTAACCCGTGAACTAAACACATGCACTATTTAACTTACAGTACGACATCATTTAATATTGTGCTGACCTAGTAATCTAGTAAGTAATGCTCGCTATGGCAAGGACTAAATCACAGTAGATAAAATGCTGATTATTAGTAGGCCAGGTAATACAATATATAAGATTTATTCTAAAGCTGTCAATGAATGTTGGCTGTGGAAATGGTGATATCTGAGCCGGATGAATGAATGAATGATTTATCAAGATGGATGTGGAGTGGGAATGACAGTAGAGCTGAGGAAGTATGACTGGAATGGGGTGCATTCAGGAGGTTGGAATGAAGGGCACGGAAGAGCGGAAGGATGTGACCTAAATGGGAATAACAGGATGGATTAAGAGGAGATGGAGAATGGCTTTATCTATTGTACACTTAGCTAAAGAATATGGACTTTATCTCATTAGAAGGTGGAAACCTAACGAATATCTTAAAGCAGAAAGGTGATCTGAGATGGCTTTTAAAAACATAGCTCCGCTCTTGGGCAAAACAGACAGATACAGCGGAGATGCATAAAGGCAACTAAAACTGTTGGGAGGCTGCATTAAGATTTTTGATGGGAGGTAAAATAGTGCGGATGGGAACAAGAGGTCAAATCTGAGTAACATTTTAGGAGAAAGAACCCAAACAATTTTCACACCCAAGTGAACGTGAGGACATTAAGAGGGGCACCAACTTAGCAGACTACCATGAAAGATGACGGAATAAAGAAAAGGACATGCAATTCCATCAGATTACCCCTGCCACACCCGCGGCACCGCAGCCACCCCAAACTGATCACTCCACCCGGGCGTGTGTGCTCCCTCCTCTCTGAAATCAGTAATATATATCGTTGCTGTTCCAACTACCCGCCGCTCAGTGACGGGTCAACTCGGTCTCGCCCTGCAGGCCTTCCTCCAGGAAGCCCACCCTGATGACAACCGGGACAGGCACCTGGTCCCAGCGCGGCCGCAGCCGCAGGCACGCCTCGGACGAAGTCACGGTCCAGCCTGTGTCTCCCACTTCCAGGGAGTGGGCTCCTCCCCGGCGACACCGTCCCACCCTCACCGCCGTCCTCCAGCGCCTGGCACCCGGTGGTGGTTCTTTCAATGTCTGCGGTGGCCGCGGTCGGAGGGGTTCACATCCGCAATCTCTAAGGCCGGCCACGGTTCTGACAGCCCAGGGATTCCTGGGTTACTGTCGTTACTAGAACGTCCTGGGGGCGGGGGGAACGCCGTCCGGCGACCGGGAGGGCTGCGGGCGCCGCGTCCACGACACGCGGGCGCGGTCTTCGGGTCTCTGCGCGCCGGGGTCTCCCTCCCGGCCAACCCCCGGAGACAGCCCTCCCGAGAGCCCCGCCCGGCGCAGGCCTCCGGCAGTACCTGGACAGGACCTCCAGATCTTCCAGCGCAGACAGCAGCCGCTCGCGCGTGCTGTTGCCGCAGGCCGCTCCCGACCCGCCTCCCGGCCGCTCCTTCTCCTTCTCGCCCACGGAGGACGCCGCCATGCTGCTCCCGGGCCGCGGAGGCTGCTGCGCCACTGCGCCGGCGCAGACGTGGGCGCGGCGGCAAAAGGGTCCCCGCGGGGAGGAGCGGCCCGGCCAGAGCGCCCCCTGGGGGCCTGGGGGTGCACTGCGGCACAGCGCCCGCTTCTGGGCCCGAGCGGCCTTCTCGGTTTCAACCCTGACAACAGTCAGACGCAGGGCGGTCAGCTTCAGGTGAGCCTTCTGTTCCTCCAGCTGGACTGTAAGGCTGTTGCTCAACGGGTTTTAAGCATTTGAAGGAAGTAGTAATGGCCTCCCTCTTGTGTCAACTTCTTCGTGAAATGGGCTGGGTCTTCTCAGTATTAACCTGTAGTCTGCATTCCCTTAACACGATTCCCACCTGCTGGTTGGCCTGTCAGGAGGCTGTGAGCACCATAGGACGGGGGCTGTAGTCCATGTTGTCGTCCCTTCAGTTTTCTTTATTGTAGTGAAATACACGTAACAACATTTACCATGCTAACCGCTGGCGGCGAAAACGGCACCGGTTGTTTCAGGAGATTGGGCCTGGGGTTCAGCGACCTCAGTTCCTGAGTTCTGGCTAAGGGAAGAATTCAGAGCCAAGACTCAAATTGTAAGAGAAAGTTAATTTAGAAAGTCACAGAGGTAGGAACAGTGAGCCATAGAGGAAATGGGCTCAAAAAAACAAGTTACAGCAAAAGAAGAGCCCCTGGAGCTTAGGGGTAAGAGAAAGACAAAAAAAAAAAAGTGCCTTGGAGGAAGGGGTGGGGAAAGACAGGCTTTCAGGCGTGTGTGTGTGTGTGTGTGTGTGTGTGTGTGTGTGAGAGAGAGAGAGAGAGAGAGAGAGAGAGAGAGAGAGAGAATGAATCAGGGGAGAATCTCAATGCATTCTTCATCAGCTTTCCAGGTGGCCTCCGCTGATTTGTCGGCGCCAGGGCAGGGTCACCTGTCACTGCAGCTGGTCCTGCTGTCAGCCATGACTGCACGAGGCCTAGATGTATTTGATGTGGACCAAAGCCTCATTGTCCTGGGGCTTAATGCTTCAGGGCTACTCTTCGTCCCCCTGGTTCTTTCCCACTCTGAGGGGGGGGGTCTAACTCACATGACCAGCAATATGCCAGAGGAGGAAAGGTCAGCGGAGGGTCCCAGCCCCAGGACCAGCGATGTGAAAGGTCAGGGGGTGCTAGGGGAGGAACGGTCACCCTGGAGCTAGGTACCAGCCCAGTTTTGCCCTGGGGCTTTACATCCTGGTGACCTTCTGTACCTGGCCTATCATCCTTGCTCTGCTCATGGCTGTCTAACTGCTTACTAAATTAACCATGTTTTCATGTAAAATTCAGCAGTATTAAGTATATTCATATAATTGTGCTACCATCACCACCATTCATCTCCAGAACTCTTTTTATCTTGTAAAACTGAAACTCTGTACCCACTAAACAACAACTCCCCTTTCCCTCTTCCCCGAAGCTCTTGGAAACCTCTACTTGCTGTCTCTGAATTTGACTGCTCTAACCTTGTAAGTGGAATCATGCAGTCTTTGTTCTTTCACGACTGGCTTATTTCACTTAGCATAATATCCTTAAGGTTTGCCCACATTGTAACATATGTCAGAATTTCCTTCCTTTTTAAGGCTGATAATATCTCATTGTATGTATAGACCACATTTTGTTTATCCATTCATCTGTCAGTGGAGCTTGGGCTGCTTCCACACTTTCATAATCCATTTTTATAATCATACTAGTGACCCAGTGCACAAAATTCATGCACATTAAAAGGGAATTAATTAGAGGGAATATTTTAATACTGCTATTTGCCCTTTCTCTATAAAAGAAGTGTCAGAGATGAAAGAAAATTAGTAAAATGTATATGAAAATCTTACTCCTGTCAGAGTCTGGGGTGCGCCACGGGAACCAGAGTCAAGTCCCCACCCACCCACGTGTGCCTTGAAATCGCACAAGACCCAGACCTGGCCGTCCCCACCCACATTGGGCTAGATCCAGACCCGGCCAGCCCCACCCGCATCAAGCCCCACCTGGTGGGGCATGCGGCCTCAGGTCGCCTGGCCTGGCGCCAGGGTGGGGGGCGTGGCCTGAGGTCCCCCAGCCTAGCACCAGGGTGGGGGGCGTGGCCTGAGGTCCCCTGTCAAGCCCCACCAGGAGGGGAGCGCAGCCTCAGGTCCCTGCTGATTGCTCATTAAGGCTCGTTACAGGAACTCGGCCTCCGTTGTGGGCGCAGCCATCTTGTGTCACGGAATCCCTGCCTCTGCTGTGGGGGCAGCCATCTTGTTATGGTGTGATGGTCAATTTGCATATTCCCTCTTTATTAGATAGTATGTTTCCTACAAAATATGTTGCTCATTGTTCAAGATGACTGTTGAACTGAATCAGTATAGTACGTAAGTGGTAGTTAATGAAATTAGTTAAAATAATTGCTGTAGCACATATTCGAAATCAGAACTGGGTGTCAAAGCCAAAAGTGTAGCTTAGCCCACTTTTCTAGGGTAGAACAATGTAAAGCGGACTTTACCTACTAGGGAAACCCAAAGTTATAACAGTATTGGGAATGGGAGTTCTATATCAGGCCAAGTTGCCGTTATAAAAGATGAGATGGAGAGATGCCAGCTACAGACATCTGGGAATGAGGTAGGAGTACCCATGCCCCCCTCATTACAGCATCCTGTCCTCTGGTCTGTTCTGCTCCTCACTCAGAGTTGAGGATTCCCTTAGGCCTCATGCTAAATAAATTTATTCATAGCAACTGCTGTTCAACCAAGAATGCCGATTTATTCACTTATGATGAACATGATTTTACTCATAGAGAAACCTATACAGAGAGCCAAATTATCACCAGTGCATTGCTTGATAAACTTGGATCAGAACAAATGAAGATAAATTTAAAAAATAACTAATGCAATCACCAGGATTTGCATCTCCATAGTGTAGGGATGTTTGTGTTAAAGAGATTGGAATAGGAGAAACCAAGATGGTGGCATAGATAATCATCTATACTTGCTGCCTCTCACAACCCCATCAAAGCCACAACTAAACCGCAGAAGAACTACCACCCAGAACCACGGGAAAGCTGGCTGAGAGGAAGTTTCACAACTAAAGAGGTGAAGAAAACTCATTGAGACCAGTAAGAGGTGCGGAGGCGCGGAAAGTGCTGGCACCTGGATGTGCTGCTCTTTAAACCGGGAGATACAAGTTCCCACTTGCTCTGAACTCCAGTTCCGGGCAAGACTCTGGGGGACCCAGACACATATGGGGAAAAACTGGACTATCTGGCATCAGGACAGGAATGCAAGGGCGTCTTACTCTTAGAGGTGCTTGCAGCGATCATTGTTCCTGCACAGGGGCGCGGGATGTGGAGAACCTGGGACTTCTCCAGTTCAGGGCAGCCATTGCTGTTTGCTCTGCCCTGGTGATTCCCAGGTACCCCGCCCCTCCCAATTTACAACCCCACCCAAGCTGTGCGCATCGGCTTTTGCATATGAATGGCCTGTCCTTTCATCTAAAAAAAAACTGCAGCTGAGCCCCAGACATTCCAAAAGTAGGCCCACTGCCTGGCAGCAGCAGCGGCATTGCTTCACAGCTGGGCCTCGTCTGAGCACTTCCAAATCCCATACAAAGAGGAGTAATCTGCAGATGTCTCTGTAGCTCCTGCTGGGCGGCCCCAGACAGTGGCTGACCTTGCACCTCCTTGGAGATCCAAGAGCCAGTATACCCAGTGGTCAGAGTGAGACCATAGCGGATTACAACTCTTCACATCCATAAGAGACACACTCAAGGGGCAGACTCAGTGAACACCAAAGCCCCACTGAAACAAGTCCTGCCCCATAAGGGTGTCTCCTGCGCAACAGACCTTCCACTATAGACACAGCTGGTCATCACAGCCAACTGGCCTGGAGGTCAACTCCTCCCAGTGATACCAACAGCAGTCAAGGGTTAACTACAACATGACTGTGCAAACAGCCTACAAAGGGGTGCACCAAGAGCATCCACCTCAGATGACTGGGGAGGATGAGCCACTGGGCCCTATAGGACACCAACCACACAAGGCCACTCTATCAACTCAAGGAGACTTAGCAGCTACCCAATACATAGAAACAAACAGGGAAGTAGCCAAAATGCGGAGACAAAGAAACAAGTCACAAATGAAAGAAATGGATGAAAGCAAAATACAGGATATAGAGTTCAAAACCATGGTTATAAGTTACTCAAGAATCTTCTAGAAACCTCTGAGAAATTTAGTAAGACCCTCAAGGATATGAAAAAGGACCAATCAGAAATCAAGCATACACTGACTGAAATAAAGAATAATATACAGAGATCCAACAGCAGACTAGAGGATCCTAAGAATCAAGTCATAGATTTGAAATATGAAGAAGCAAAAAACACTCAACTGGAAAAGCAAAAAGAATCCAAAAATATGAAGATAGTGTAAGGAGCCTCTGGGACCACTTCAAGTGTACCAACATCTGAATTATGGGGGTGCCAGAAGAAGAGAGACAGCAAGATATTGAAAACCTATTTGAAGAAATAATGACAGAAAACTTCCCCTACCTGGTGAAAGAAATAGACTTACAAGTCCAGGAAGTGCAGAGAACCCCAAACAAAAGGAATCCAAAGAGGACCACAACAAGACACATCATAATTAAAATGCCAAGGGCAAAAGACTAAAAGAGAATCTTAAAAGCAGCAAGAGAAAAACAGTTAGTTACCTACAAGGGAATACCCATATGATTGTCAGCTGATTTCTCAACAGAAACTATGAAGGCCAGAAGGGAGTGGCAAGAAATATACAAAGTGATGAATAGCAAGAACCTACAACCAAGATTGCTCTACCCAGCAAAGCTATCATTCAGAATTGAAGGTCAGATAAAGAGCTTCACAGACAAGAAAAAACTAAAGGAGTTCATCACTGCCAAACCAGTATTATATGACATGCTGAAGGGTATTCTCTAAGAAGAGGAAGAAAAAAGTAAAGATAAAAATTATGAACAACAAAGTGACAACAAATACATATCTATCAATAAATGAATCTAAAAATCAAGTGAATAAAAAATCTGAAGAACAGAATAAACTGGTGAATATAATAGAATCAGGGGCATAGAAAGGGAGTGGACTGACAATTCTCGGGGGTAAGGGGGTGTGGGGGTGTGGAAAGAGATTGAACAAAAATCTTACACCTATGGACCAGGACAATGGGGAGGGGGATAAGGGAATGGGGTGGGGTGGGAACCAGGTAGAGGGGAGCTATGTGGGGGGGGGGGGGGGAGAAAGAGGAACAACTGTAATAATCTGAACAATAAAGATTTATTTAAAAAAAAATAAAGGGATTGCAATATTTGTGTTCATAAGTCAGGGTGTCTTTCCCCCTAGACAATGCAAAAGACTAATGGACACCTTTTTTTTCCCCAATCATCTCCCACTTTTGTGCCTAACATTTTCTATTAATACAGTCAATCTCAGGCAATGGAATAAATTATATTTAAGCTTTCTTAATTACAGTTGTATTCTAAGCATGCCTGCCATTAGCTATAGTCTAGCGGTCACCAACCAGTGGTCTGCGGACCACTGGTGGTCCGTGAGGTCCGAAAGGTTAGCGACGGCTGGTTTAAGGAAACTGTCTAGTCAGTATCTTATGTTAGGTTTCCAAGGAGCTAAACTCCCACTTTCTCTGTGGGGTTTGTTTATTCAACTCTCACAGGTTCATCTTGGGCCAAGATTCCAGCAGGTGGGGGTGGGGTGTATTGGTGGGGGCTCATATTAGTGTAGCTTCACCATGAAAAATTCTGCCAGGATTATAATCCGTTAAAAATGACCGATTATAGCCATGTCAGCATGGTTCAGTGGTTGAGCATCGACCTATGAACTAGGAGGTCACAGTTCCATTCCTAGTCAGGGCACATGCCAAGGTTGTGGGCTTGATCCCCAGTAGGGGGCATGCAGGAGGCAGCCAATCAATGGTTCTCCCTCATCACCAATGTTTCTATCTCTTTCTCTCTCTCCCTTCCTCTCTGAAATAAATAAAAATATATTTTTTAAAAAGACCATTATAGGTTCTGCTTTACATACATTGGGGATCAATGTATGGCACTATATGTGTGTTGTGAAATCCAGACCTCCTGAAATTTATTGCGAATTCTTATACACATTGAACATGGTCTATAGACTGATAAGTAATAGCATATCCTACAGATATGTTCTTTTGAAAACAGTGTAGTCCAGGTGTGATAAAAAATATGAATTATTTATAATAAACAAATACAAATATTTTATAGTTATTGTAATAACTGAATTCCTGGTAAGTTTAAATGTAAATTATTTCTTCAATCTATAGATTCAAAAGAATAAGTACTACCTTCTTGTGAATTTTACAAATTTAACCTTCTAGGCACTGTTCTAAACACTTATAAAAATGAACTCATTTAACTTTCATAACACTCTTAGAGGTAAGTATTGTTATTATTTCTACACTAGAGGCCCAGTGCATGAATTCATACATGGGTGGGGTCCTTCGGGGCTGCCTGTGGGGATTGAGCCGAAACTGGTAGCCCAATGCCGCCTGCCACTCCTGCCTGCTGCTCCCGCTAATCCCGGCCCCGCTGTGCCCATCAGGAGAGGCTTGTGCTGCCACACCTGCACTTGCCAGCCGTGAGCCCTGCATCTGGCGCCCATCCTGAGGGTGGTGGGAGAGGGTGGGATGCCATCAGCACTGCAGGCAGGCAGTGGGACACCCTTGCCAGCCCAGGATCCGGATCCGTCCGGTTGTTGGGAGCCACCTGGTGGCCATTTTTATATAATTTCTTCCTTGCAGAGGGTCTAGGGAGGAGAAGTGGCCTTGGTGTCTGAGGCCAACTTCCAGGAGGCCAGTGGTGCTGTTAAGTTTAAACTGGTTTTTAAACTGGTTTTTATATTAAAAATTTGGTTGAGATCACAGAATTAATCCTCTCTTTTAATTAGACCATTAAACAATAAATTTTGAACTACTAATTTATCCAGAGAAAATACAAGTTATTTAAAAAAAAATAAATTTCTATACTTCATGCATTTTGTTGCCACAACTATATAATTTCTCCTAACTTAATTTGAACTTTAAACTTTTAGAAGCCTTAAATTTTAGCTGGCAAGTTATATACTTAGCATTTCTCAGATTAATAATAACTTCATATTTTTTAAAAAATGCAAGACATATTTAATTAATAGATTCAATTTTGTCTTCTAGATTTTTCATATGAGGCAAACTCAGATTAATATTTCAGTATTTTGTCATTTTAAAATACCTAGACATTTAATAAATTTTATTATTTAATTCAGAAAACTCTAAAGTTTCAAGTTGCCAACATTTTGGAGGCAAGCCTGTAGCCATTTAAATGCAAAATAGCCACATTCTTTCCTTACAGATAACAATCTAAGGGTTGCTGCTGCGGGAAAATCTATATTTTTGGCTGGCAAAACAGGTTTGGCCTAGCCACTTGATTTAAAACTACCATATTTTTTTCTGCTGGAAAAGGGCGACCAGCCCCTTCCTCCAATAAGGAGTGAAGCCAGTTTCCCCCTGGGCTACTGAGACCTTTATAATTAATATATGATTTAGCTATGTTTCAACAATTTTGAGATTCTAGAGCCAATTATTATTATCCAAGGCATTTAATTTGGCAAATTCTGTAACAGAGATAATTTACTGATTTTTTTTGGTGGCTTTAATGTTAACTTTGGAATGTGGTCCATAATTATTTTAAAAATTACCCTTTATTATGGAAATCTTTGGGTCATCTTTCTTTTGAGAAAAAACAGCTTTGGGTTTTATTCTGTAGCATTGTAAAGAGATTAAATTTAGCTAAAAACTCTCTAAAATCTGAAATGGATGGTGTGCACATTTGTTTTAAGTTAGCTTCTCTCTTCATGAGCACAGAAATCCCAGATGCATTTCTAAATTTTTTAAAACTTTTAAATTATAAACTGGAAAAATCATGGCAAAGATGAGGCTTTTTAAATAGCATTCTCAGGAGTGGGCATCCACCTTACAGGATCACCACGTGTCTCCCTTCCCCCACATCCTGTTTGTTTTGGGAAAATTTAGCAACTGACCTGGCTGCATTTCTTTTCTTATTAAATGAAAGGCATGCTTAATAGATGACAATAAACACATTAAACCAAATAAAATGACAGATCCTGATTTTTTTAATTCCACTTTCCATAGTAATCTATGGCTTTTAAAGTTATTTTTGCCAAATTTTGCCTGTCCTAAGGTGTCTGATAGTAATTTTTAAACAAAGCATTATAGAGTTTCTCAGCGAGAGTATTAGCAGCTCCACTCTCTCTAGCTGCCTTTGAATCTCTCGACACCAGAAGCAGAGGATTTGGCAAGGCTTTTTTTCTTGTTATGGACTTTAGAGTCTCAATAAAAATTAGGTATTTTGCAATTTGAACAAGAAGCCACATAGTAAATATGACAACGGCACTCTTTTTTCTTGAGCCTGATTTAAGAAAGTGCTTTTTGCCCTGACTGGTTTGGCTCAGTGGATAGAGCGTCGGCCTGCGGACTGAAGGGTCCCAGGTTCGATTCCGGTCAAGGGCATGTACCTTGGTTGTGGGCACATCCCCAGTAGGGGGCGTGCAGGAGGCAGCTAATGTTTCTCTTTCATTGATGTTTCTAACTCTCTATCCCGCTCCTTTCCTCTCTATAAAAAAATCAATAAAACATATTTTACAAAAAGGAAAGTGCCTTTTGACATTTTTAATTTCTTTATCCTTGAGCATGAAAGTTAAAAATTTACAATGATATTTTTGCCTTTAAACCGAATTCTTCTCCATAATAGTCTGGCTGAAATAAAAAGAATGTACTTGCGCACTTACGGATCCGCGGGCTTCCGAAGCTGACGTGAGCTTTACACGAGCTAATCTCCCACCATCCGGTGATTCACCTCTCCGGGTGATTGTTTTTTCACTCAGGCGAAATCTTCTTCTCCAGACATCCTGTTTCGAGGTGCCATTAATGCCGGGGTGTTACTCAGCATCTAGAAGGGTTCAGAAATCTGGAGAAGGGGCTGTGTGTAAATTAATAAAGAGACTAGACATAAAATATAAATTTAGAAGGCATTTTGGGGAGCCAGAGGAGACTTAGCTATAGTAACCAAGTTCTTTGAATCTCTGGACCCCTAGCTTTTTATTAACACAAATTGTCCTAAAGCAAAGCAGATATGCATATCAAAAGGTAAGGTTTGGTATACAGTAGGCATTGTTAGGTTGGGGGAACTGCCTTCAGCAGTCAGGCAGCAGGCAATAATATATGCAAATCTTTAGGTTTGGGGAAATGCTTTCGGCTATTCCAGCAGCAGGTAATAAAATGTGCAGATGTTCAGCCCTGCTAAAGCCTCAAGATTCATCAACCTTTTGATGAACGTTTTGCATTTTATTATGCCCTGCTGGAATTAGCTTCCAGCACCTTTCTGTATTTCAGTTGTAATTCCAGCTTGTTCCTGGAAGTATGTCCCTGCAGCATCCACCTACCTTGCCACCATTTTTAATCCAATTTGTTCTTTTTTAAAAAAATTATTTTTATTCTCATCAAAATAGCACTCAAAAGTTAACAAAAACAAAAGTACTCAGTCACCACCTCCCTAATCCCCATATCATGTCACATCATTCTCCCTAGCAGCAACCACTCTCAGCATTTAAATTTTTAAAAAATATATTTTTATTGATTTCAGAGAGGAAGGAAAAGGGAGAGAGAGATAGAAACATCAGTGATGAGAGAGAATCATTGATTGGCTGCCTCCTGCAAACCCTCTCACTGGGGATCGAGCCCACAACTGGGCATGTGCCCTTGACTAGAATTGGACCTGGGACCTTTCAGTTCACAGGCCAACACTCTATCCACTGAGCCAAACCAGCTAGGGCTAAATTTTTTTTCTATACTTTATTTCCATGTATATATATTTTTTAATTCTCACTGATGAGAGAGGGCGGGGGGGCGGGGGACATCGATATGTTAGAGAACCATTGATCAGCTGCCTCCCTTATGTGCCCTGACCAGGGACTGATTGAACCCAAAACTCAGGTATGTGTCCTGACTGGGAATCAAATCCACAACCCTTCTGGTATATGGGCGATGCTCAACCAACTGAATCAGGCTATTTACATATTTTTAAAATAATATGCACATGTTCTATATGTCTATTCAACTCTTTTAGAAATTAATTTCTGCCCTAACATGATGAATAAGGATTTTCATCTCTTTTATGTGTCCCATTTTCTTCCTCTATCTTTTTTATTGATAGAATCCATTTTTTGTTAGTCAGTGCTTACATTACTATACAATTATTTACATATAACTGTGTAATTATTATTTATTTGAGATACCCAATAGATGCCCAAAAACTCTGAAGAGCTTTAAAAAAAAAAAAAGAACAGAACAGAAAATTTCTAAAACATCAAAGTGCATCATATTGTTTTGTGGAAATGTCTTCCAGTTATATATTTAAGCATGTGTGTACTAGGACAAATATAAAATACATTTTTTGCTGTTGATTGAAATATTTTGCAAGAATTGGAGGGTAGGGAGGATACCAACCCCACTTCTTAGAAAAACAACACCTTCTGCCCTGGCCGGTTTGGCTCTGTGGATAGAGCGTCAGCCTGTGGACTCAAGGGTCCCAGGTTCAATTCCAGTCAAGGGCATGTACCTTGGTTGCAGGCACATCCCCAGTAGGGGGTGTGCAGGAGGCAGCTGATGGATGTTTCTAACTCTCTATCCTTCTCCCTTCCTCTCTGTAAAAAAAAAATCAATAAAATATATTTAAAAAAAAAGAAAAGAAAGAAAAACAACACCTTCTACCTGAAGGGCCCCAGGGCAGAGGCTGTATAACTTGTATTTCAGAGGCAGAAAGTTAAAGCAAACCAGTACAAATAAAGCGGTGTGTTGAGATAATTATCTAGGATGCATTACACAGGTGTGTGTGTGTGTGTGTGTGTGTGTGTGTGTGTGTGTGTGTCATTGGCTAAATTGTATGCCCTCAAAATTTGTATGTTTTGACCCTACCCCCCAGTGTCTCAGAATGTGACTATATTTGGAGGAAGGACCTTCAAAGTGATGATTAAGTAAAAATAAGTTGGTTAGGATGGGCCCTAATCTACTACTACTGATGTCCTTATAAGAACAGACCAGGGATGTGTGCACACAGACAAAAGACCATGTGAATCAAGCCTCAGAAAAAACCAAACCAACACCTTGATCTTGGACATCCTCCAGCATCCAGAACTGTGAGAAAAGAAATATCTGTTGTTTAAGTGGTATTTTGTTATGTCAGCCCCATCGAACTAATACAGAGGGGTTGTGAGTCAATGAGTATCTGGAGATTTCTAAACATTGCCTTGAATATACCTTTGACTTTTTTGCTCTGTCTTTATTTGTTCTACTCTCTTGGCAAGACCACACACTGGGATAAATGCAGCTTGCCTGTACCAATGCAGTTGAAAATGGCTGGAGAAAAACACACAAGATAGTTAACTGATTATACTTGAAATTCATGACTCCAAACCCGAGACCTCCAGTGGGCCTTGATGCTACTGGGCAATCAGACTGTATATTCTTGTTCAGATACTCTCCACTGTCCTTGATACAATTTCCCATTTCCTTTCTACAAAACCCTACCATCTTCATTCCCTCCTAACTACTCTCAGCTTAGGACTGTTCTTTCTAATTCACTGAAAAAAGAGGATAATTTAGAAGAGAGGACTTGCATAGACTCCTGCCACCAGCATGATCTCCCACCCATCAGCATCGTACCCACAGTCCTGCCACCTACTGTACATTCACTTCAACTGCTCCTGGCCAGAGTACATTCTCCTATTAGCTCCTTTTCCTTAAAAAGGCATTGAATAAGCAGTTCACCTCATCATCCACCTTATCAGTTTTTCATCCTCTATTCAGTATTCCCATCATCATACTGCTGCTATTTTTCTTATTTTAAAGACCTCAACCCTACTTTCTTCCCCAGCAACTAATTCACCTCTTTGCTCCCCTATGTAGCAATTTTGTTTACAATTTTATTCCTTCCTTATGTTGATTTCAATTAGTTTTTCATCCTCATTTTCCTTCAAAACTCAGCTTGTAAAGGCCATTTAAGACTTCCATGCTGCTCAGTGCTTTCTGTGTTTGATCTCTCAGGAGCCCTGAACATGTCAATCTTCCCCTTCTCCTTGATAACAGTTTCTTCACTTGGTTTCTGGGATGCCAGACTTACTTCACTTTCCTCATCCTTTCAATCTCTCTGGGTGGTTCCACCTCTCAACCCTGACCTCTAAACAAGAGTGTTTTAGGGCAACTTGTTACTTCTCATCTCTATGTACACTCACTTTTGATCATTCACATAGTCCAGTGCGTTTAAATATAATCTGTAAACTTATATTTCCTACTCAGACCTGTCCTCTGAATTCAGGCTTGTATATTCAACTCCTATTAGATACTTCTACTTCTTCCATTGGGTGTCTAAAGATATAAGCAAAACCAAATTCCTTATCTATACCCCTGCTTCCCCATCCACCCACACCACACTTCCTGAAACCTTCCTCAACTCAGCTGATGGAACTTCCTCAATTCTATTGTTTTATCCTTGACTCTTCTCTTTGTTTCTCATACACTATATCCAATTTATCAGAAAATCAGGGTAGTTATGTCTTCAGACCATGCCCAGAACTTGTCCACTTTTCACTTTTTCTCTTCTAATTGCAGGTCCACATTTCCATCATCTCTCACCTACGTGTACAGAAATTGCCTTCTAACTTTTCTCTCTGCTTCTCCCCTTACATCTGCAGGCTGTTTTCAACACAGCATCAAGAGTGATCCTCTTTAAAACTCAAGTTATATCATATTATCCCTCAGCTCAAAACTCTGCAGTGGCTCCCCATTCCATTCAGTGGAAAAACCAAACACAAGGAGGTATGAGACCTGACATAATCTGATCCAGCATTACTTTTCTGACCTTCCCTTCCCTTCCCTTCCCTTCCCTTCCCTTCCCTTCCCTTCCCTTCCCTTCCCTTCCCTTCCCTTCCCTCCCCTCCCCTCCCCTCCCCTCCCCTCCCCTCCCCTCCCCTCCCCTCCCCTCCCCTCCCCTCCCCTCCCCTCCCCTCCCCTCCCCTCCCCTCCCCTTCCCTTCCCTTCCCTTCCCTTCCCTTCCCTTCCCTTCCCTTCCCTTCCCTTCCCTTCCCTTCCCTTCCCTTCCCTTCCTCCCTTTCCCTCTACTTTACTTTACTTTACTTTACTTACTCTGTTCCAGCCATTCTGGTTCTCAAGCATGCCAGGATACTCCTGTCTAAGGACTCACGCTGGCTACTCTCCCTGCCTTTATCTGTTGGCCCCCCAATAATCACATGGCTAATCTTTCACTTCTTGCACAAATCTCCCTTTTTCAAGGAGGCCCACCCTGACCACCCTATTTACATTCCATTCTGACCCCCACATTCCATTGCCTCTACCCTGCTCGTTTTTTCCCCATAGCACTTATTTTCTAACACTCTATATAATTTAGTGGATGAGTGTTTTGCTAATTGCCTCTTCTAATAGAATTTAAGCTCCAGGAGACTAGAATTTCTTGTATCTTTTGCTCACTGATATATCCCCAGTGCTCACACAGAGTGGGCACCATAACTATTATTGGATTTGTTGTTGATGGAGGTGCTGAAATCACCAAAGACACTGAACACAAACTGTAACTATTTAAAGGTTTGCTTCTAAATGCCAAAACATTGTTTTCAAACTTTTCTATCCATATTTTCCTTGAGGATTCTCAAAGTAACTCCAAATATTTATAATATCCTTAGCCAAAAATGGAATATTTTGCAGCTGTAGGGGAGTGTCAACTTTCTTCTACCTTCAAGGTTCTTTTGACTGGTATAATAACCAAGTAGACATGAAACATTAACAAAATAACCAAATTTAATACACATATATGTATGGGGACCCCACATACATGAGAGTCAGAGACCCTACATGCAGGAGAGGTTCAGAGATAGAAAGGGTAGATGGGTATCTAAGACATTCTGAGCTAGGGATGAGATAAGGTATGTTGGGGGATAAGAGTCATTGCAGAATGATAAACGGAGCAGATGTTCAGTAAAGAGAAGTTTGTATTGCCCTCAGACAGGTTAAAAGAGATTATCTATGGTAATCTCCCATTATAGGCAAGGCCTCTAATTAAAATTCGTCCAGGTAGTCAAGGGAGGTGAAGTCAGAAGTTTCTCCTGAGCCCACAGCTAAATTGCCCTTAGCTCAGAATAATCCACACACTACAGAAACACGTCTTCTGGTGACCAGCTCTGAATCCCCACACAGAGTAGTGGTGGGGACTGTCACAGGTACCTTGCAACTCAAGAAACACTACTTATGAAGCTACTTTCCCCAGCCAGTTTTCAAAGTAAGTTTGAAAGCTCATATTCAAGGTCAAACCCACCAGGGTGGAGTGGAGAGTCAAACTAAGTAATTTCTCTACAGGCAGTGAGAAAAGGTGAGTAAGACAACTCTGGTCAGGGAAAGCTTCCTAAGAAGGTAGGAGTTGGCTGGGCTAAGTGTTGAAGATGAGGCTGGAAAATTGAGAGAGGAAGAGAGAGGGAGAGAGAAATATCAATGATGAGAGAGAAACAACAATCCTCTGCTTCCTACACACCCCCTAATGGGGATGGAGCACACAACCTGGGCATGTGCCCTGACCAGGAATCAAACTGGTGATGTCCTGATGCATGGGACAATGCTCAACCAACTGAACTACGCTGGCCGGGCAAAATAGGAACATTTAAATTCTGAAAATTATTCCACTCTGCTATGCTAAATAATTGACCAGCAAGCTAAGTAGCTGAATATCTATAATTTGTAAAATTTTGGGTTTAAAGATATTTATTATTTATTTTGACAGTTAATAAAATTATATAGGATTCAGGTGTACAATTCCATAATACATCAACTGTATTGTGTGTTCACCACACCATCAATGAGTTTGAGTATTTCTTGAGATAGGCCTGTAATGATATAAACTTCCCTGTTATTGCAACTTTTGTGGTTTTCCCAACATTTTAATATTTTTTATTGGTATTCTTATTTGTGTCTATGAACTGTATTTTTCCATGTATAAGACAACCCCCCTCACTTTTCCAACCCAAAACTAAGAAATGAATATTTTAAACATAAAACAGAACACATTTTTATTTAGTAATTACTGTAGGTAATGTTTATATACTAGTACTATGATATTATGCAGCATATCACTTTATTCAGCCTCTGTTGCATCACTGCTCTCTTCTTCATCACTATTAATTCCAGATATATCAATTTCTTCAACTTCTATTGTATCATTGCTGTCTTCTGAGTCACTGTCTATATATGTGAGATCATCCTCATAAACTGGTGGCATTTCCTGAGCTAACTTTGTTCATGTTCTAATGGTCAACCCTTCTCTCCTCATGGAATTGAAGCACCATTTCACCTTTCCTGTAAAATCAACAATGTTCATTTCGCTTGCAAACATTCTTGCCTGACATTGAATAAGCTTGGTTGACACACATAAGCCACTCTGGCACTGCTCCATAATCCAAGTCTTAAGTCTCTGCTCCAAGTTTTCCCATTTTGCTGGTTTTCCTCTTAAGGCCTTCTTCTTTTTTGGCATCTTAAGGAGTTGTTCTTCCTGTTTTCTCCACTGTCTTGATCATACACTCAGTGGGAGGAGGTCCAAATTGTCTCTCTGCAGCTCTATTTCCATGCTCTTTTGCATAGCTGATTACATTCAGTTTGAATTTTGCAGAGTAAGACAATGGCTTACTGGTATTTATCTTTTTATTTTTTGACATCTTTATGGGCTCAGAACACTCTAGTCCCAGTTGCATCCACGCACCCTCCACCTTCATCTCCAATTACGGCATCGGCTGATGTCAGTAACAATAAGGCTTATGGTTGGAGGAAGCCTGTTTAACAACATAAAGGGCAGCTACGTGCCTCGGCTGACTTTCGTGTATAAGATGCCTCTCGATTTTCAGTCTAATGATTTTAGAAAGAAATAGTGTCTTATACATGGAAAAATACAGTATTTTTTGATGTCTTTTATTTCTTCTTTGATCCACTCGCTTAGTAGCATATTGTTCATTCTCCACATATTTGTAATTTTTCCTGCTTTTTTTGCAGTTGATTTCCAATTTCAAAGTATTTTGTTCAGAGAATATGCTTAGTATAATTTCAGTCTTCTTAAATTTGTTGAATGTAGTTTTGTGTCCCAGCATATGGTTCATTGTATACTAGAGAAAAAAAAAATTATAATCTAGTGTTCTGGGATTAAAGGCTCTGTAAATATCGATTGTGTTCATTTGGCCTATGTGTCTTTTTGTTGTTGTTAATCCTCACCCAAGGATATTTTTTTCTGTTGATTTTAGAGAGAGTGGAAGGGAGGGGGAGAGACACAGAGAGAAAGAAACATCGGTGTGAGACCTGTTGATCAGTTGCCTCCTGCACGTGCCCCAACCAAGGCTGACAATTGAGCCTGCAACCAAGGTACATGCTCTCAACTGGAACGGAACCCAACCCTTCAGTCTGTGGGCCAATGCTCTAACCACTTAGCCAAACTTGCTATGGATCTAATGTGTCATTTAAGGCCAATATTTTCTTTCTCTTTTATTTTATTTTTAATAAATCTTTATTGTTCAAATTATTACAGTTGTTCCTCTTTTTTCAGCATTTCATATAATACTGGTTTGGCGGTGATGAACTCCTTTAGCTTGTTCTTATCTGTGAAGCTCTTTATCTGACCTTCAATTCTGAATGATAGCTTTGCTGGGTTGAGTAATCTTGGTTGTAGGTTCTTGCTGTTCATCACTTTGAATATTTCTTGCCACTCCCATCTGGTCTGCATAGTTTCTGTTGAGAAATCAGCTGACAATCGTATGGGTGCTCCCTTGTAGGTAATTAACTGTTTTTCTCTTGCTGCTTTTAATATTGTCTCTTTGTCTTCTGCTCTTGGCATTTTAATTATGATGTGTCTTGGTGTGGTCCTCTTTGGATTCCTTTTGCTTGTGGTTCTTTGAGCTTCCTGGACTTGTAAGTCTATTTCTTTCACCAGGTCGGGGAAGTTTTCTGAGATTATTTCTTCAAATAGGTTTTCAATATCTTGCTGTCTCTCTTCTTCGGGCACCCCCATAATTCAGATGTTGGTACACTTGAAGTGGTCCCAGAGGCTCCTTACACTATCTTCATATTTTTGGATTATTTTTTCTTCTTGCTTTTCCGGTTGGGTGTTTTTTACTTCTTTGTATTTCAAATCTTTGACTTGATTCTTGGGATCCTCTAGTCTGCTGTTGGGTCTCTGTATATTATTCTTTATTTCAGACAGTGTATGCTTAATTTCTAGTTGGTCCTTTTTCATATCCTCGAGTGTCTCACTAAATTTATCGGCGGTTTCTAGAAAATTCTTGAAAAACCTTACAACCGTGGTTTTGAACTCTATATCCAGTCATTTGCTTTCCTCCATTTCTTTCATTTGTGACCTGTTTCTTTGTCTCCACATTTTGGATGCTTCCTGTGTTGATAGAGTAGCTTTGTGTGCTAGGTGTCCTATAGGGCCCAGTGGCTCAGCCTCCCCAGTTACCTGAGGTGGACACTCTTGGTGCACCCCTTTGTGGGCTGTGTGCACAGTCTTGTTGTAGTTAACCTTTTGCACTCGGATGTCGAGTGTGACTCGACACGGTTAGCATTAGAATAAAGGAATTGAGAAAAAAGCAAGCGAGTGCAAAGGGTTAAGCCTTGATTGTTGTTGGTATAACTGGGAGGAATTTACCTCCAGGCCAATTGGCTGTGAGGATCAGCTGTGTCTATGATGGGAGAACTTCTGTGCTGGAGATACCCTTATGAGGCAAGACTTGCTTCAGTGGGGCTTTGGTGCTCACTGAGTCTGCCCCCTGAGTGTGTCCCTTATGGATTTGCGGAGTTGTAATCTGGATGGTCCCACTCTGACCACTGGGTACACTGGCTCTTGGATCTCCAAGGAGGTGCTAATTTAGCCTCTGCCTGAGGCCACCCAGCAGGAGCTATGGAGAGATCTGCAGATTCCTCTTCTTTGTTTGGGTTTTGGAGGTGCCCTGATGAGGCCCAGCTGTAAAGCAATGTAAGCTGCTGTGGGGCCTTGGGCCTTCTTTTGGATGTTCTGGGTCTCTCTGACTCAGCTGCAGTTTGTTAGGTAATTTTAGATTTCAAAGGACCAGGCCATTCATATGCAAAAGCCTCTGCGCACTGCTTGGGTGGGGGCGGGTCTCAGGGCAGAGCAAACAGCAATTGCTTCCCATCAGCCCTGCTCTAAGAGGTACCCGGGTCTCAGTGTCCCTCAGTAATTGCTGCAAGCACCTCTGAGAGAAAGCCACCCACGAGTTCTGCCCGATGCCAGACAGTCCAGTTTCTCCCCGTATGAGTCTGGGTCCTCAGAGTCTCGCTCGGAACTGGAGTTCAGAGCAGCCGGGAGCTTGTGTCTCCCTCCTGATTGAAAAAGACAGCCGCGTCCTCAGTTGCCAGCCTTCTCCGCGCGAGTGCCTCCGTACCTCTGCCTTTACTTCTGCACCTCCTCTGAGTCTCAGTGTGCTTTTCTCTTCCCTTCTAGTTGTAGAATTTCCACTCAGCCAGCCTTTCTGTGGTTCTGGATGATGTCCGTTTTGTCTTTTAGTTGCAGTTTTGAAGTGGTTGTGCGAGGCAGCAAGTTCAGGTGTTTACCTAGGCTGCCATCTTGGTTTCTCCTCTTCTTCCTCTTTTAAAAATATATTTTTATTGATTTTAGAAGAGGGAGAGAGAGATAGAAACATGAATGATGAGAATCATTGATCAGCTGCCTCCTGCACGCCTCACACCAGGGATTGAGCCAGCAACCCAGGCATGTGCCCTGACCAGGAATTGAACCGTGACCTCCTGGTTTATAGGTTGACGCTCAACCATTGAGCCACCCCAGCCAGGCAAGGCTAATATTTTCTTATTGATTTTTTCTATTTGGTTGATATATCCATAGCTGTCAATGAGGTATTTAGGTCTCCTACTATAATTGTATTTTTGTTAGTTTCTTGCTTTAGTTCTGTTAGTAGTTGCTGAATATATTTTATTGCTCCCTGATTAGGTTTGTATATATTGAAAAAACATTATGTCTTGATGTATTATTACCTTTATAATTATGCCTTTAAAAATTTTAAAATATGTTTTTTCAGATATAAGTATGTCTACACTCACTTTTCCTTGGATGCCATTTGCTTGAAGTATAATTTTCTACCCTTTTACTTTGAGTCTATATTTGTCCTTCCAGCTGAGATGAGTCTGTTGAAGGCAGCATATATTTGGGTATTGTTTTTTAATCAAATTTGCTACTGTATACCTTTTTTTTTTTTTTGGTAAGTTTCAGTCTATTTATACTTAGGGTGATTATTGATATATCAGGATTTTCTGTAGCCATTTTATAGAAATTGTTTTCTGGTAATTCTGTGTCTCCATCTTTTTTTCTTGTGTTTCTGTCTGTTACTTTAGTTTGGTGTTATTCTATGATTTTTAAAATCTGCGGCACCTCCCCACAGCAGGCCCCGGCCCAGTCAGGCCCCTGCCCAGATCAGGGATGGGGGCTGGCTGGCCAACCGTCCATGGCCCCTCCCCGCAGCTGGCCCAATCAGTCCGATTAGGGTAGGCTGGCTGGACCCCACCTGTGCACGAATTCATGCACTGGGCCTCTAGTTCTCTATAATGACCCCATCCCTCCCTTGCACTACCTCAAGATTTTGAAGATAGTATATTTATAGGGTTAGTGTTCTTTAAATAACACAGAGACTTCATGGTAGAAAAATGTCATAAATAAAGACATAGTGATGATTAGTTTAAATCACTCATTCAAACCACACAAAACTGCATTGACTTGATCTCAAAAATGGCAAAGTTTAAGTCATTGTTAATTCTATTATCTCAAAATGCCCCCTTAGGTTTTTATTTCATTACATAAATTTGCAATCATTAGTTCCAAAACATGATATGTCTTCCTGTGATCCTTGAGAGCATTAATTTAGGTACTTCAGAAAGGGGGTAAAGTTTCTCTCTGTACTATTCAGTCTATTAGTCAAGTGTAGCTGAAAGGGTTAATATTTCGCCCAATTTTCCACTTATCTTTCATGTTTTACTTGAAGAGAAAGATGATTATGGATAAAATGTGCTCTCATTGTGTAGAAGTTTTATGTATTTGGTTTTATAAAAAAAACTAGAGGCCCGGTGCATGAAATTTGTGCCAGCGGGGTGTGTGTGTGTGTGTGTGTGTGTGTGTGTGTGTGTGTCCCTAAGCCCACCCTGCACCTTCTCCAACCTGGGACTCCTTGAGGGATGTCCCTGTGGGATCGGGCCTACACTGGCAGTCGGACATCCCTCTCACAATCTGGGACTGCTAGCTCCCAACTGCTCGCCTGCCTGCCTGCCTGATTGCCCCTAACCTCTTCTACCTGCCAGCCTGATCACCCCCTAACCACTCCCCTGTGAGCCTGATTGATGCCTAACTGCTCCCCTGCAGGCCTGATCTCCCACAACTGCCCTCCTCTGCTGGCCATCTTGTGGTGGCCATCTTATGACCACATGGGGGCGGCCATCTTGTGTGAGGGTATGACAGCCAATGTGTATATTACCTCTTTATTATATAGAATAAATAACACCCTTCCTTAATATAAAATTATTCAGAAACACCTCTGTTTCTATCATTTGGAAGTTGTAATGGCAGTCACACAGTGTGGAAAACATAAATAGCACAGAAATAATGCACTATAGTAAATTGAGCTTTAACCTCAAAGAAAGTAACAGCAAAAGAGGAAGCACTTGAACCCAACAAACCTAGATTGATTTGGAAACTGTGATTATCTACTAATGTGTCCCTTAACTTTGTAAACCTCCTGTTGTTAAATGGTGGTAGACCCCTGCACAGGAATTGCTGTAAAAACTATCTAATATTAGTTTATAACTGCAGCTTCTGAGCTTTTATCAGAACCACAGAGTGAAAAAAACCCATTTCCCCCAGATTTCCCAAAATGCCAAAGTTAAGTTGTCTGTTATTTCTACCCTAGAGATTAGCACAAAGATAGACTTGGGAAAAAGTTACCTCTAACTTGGTGTAAGGATATTAGCCAATGGGGAAATTAGGACTAGGAGTGGAAATGAAGTCCATCTATCTGAATATAAAAGAAAGCACAATGGTTAGGTGAGAGCTTTTTTTTGAGCTTCTTTTAAATTTTTTTTTTTTTTTTTTTTTTTTTTTTTTTTTTTTTTTTTTATTTCAGAGTGGAAGGGAGAGGGAGAGAGAGAAAAAAACATCAATGATGAGAGAGAATCATTCATCAGCTGCCTCCTGCATGCCCACTACTGGAGATCGAGCCTACAACCCGGGCATGTGTCCTGACCAGGAATCAAACCATGACCTCCTGGTTCATAGGGTGACGCTCAACCACTGAACCATGCTGGCCAGGCATTCTTTGAGCTTCTGTAGTTGAATACTTCAGCTTTTCTTTTTCTGCAAACCTGTTGATTAGAGAGATATACAGATTCCACAAGCATAAGCCTCCATAGTTTAAAATCTGAGCTTATACCTGACAAGTGGAATATTCAGCTTTGAAGAACAAAATATCAGATATTATGAACCAAAAAGGGCAGCCATTGAGGAAAACCTAGAGCTCAGAGAGCCTAAAATAGGGCTTTCTTAAAACTCACTCAATATAAAGGTACATTCTGTTTCTCTTACTCTACTTATATTCTCTTTTTCATTCTTAATCTTGCTTATTTGCAATTACTTTCTTTTAAAAATCAATATTGCCAGAGGTAACCCCCTCTCCCCCCCACTTTTTTTTAAGAACCAGTGTTTGCCTTTGTTGATTCTTTCTAAAAACCTTTGTTTTCTATTTTGGCCTCAATTATTTCTCTTCCATTAGGTTCATTCTTTTTTTTCTTTTTTCTTTTTTTTTTTTTTAACTTAAGTATATGCTTAGCTCATTATTTTTAAAATTTAATTTTATTATGTAACTAGAGGCCCGGTGCACGAAATTCGTGCACGGAGGGGGGTTGTCCCTCAGCCCAACCTGTACCCTCTGCAATCTGGGACCCCTCAAGGGATCGGGCCTAAACGGGCAGTCGGACATCCCTCTCACAATCCAGGACTGCTGGCTCCCAACTGCTTGCCCGCCTGCCTTCCTGATTGTCCCTAACCGCTTCTGCCTGCCAGCCTGATCACCCCCTAACCACTCTGCTGCCAGCCTGTTTGCCCCCAACTTCCCTCCTCTGCCGGCCTGGTTACCCCTAACTGCCCTCTCCTGCAGGGTTGATCACCTCCAACTGCCCTCCCTTGCAGGCTGGGTGCCTCCCAACTGCCATCTCCTGCTGGCCATCTTGTGGTTGCCATCTTGTGTCCACATGGGGGCAGGATCTTTGACCACATGGGGGCAGCTATATTGTGTGTTGCAGTGATGATCAATCGGCATAGTACTCTTTTATTAGATAGGATGACATTTCTTTCTTTTCTTTTTTTTTTTTTTATCCTCACCTGAGTATATGTTTCCATTGACTTTTAGAGAATGTGAAAGAGAAAGGGAAAGACAGAGAGAAACATCAAAGTGAGAGGAATACTTAGATTGCTTGCCTCCTTCCTGAGCCCTGACCTGGGCCCCAGCCAGGGAGGAGCCTGCAACTTAGGTACATGCCCTTGATCAGAATCTAACCTGGACTCTGCGGTTGGCAAACCTAGACATTATCCACTGAGCCAAACCGTGTAGGGCAGGTTATGACATTTCTTAGCCCTCCAGCAGCGGACCTTCATTTTTTTCTCCAGGAGTGTGGTGGAAAAGCCCTAGATCACTTTTTTGGATTCTTATACCCAAGTTACTAAGAATATTACCAGTGGCATACAGGGAGCTTAGCCAATGAGTGGTCAGAAAAGGTATTTCCTCTGTAGTTCACACCTATCTCCTGTGATCTCCGGCTCCACCCCTGCCAAGGCCTAAAGCCTCCAGCCCTGGGCAGGGACCCCCAGCTAGCTCTGATCGCCCTGCTCTACCCCCAGCCAAGGCCGCAAGCCTCTGTTTGAGGCTCAGGCCCTGGGCAGGGACCCCCAGCTGGTTCCAATTGCCCACAGACACCCACAGCTGGCTCTATCGCCCGGCTCCACCCACGGCCAAGGCTGCAAGCCTCTAGGCTTGGGCTCTGGGCAGGGACCCCCAGCTGGCTCCGATCGCCCACAGGGGACCCCAGCTTGCTCTGATTGCCAGGCTCCGCCCCAGTGGCCAAGGCCGCAAGCCTCTGGCAGAGGCTTGGGCTCTGGGCAGGGACCCCCAGCTGGCTCCAATCACCTGCAAGGGACCCCAGCTGGCTCCACTGGAGGGCTCCATCCCAAGCCAAGGCCTAAAGCCTCTGGCTGAGGCTTGGGCCCTGGGCAGGGACCCCCAGCTGGCTCCAATCACCTGCAGGGACCCCCAGCTGGCTCCGTTCGTGGGCTCCACCCCCAGCCAAGGCCTAAAGCCTCTGGCAGAGGCTTGGGCTCTGGGCAGGGACCCCCAGCTGGCTCCGATCGCCAGGCTCCGATCACCAGGCTCCGCCCCAACGGCCAAGGCTGCAAGCCTCTGGCCAAGGCTTGGGCTCTGGGCAGGACCCCCAGCTGGCTCTGATCTCCCCGCTCCGCCCCCATCCAATGCCGCAAGCCTCTGTTTGAGGCTCGGCCCCTGGGCAGGGACCCCCAGATGGCTCTATCCCCCGCTCCACCCAAGGCCAAGGCCTCAAGCTTCTGTTTGAGGCTTGGGCCCTGGTCAGGGACCCCCAGCTGGCTCCAATCACCGCAGGGGACCCCAGCTGGTTCCAGTGGCCCAGCTCCACCCCCAGCCAATGCCGCAAGCCTCTGGCTGAGGCTCGGGCCCTGGACATGGACCCCCAGCTGGCTCCGATCGCCTGCAGGGGACCCCAGCTGGCTCTGATCACCTGTGGGGGACCCCTGCTGGCTCTGATATTCCCCTCTGATCTTCGGCTCCAATATCCCAGTTCCAACAACTGCGCTCCGAGGCTGCAGCCATCTTGGTTAGGTGTATTTGCATATTCCCTTTCTGATTGGCCGGTGGGCGTGGCCGGTGGGCGTGGCTTGTGAGTGTAGCGGAGTGATGATTTGCATATTACTGTTTTATAGATAGGATGCTATGAACTTGCTTCTAAATATCACTTTAGTTGGGCCATCCAAGTTCTTGTAGGTAGTATTTTAAAAAGTCATTAATTTAGCATCTTTGTTAAAGGTGTGTATAAAGTACCAAGTCAACTACCTGAGGCAAATAAAGTCACAAAGGAGGAACTGATCTACTACTTTATTCCAAAATGATGGTGTGCCCCCAAAATAAACGCTGGTACTTCAGCTGTCCTCTTTTTATAGTCCTCATCTTCAGAATAACTTTCAGTCCCATAGTTTTGTACACCATCTATGTCACAACTCTATTTTTTAAAAAAGAAAATCTCCAAAGTGGCACATACAGTTAATTATCTACATGATATCCACACAAAATTTTCTAATAGCTTATTAAAACTTAAAAGAGTCAAACTCACATTAATTGAAAAAAATACCTTTGAAACCAATTTTACAACAAAATAATATGGAAAAAATTATTTTAATATTTTATATGTTTTCTTGTTGCCTACCTTTCATCCTATGCTCTTTAATACCTGATATTTGATATGAAATTTATAATTATATACATTTTAAAAAATATTTTTTATTGATTTTAGAGAGAGGAAGGGAGAGAGGGAGAGAGAGATAGAAACATCAATGATGAGAGAGAATCTGCCTCCTGCACACCCTTTACTGGGGGTTGAGCCTAAAACCTGGGCATGTGCCTTGACTAGGAATCAAACTGTGACCTCCTGGTGCATAGGTCAATGCTCAACCACTGAATGACACTGGCTGGGCTATCATTATATACTTTTTCTTTATGATTTATATTTTTGCTAATTCTCTGTATACATTAAAAACATGAAAGGATATTCTTAGCATAAATAGAATAATAATTTACATTGATGATTCTCCATAGATAAAGCAAGCCTAGTTTTAGTTCAAAATAAGAATCTATTTGCAAATTAAATTCCATAAATGTTAAATAAATTTAAACATTCCCTTAACATATTTCATTAGGTAGTATCTTAATTGTAATTTAGTTCCAAATACTTTCCTATTTCCATAATGATTATTATTATTATTTTAATATATCTTTATTGGTTTCAGAGAGGAAGGGAGAGGGGAGAGAGAAAGATAGAAACATCAACAATGAGAGAGAAACATTGATTGGCTGCCTCCTGCACGCTCCCTACTGGGGATTGAGCCTGCAACCTGGACATGTGCCCTTGACTGGAATCAAACCCAGGACCCTTCAGTACACAGGCTAATGCTCTATCCACTGAGCCAAACCAGCTAGGGTGTTAATGATTATTTTTTAAAGGCTGTTTCTAAGTTTACAATTATGAGGAATTTTATTTCTTTATGTTATTGGTTTCTAACTTAATTGCATAATGGACAGAGAAAGTAGTATGTTTGATATAGACTATCTGGTATATTAAAAATTGAATTATAACTAAGTGTATGATCAATTTTGTAAATGTTCTGTTTATGTTTGAAAAGAATGCGTATTTCTAACTGCTGTCACTAGATAAACCTAGCTAACGGTATTATTTGAAGTTTGGTCTCCTTGAGCTATTAACTAATGGGGGAAATATGGTTTTGTTTGGATTTTTATCATATTTTGCTTTATATATATTTTTTATTTTTATATTTTTAAAGCTACATCATTTCACTCAAATGCTGGTTTCTTTCTTTTGTAAAAAATCTTTTTATTTTGTATTTTTTGGTTTCTGAGAGGAAGGGAGAGGGAGAGATAGAAACATCAATGGTGAGAGAGAATCATCTATTGGGACTGAGCCCGAAACAGGGCATGTGTCCTCACCAGGAATCGACCTGTGATCTCCTGGTTCTTGGGTTGACACTCAACCACTGAGCCACAACGGCCGGGCAACTTTATATACTTTTATATTCTTCTTAGAATATAACAAAAAACCTCAGGAGTATTAAAGAACATAAAACCTGTAGTAATTCATTTACATTGACTGAAAGTATTATTAGTTGGACTTGATTAATTTGAATATTTCCTCCCACTTTCACTTTTCCAGCCTCTTAAGTCTGAGACTTGTTTAATGCCTTATTACTTTTTAAAAAATTTATTTTCTCTTGTTGACAGCATTACAGGTGTCCCCCAAATTCCCCCTTTTACCCAACTTTACCCAGGCCGGCCCTACCCCAGGCCTTGACCACACTCTTGTCTGTGTCCATGAGTTATGCATGTATACACATACTAGAGGCCCGGTGCACAAAATTCATGCACAGGGAGGGGGGGGGCTGTCCCTCAGCCCAGCCTGTACTGTCTCCAATATGGGACCCTTTGAGGGATGCCCAACTGCCCATTTAGGCCCGATCCCACTGGTCGGACATCCCTCACACAATCCAGGACTGCTGTCTCCCAACCGCTCGCCTGTCTGCTTGCCTGATTGCTCCTAACTGCTTCTACCTGCCAACCTGATCACCCCCTAACTACTCCCCTGCCAGCCTGATCGATGCCTAACTGCTCCCCTGCTGGCTCGATTGCCCCTAACTGCCCTCCCCTGCCAGCCTGGTCGCCCCTAACTGTCCTCCCCTGCAGGCCTGGTTGCCCCCAACTGCCCTCCCCTGCTGACCCAGTCACCCCTAACTGCCCTCCCTTGCCAGCCTGGTTGCCCCTAACTGCCCTCCCTTGCCATCCTGGTTGCCCCTAACCTGGTTGCCAGCCTGGTTGCCCCCTGCAGGCCTGGTCCCCCCCACTCCCAACGGCCCTCCCTTGCAGGCCTGGTTGCTCCCAACTGCCTCCCCTGCTGGCCTGGTTGCTCCCAACTACCCTCCCCTGCCACCCCGGTCACCCCTAACTGCCCTCATCTGCAGGCCTGGTCTCCCCCAACTGTCCTCCCCTGCAGGCCTGGTCTCCCCAACTGTCCTCCTCTGCAGGCCTGGTCACCCCCAACTGCCCTCCTCTGCCATCCTGGTCACCCCTAACTGCCCTCCCCTGCAGGCCTGATTGCCCCCAACTGCCCTCCCCTGCTGGCCTGATCACCCACAACTGCCCTCCCTTGCTGGCCATCTTATGGCAGCCATCTTGTGTCCACATGGGGCAGCCATCTTTGATCACATGGGGGCGGCCATCTTGTGTGTTGGAGTGACAGTGAATTTGCATATTACCCTTTTATTAGATAGGATGTTCTTTAGTTAATCTCCTCCCACCCCACCTCTCTCCCCTCTGAGACCTGTCAGTCTGTTCCATGTATTCATACCTCTGGACCTATTTTGTTCACCAGTTTATTTTGTTCATTAGATTCCACATATAAGTGAGATCACGTGATACTTGACTTTCTCTGACTGGTTTATTTCACTTAGTATAATGCTCTCCAGGTCCATCAATGCTTTGCAAAAGGTAAGATTTCTTTCTTTTTTTACAGCTCAGTAGTATTCCATTGTGTAAATGAAGCACAATATTTTTTATTCAATCATCTACTGATGGGCACTTGGGCTGTTTCCAGACTTTGGCTATCTGTAATAATAAAAGCATAATATGCAAATTGACCAAACAGCTGAATGGCGGAATGACCATTCAGACAACCATGCTATGACACCCATTGGCACCAGGCCAGCCAAGGCGGGTGGGATGTGATTGGTCGGGGGGCCCCACCATTGCCCCATGATTGCCCTGCAGAGGGAGGGCCAGGCCACTGGCCAGTGGGATGATTAATCGGGGGGCTTCACGATTGACCCAAAGAGGGAGTCCCAGGCCACTGACTGGTGGGCTGTGGTGGATGGGTGGGGTCTCTCTCTGCAGGGGGCGATCCATCACAGAGCCCAGGCCTGGTGGGCAGGGCCTACCTCTTTGGGGCGACTGATCAACCACGGAGCCCTGTGATTGATCGCCCCAAAGAGGGGGGCCCAGGTTACCTGATGGCGGCGCTGCAGCGGGTGGGCAGGGCCTCTGTGGGGTGATCAATCGTGGGGTTCCAGGACTGCAAGAGGGCGCAGGCCGGGATGAGGGACAGCGCCCCCCCCGCCCCCCAGCAGTGCAAGAATTTCGTGCACAGGGCCTCTAGTCCCATATAATAAAAGCCTAATATATGCAAATTGACCAAACAGTGGGACAACTGGTGGAACGACTGGTTGCTATGACATGCACTGACCACCAGGGGGCAGACGCTCAAAGCAGGAGCTGCCTCCAGCCCACAGGCCCCAGACAAGCCAAGGCAGGTGCCACCGGGGGCCCCTGATAGCCCTGCTGGTCACCCCACATATAGGCCCTGATTGCTGGCCAGGTTTAGGGACCCTACCCATGCCCGAATTTCATGCGTCAGGCCTCTAGTTGTAAATAACACCTCAGTGAATATGGGGTGCATATATTCTTTCAAATTAGTGTTTCATATTTCTTTGCATATGTTTCCGGAGGTGGAATCACTGGGTCAAAATGCAGTTCTATTTTTAATTTTTTGAGGAAACTCCACACTGTGTTCCACAATGGCTACACCAGTCTGCATTCCCACCAAGCATGTACAAGGGTTAACATCTCCCATAACCACATACAGTTTTATCTTATGTTAACATCTTAAATAACTATAGTACATTTATCTAAACAAAGAAAGTAACCTTGTCACAATACTATTAACTAAAGTTAATAAAATAAAATAAAAATTTCTCAGATTTCACCAAGTTTTCAATTAATTTCTTTTCCTGTCCTAGGATCCAATCCAGGATCTCTCATTACATTGTTGTCCTGACTCCTTAGTCTCCTCCAAACTGTTACAGTGCCTCATTCTTATCTCTCAGGTCTGACAATGTCCAAGAGTAGTGTTTGGTTAGTTTGTAGAATGTCTCCTATGTGGGGTTTGTTTAGTATTTTCTCCTCATTTTGCTGAAGTCATGCATCATTGGGAAGGATATCACTGCATCAAATCAGTGGGCACATAATGTCAACTTATATGTATTATGATGTTAACCCCAATCACTTGGCTAAGATGATGTCTGCCAGGATGCTCCATTGTAAATTTACCATTTTCCCCATTTGTGATTACTACATACCTAGAGGAGGCACTTTGAATCTATGCTATATCTTATTTGGACTTCAACTTTTGTGTCAGGCTAACCAAGGTCTAGTGTTCTGTGTGCATAAAACAGAACTTCTCAAGTCACTGAAGCTTCTCCCTTCCCCCAAACAGAGGTTTTCCACAGGGTCAGTTTATGAGCTTACCTCACAGATCTTCTTTGTGGTTGTTTTTTCCACTTTGGCCCTACAGGAATTACTTTTTACTGTCTTACAAACTCAATTAATACACTTAAAAGAATGCTTGTTATATCCAGCAATTCTTTGTGTTTTGCAATGGAATTCTTTTTTTCAAATTAACTATGCCAACATCTTGCTGAAAATGAATTTTGCTTCCACCCACATACAGTGACACCAACATACATTTATATTCTTTTCATCATTATAATTGGCTATATTTTCTGAGTCCAAAATAAAGACTCTTATTCTGAGAAAGACTTTTCTTGATTTGTGAAATATTTTTATGTAAAAAGATTACATAATTGTGTAAAAATAAAATTATGTTATTATACTTTAGTCTACTTCTCAGTCATATTTTTTTAAAGAATGAAATTACAAAAAATTGAGACAATCACAGAAAATACTGGACATATGTTCTCTGAATCTATGGCTCATTAATCATGTTGCTCAACCTCTCCCTTTCTGTTTAGGACATATGGTCTTTTACAACACAGTTACATCTATTGAACATTGAGCTCTCTTGTTTTTCTGTATTTGATGAAGATGATATGAGGAATTTACTATATCTAAATAATGGATAGACATACAAGTATACTTAACAAAATAGTTCTTAACAATTCTTAAAAATTGGTTCAATCATTTTGTATTATTATTTTATTACATTGCTCGTGTCTGACTTCTACACTGATTCCACTGATAACCCTTCCAGCATGCTTATTTCCATGGAGGTATTTTTTTTTTTTTTTTTTTTTTTGACTGGTACCATCTGTCATCTTGCATGCTGAGCGGATTTGCATGTGATGATTACTGGTTTCCTAGTCCCTTGAATCTCACAGTTCTCCATGAAAGAGGAGGATCCCAGTATGGCTGTAATCAAATACCTGACTCATTTGAATTTCCTGTTGAGATTCAAACCTGAAATGGAAAGTTAATGTTTTCCATTAACTTTCTGTTCAGGCTGGGGTAGAGGTTGGGGCTATATGTACGTGTGTGTGGAAGGGAAGGCTAAGTCCTATTGCTCAATAAAGCAAGGAACAGATGGCACTGTCAGTTCTAGACACAGCACAGTCACACACCATATGAGCATTCCCAAACATTGCTGCATATACTGCCATCAGCCCGCTGGCATTCAAACCCCCCGAGCTCCAAGAGAACCAGTTGTACTCCATTCCTCTAAATAATAAAAACTTCTTGACTTTCTGCCTTTCCTCCACATTCCTTCCCACTCCATGATCCCTGGAGCTAGTGGGAGATGAGCTCCAAACTAAAAATTAAAAAAAAATTAAGACTTCAGTCATTTGTTCTCTAAGGCAAGAAGAGACTGACACATGTTGGTTCGGGAAATAAATGAGTAGGACTCATCACAATAAAGGTGAAAATTATTTATTCACTGAAAAAGTACGGCAAGTCCTCACTTAACATTGTGAATGTGCTCTTGGAAACTGTGACTTTAAGAAAAATAACATATAATGAAATCAATTTTACCACAGACTAATTGATATAAACTAGAGTTAAGTTCCTATGGTGTATTTCTGGCCACAAAAACATCAACAAACTTCTAAATAAAGGGCCAGAACACTTCTAATTCTAAACATTGAAATAAATGGGACCTAAACATATGTTTAATAAAGATGAATAAAATAAAGGAAGATAATTTTTTCCCAACTTGCTTAGTCCAGCTCAGGGTTGTGGGTGGACTGAGCCTCTCCAGGCAGCTCAGGGAGCAAGGTGGGAACCAACCTTGGACAGGACACCCTTCCATCACAGGATGTACTTAAACCAATACTCACACTCACTCAGACTAAAACAACTTAGACCTGTGGTCAGCAAACTGCGGCTGGCGAGCCACATGCGGCTCTTTGGCCCCTTGAGTGTGGTTTTTCCACAAAATACCACGGCCTGGGAGAGTTTATTTTGAAGAAGTGGCATTAGAAGAAGTTTAAGTTTAAAAAATTTGGCTCTCAAAAGAAATTTCAATCGTTGTACTGTTGATATTTGGCTCTGTTGACTAATGAGTTTGCCGACCACTGACTTAGACCATAACTTGTCCCAATTAGGCCAATTCACCTAACATGCACATCTTTGGTTTGTGGAAGGAAGGAAACCAGAGTACCCAGAGAAAACCCACGCAGACATGGGAGAACATGCAAACTCCACACAGAAAGTGGCCCCAGTCAGGATTCGTTTTTTCGTATCAACGTTATAACAAAATGATGTTGAACAAAACATCATTATTTGGGGACCTGATGTGTATTTTTTTTTTTATTGATTTTTTTTTTTTACAGAGAGGAAGGTAGAGGGATAGAAAGTTAGAAACATCGATGAGAGAGAAACATCCATCAGCTGCCTCCTGCACACCCCCTACTGGGGATGTGTCTGCAACTAAGGCACATGCCCTTGACCGGAATCGAACCCGGGACCCTTCAGTCCGCAGGCCGATGCTCTATCCACTGAGCCAAACCGGCCAGGGCCCTGATGTGTATTAAAATTGTCCTTTATGAGCAAAAGCTTATGTGGAATAGACAATAATATATTTTTTAACTTCCTCATGCCAGTACTAAATCAGGAGTGATAAGATACACAATTTGGCTAAAATACAAGTTGGACCATGAACAGTAAAAAGTGAAAAAAGTTTAAATGAATGACACCACTGCTAATCAAGAGGATAGACTTTATGGAGACAGTAACATTTGAGTTGGACTTGGAGAGAATGACCTTTAAGTTACAAGACAAGGGGGTTATAGCTTACCAGTGATTTAATACAAATGATATATATAGTACTAGAATAATTCTTATTTCCATCATAGGCTATTAGCCCACAAAAAGTTAAAATGAGAAAAAAGAAGTAGTTTGGGGATTTGGCCATTTTCTTCCTTCCTTCCTTTTTTCTTTCTTTCTTTCTTTCTTTCTTTCTTTCTTTCTTTCTTTCTTTCTTTCTTTCTTTCTTTCTTTCTCTCTTTCTTTTTTTCTAGTGTAAGCTCTGATTTATATTATTTATTTTAAAATTTAATTTTTTTATCCTTTCCATGCCTTCTTCCACCTCCACCCATCCCCCTCCACCCTCACAACCACTTCACTGTTGTCCATGTCCATGAGTTCTCTGTCTCTCTCTTTTTTTTTTCTCAATCCATTCACTCTCCTACCCCCCAGCCCCCAGAGTTGCTTGTCTGCTCTCTATCTATGAGTATTCATAACAAGTGGACTTTTATTTATTTATTTTTAAATTCTTTTTAAAAAATTTAAATACATTTTTTATTGTTGATAGTATTACAGATATCTCCCATTCCCCCCAACCCCCACCCCTTCTTGTTAGGGTCGCATAAGGAGTAAAGCATGAGGCCAAAAAGGGTGAAGAATAAATTATGAATTTATTAGTCATCTGGATACCCAGATGGGCTGAGCCCCAAAATGACGCCAGCCCCAAAGATGGGGAGTCAGAGGTTTTTAAAGGACTCTAGGTGGATTTTATCTGGGCGGAGAATTCTCTGGGTGGGTCCTGAGGGGCAAGATAATGGTCTAACAAGTGGAATGTGGTCTTAGCAAGTGCTAAGTAACAGGGAATGTCTGTTGTGAAGTGCTCTAAAGTTCAGTTCCTAGGGGCGGGGGTATCCATTCAATTATTCGATCAGACCTAACACTTCATTTCCTCCTCCCAGCCCCTACCCACACCCCTAGGTCTTCACTACTCTATTGCCTATATCCATGGGCTATGCATATCTATAATAATAAAAGGCTAATATGCTAATTAGATCGGACATCTTCTGGATGTCATTCTGGATATCATTTCTGACAAAGCTGGGGCCGGAGGGAAGCCTGCCCAGGTCCCGGGTGCCTGCAGGCGGCCGGAGGAGGGAAGCCTGGGTCCCGGAGGGAAGCTGGTGCCGGCAGCAGAGGGAAGGAAGGCCTACTCTTGCACGAATTTTTGTGCATCGGGCCTCTAGTAAGTATATGCATCGGGCCTCTTTGGTTTATATCTTCTCGAGATTTGGCCATTTTCTTGTTGAAGAAATCCCTTTGTGACAATTTCTTCTGTTGGAAAACTTACTCCACCTGGAACTCACACGATACTGCTTGTGTGTAAACTGGTACTACCACTTTGGACAAGAAAAACGAAATAAAGGCATAGCTTATGATCCAATAAATCCTGTCATGGTCAATGCACCAAAAACATGTTCTAGAATATTTACAGCTGCATTATTTAGTAACAAACTGGAAGTTACCAAATGCTAATTGACATTAAAATTGATACCTATATCATAAAATAATAACTCAAAGGAATGCTATCCTATATAATAAAGAGGTAATAGGCAAATTGACTATCACTCCAACACACAAGATGGCCGCCCCCATGTGGACACAAGATGGCCGCCACAAGATGGCCAGCAAGGGAGGGCAGTTGTGGGCAATCAGGCCTGCAGGGGAGGGCAGTTGGGGGGGGGCAGGCCTGCAGGAGAGAGCAGTTGGGGGCAACCAGGCCTGCAGGGAAGGGCAGTTAGGGGCGACCAGGCCGGCAAGAGAGGGCAGTGGGGGCGAGTGGGCCAGCAGGGGAGGGCAGTTAGGGGCGACCGGGTTGGCATGGGAGGGCAGTTAGGGGTGACCAGGCCTGCAAAGGAGGACAGTTAGAGGCAACCAGGCCTGCAGGGGAGGGCAGTTAGGGGCAACCAGGCTGGCAAGGGAGGGCAGTTAGGGGTGACCAGGCCGGCAAGGGAGGGCAGTTAAAGGTGACAGGGGCAGTTGACGGTGACAGGGCCAGCAGGGGAGGGCAGTTAGGGGCAATCAGGCTGGCAAGGGAGGGCAGTTAGGGGTGACCAGGTCTGCAGGAGAGGACAGTTAGGGGTGACCAGGCCGGCAGGGGAGGACAGTTAGGGGCAATCAGGTTGGCAAGGAAGCAGTTAGGCATCAATCAGGCTGGTAGGGGAGTGGTTAGGGGGTGATCAGGCTGGCAGGCAGAAGCGGTTAGAGACAATCAGGCAGGCAGACAGGCGAATGGTTGCGCACCAGCAGTCCCGGATCTTGAGAGTCCTGGTGGGGTCGGGCCTAAACGGGCAGTGGGACATCCCTCAAGGTGTCCCAGATTGGAGAGGGTGCAGTCTGGGCTGAGGGACACCCCCCACCCCCCCGTGCACGAATTTCGTGTACCGGGCCTCTAGTATAATGATAAGTGTATGACAGATCTACACACATATGGATGAGTCCCTCAGACATAAGGTTAAGCAAATAAGCCAGACACAACAGAGTAGATACTGTATGATTCCTTTTATATAAAGTACAAAACTGGCTCAGGTAATTTGTGCTGTTAGAACATGTGACATTGTTACGTTGGGGGACAGTGACTGGATAGGGGCTTCTAAGTTGTTGGTAATTCCTTTTTCTGGGTTATGATTAAATACATTTGTTTAGTTTATAAAAATTATCAAATTTGACTTTTATGACGTGTACTTTTCTGTGGACATATTTAAATAAAAGTTCTAAAATATTTTCTCAAATTAAAATACCGTAGATTTCTCAAATATTAAGCATAGAATTAATTTGACCTTGCTTTTGATCTTTGAAACCTAGTTTTTATATTATTATTATTTTAAAAATTTGACTTGATCTCTAACTCTCATGGCTCTGTGGTACAGATAAAATGCATTTTTCTTCAATAAGAAAGTTTGGACTAGGTCACCATTGATGTGCTTTGAGTTCTTAAATACTTCTCAACAAAGTTCTGTCCTTATGTCACTTCTCTTTGCATTCCTTTCCATCTCTACATGCTCTTTCATCCACCCCATGGCTTCAGTTTCCCCTACTGATGATCGATACCCAGATTTCTAGCACTTTTCTTATCTCCAGAGACCCGGGTCTTTAAAATGTAACATATGCATTTTTGGAAGTTTTGGAAGATCCTCCTCGGGTGGAGGCTGTGGGGAGCCGCTGCGACTTGGCACCCAGCCTCACTGAGGCTGCCATCTGGACACGCTGGGGCCCTGATGTGCCATGGCCTGGACCTCCAGGCTGGACTTGGCACTGCTGCCCCCCACTGGCAGGCCAGGCAGCCCCACTTTCCAGAAGTTGGGGCGGGAACTGCGCTGTTAGCCAAGGAGGGGGCTGTAGCCTCGCTGGCCCGGGCATTGCTAGAACTGAGGGCTGGACAGAGACTGAAAAAGCTGCAGATCTGTGGGCAAGCCAGGAGTGTCTGGGGCAGAGAGGGCAGCCCGGTCAGCACTGGCTGTGGAACACAGTGGCTGGAGCCTTAGGTTGAAACCCCCCCCAGGAGGGAGCAGTGCCAGGGCCCTGCCATCATTCTGCCTGTGAAGTTCAAACTGACCTGTTTATGTGGGAGCAGCCAGGTGGTGGAGCTCAGAGCCAGTGTCGGTGACTGAAGGACACACCCAGCATTAAATCTGAGGCACCCTTATTTCCGGGAGGAACTCTGGGCCTCGATCAGGACATGGACTGGACAGTAGGACCCGGGAAGAGGATCAACCTGGTCCACCTGGAGCGCAGGGGAGGCGCCCTCTCCTTCACCTGCAGAGTCTGCTTCTGACCCACCCTGCAGCCACCCGATGTAAAGGGGAATGGCTCCAGGCTGGGAGTCTGCACCCTGCAGCTGGCTGGTGGCACTGGAGACTCCGATATTTGGTCAGAGCCTGGGCAGAAGCCCTGCACAGAAGTGGCTGGTGGCACTGAAACTTTGGAATGCCAAGTGGGCTTTTTATGAATTAAAATCTATTTATTTATTTATTTATTTATTTATTTATTTATTTATTTATTTATTTTTTTACATCACAACATTGTTTATTATGTGAATTTTTTACAATACAAACAAAAAAATACAGAAATGCTATATATGAATACAGCTAAATGCAGAATGGTGACTTTTTTTCTTTTCAAGAGGCCATGATTCCCATTTCTAGTAAAATAAAGAGGCTGCACATGAGTAGAAAGAGGTTGGTCGTTAGCTCCACAATTTTGCCTAGAAATGATCTATAAATGCATTCTCCCCCTGCTAGCTTACCTTATAATAGACAAATATGCAAATTGACCGCACCTTCGCTACGCCCAAAGCCACGCCCACCAACCAAGCCACGCCCACCAACCACGCCCACCAGGAAACCGTTGCAGGGACGTTGGGGTGTGGCGGAGCCCAAGGCCAGGAAAGCCTCCGGGCAGAGGCTTTCCCGGCCTTGGGCACCAGCGGGGAGCCTGCAAGGATCGCAGGAAACCACTGGGGGTCGGCTCCTTCGATCCTTGCAGGGATGTTGGGTGCCGCCGAGCCCAAGGCCACTGCCCGGGGCCGAGCCCCGACCCTGAAAAAGGCAGAAGGCGGTGGCCACAGCCAAGGCCTGGGTCCCTGGTGCCAGCAGAAAACTGGTGCAGGCAGCCAGGTGAATGAAGGTCTATTGCACGAATCTTCATGCAAACGGGCTACTAGTTTACCATAAAATGTAAAAAGGGAATTAAAGGAAAGTTTCCTTGTTGGTTCCTACCATATGGAAGATGCTATATTCTATTTTAGCAGGGCCAATATATGGAAAATACCTAAATTAAATGTTATTACAAAAATGAAGCAGTAATGAGACTCTGGCTAAAGAGGGCACTAAATGAGAATAATATATATTTAAAGAATCCAAAACAAACAAACAAACAAAAAAAGGCTGTTATAAAAAAGCTCTAGGTGCATTGTAAGCATATAGGTTTTTCCCCCCATGTGTATTTTTAAACAATGCAAGTGTCAAAAAATAGGGTCAACTGTGTTAGACTAAATTACATTATTGTATATGATGCATTGGATGGAACCTTTGTATTATCCTCTCTAATAAAATGGCAATATGCAAATTAACCATCACTCCGCTACATAAGCCACGCCCACCAGCCAAGCCACGCCCACCAGCCAATCAGGTCGAGTATGCAAATTAACCCCAATCCAAGATGGCTACAGCCACAAAGAGCAAGGTTTCCCAGGTAACAGAGCAAGCCAAGCTTTCCATAGCCATTGCAGGTCTAAGCCTCCACTCAAGCTACAAAGTTTCAATTATAGAAGGTAAACAAATTCAAACAAATGGCGGCAGAATGGAGCTTGAGAGAGCAGGCTTTCCGCACGCCCTGGCCTGGCCGGGCTCACCCGCTTAAGGCAACAAAGTTTCAATTATAGAAGGTGAATTAACTGCCACAGAAATGGCTGCCGCCCCAGGCTACAAAGTTTCAATTGTAGAAGGAAATAAATTCCAGATACCAGGGCCTCCCCTTGGGTTGCCAGGGGGTGTGGCCGGCCTGCAAACCACCACAGGCCCCTCGCTCAGGCTGCCCCACACCCCAAGGGAACCCCCACCCTTATCTGTGATACCCTTCAGGGCAAACCAGCTGGCCCCCACCTGTGTACCAGGCCTCTATCCTATCTAATAAAAGAGTAATATACAGATTGATCATCACTGCAACACACAATATAGCTGCCCCCATGTGGTCAAAGATCCTGCCCCCACGTGGACACAAGATGGCCACCACAAGATGGCCAGCAGGAGAGGGCAGTTGGGAGGCACCCGGCCTACAAGGGAGGGCAGTTGAGAGGGACCAGGCTTGCAAAGGAGGGCAGTTGGAGGTGATCAACCCTGAAGGAGAGGGCAGTTAGGGGTGACCAGGCTGGCAGAGGAGGGAAGTTGGGGCAAACAGGCTGGCAGGGGAGCAGTTAAGCATCAACCAGGCTGGCAGCGGAGTGGTTAGGGGGTGATCAGGCTGGCAGGCAGAAGCGATTAGGGGCAATCAGGAAGGCAGGCAGGCAAGCAGTTGGGAGCCAGCAGTCCTGGATTGTGAGAGGGATGTCCGACTGCCCGTTTAGGCCCGATCCCACCAGGATCGGGCCTAAACGGGCAGTCGGACATCCCTCCAGGAGTCCCAGATTGGAGAGGGTACAGGCTGGGCTGGGGGACAACCCCCCGCCGTGCACGAATTTCGTGCACCGGGCTTCTAGTAATTATTATAGAGAAGCATAGTTTGCATCATATTATGGCAATTTATCCTCAGTGAAAACCTTTCAGAGTCCTTTTATTTTGGAATATCCTATAAACAGTCAAACCACCAGAACATGATTGTACAATAGTAAAATGTTTTCTTACATTAAATTGAAGACATCTGTTTAATAAAAAAAAGAAAATGTAGGAAAGGTACTTAGAGCTGTTAGTTTCTAACTACACAACAATACCCTAGACAATTCAAGGCATCTTAATCTCCATCAAGAACAAAAAAATAATAATAATTTTTGTCATGCTGTTAAATCCATCATTAAGGATAAAACTGGTGCAAATTGGTCAAACGGATCCAACAAACACTGATGTCCAAGCTGGCATATTGGCAACTAATACATAACTGGTGGTCAATAGAGGGTTTAAAAGATCTTCCCTTTCTTGTTCTTTTCCAAGGTTCTTGAAGAGTTCTGTTGTTCTAAAATACGTTGCTGGGCATCCCAGTTGGCTTTCTCATCTTCAAACTGACGGCGTTTTTCCTCTAATTCTTTGTGCTGTGCTTCCAGATTCTTTTTCATTTGCTCATGGCGCCGTTGGAGCTCAGCTTCAGAGTCCTTCAGTTTCTGAACTTTTTCTTTGACCTTCACCTCAAACTCCTGCTCCATCTCCATCTTCTTCATCTTACCTCCATGCTCCCTTCTTTCTTCTTCCATTTGTGCCAGAGGGCTCTTAGTAAGCTGCCCTTTATTCTTGATATTATCAACTCCATTGTAAGTCACAGCTGCCAATTTTCTGCTCCGGTAGTTCTCATAGTGTACATTATTAGTGACATCTTTCAAGTCCTGTATATGTGTTCTTATCAACATATTTCTTAGAATTGTGAAATCACAATGTTCACCATTTTCAACTTCAGCAACACCCCAAGGATACTGCCTTCCTCTGACCCTTTTGCCATTAACTTCAATGATAGTATTACTACCTACCACAGCAAGAGGGAAACGGTCCTTTATCTTTTTAACAAGCTTATTTTCTTCTTCATCATGAACACAGAGGGAGGCCAGACTGCGGCTTAGGCCAGGGACTGAGGCAGAGGCGGTTAGGGGCAATCAGGCCGGCAAGGGGGCAAGGTAGGGGCGATCAGGCTGGCAGGGGGGCAAGTTAGGGGTGATCAGACCGGCAGGGGGTCAAGATAGGGGCTATCAGGCCGGCAGGGGGGCAAGTTAGGGGTGATCAGGCCAGCAGGCAGAGGCAGTTAGGGGTACTCAGGCAGGCAGGCAGGTGAGCAGTTAGGAGCCAGCGGTCCTGGATTGTGAGAGGGATGTCCAAATGCCGGTATAGGCCCACAGGGATCGGGCCTAAATGGCAGTCGAACATCCCTTGAGGGGTCCCAGATTGGAGAGGGGCAGGCTGGGCTGAGGGACCCCCCCATGCATGAATTTTGTGCACCAAGCCTCTAGTATATATATAGACTGTTTTGTGTGTTGTTTTCAGTTCAGTCTTATTTTGTCCTGTGTCAGTACCTGTAAAACAGCTAGCATGGCATGGTTGGGATTGAGCCTGATAGTCAGCAAGTTGGAGAGGAGATCACACTCATGAATGGGACATCAACAATCAAGTCCAAATTATAAGAGGAGAGACCAAATAATTAACATGAGGGACATTCTTAGCATATCCAGCCCAGGAGATCAAAGAGCCTGCACCACTGGGACCCACAGGACACTTTATACTTAAGGCCATCCCATGACGAATAGAAGACATAGCAGTTCTATCTAATACATAAGAATAAACACAGAAGAAACCAAGATGGCAGCATAAGGTATACACCTGTATGTGCTGCCTCTCACAACCACACAAAAACTACAACTAAAAGACAAAACTACTAACACCCAGAACCACGGGAAAGCTGGCTGAGTAGAAGTTCTACAATTAGAAGGAAAGAAAAAAGCGCATTGAGACCGGGTAGGAGGTGCAGAGGCGTGGAAGAGCAGAGGTACGGAGGCGTGCGAATCGGGCTGGCGACTGGGTGCACTGCTTTTTTTCAATATGAAGGAAGATACAAGCTCCCAACTGCTCTGAACTCCAGTTGCTGGCGAGACTCTGGAGAACCAGACTCCTACAGAGAGAAACTGGACTGTTTGGCATTGGGTCGGAAAGCGAGGGTGGCTTTCTTGCAGAGGTGCTCGCAGAAATCATTGTTTATTGCGCTAGGGCGCGGGACGCGGGGACGCAGAGACACGGAGACGGCTGACTGGCAGCCACTGCTGTTTGCTATGCCCTGAGACCCTGCCCCACCCAATTTACAAACCCACCCAAGCTGTGCACAGTGGCTTTTGCATATGAATGGCCTGTCCTTTCGCAACCTAACCTAATGAACTGCAGCTGGGTCAGAGAGCTCCAAAACTTCCAAACCCCAAACAAAGAGGAGAAATCTGCAGATCTCGCTGTAGCTCCTGTTGGGTGGCCTCAGGCAGTAGCTGACTTGCACCTCCTTGGAGATCCAGGAGCCAGTGTACCTAGTGGTCAGTGTGAGACAATACCAGATTTCAACTCCTCACATCCATAAGTGACACATTCAAGAGGCAGACTCAGTGAGCACCAAAGCCCCACTGAAGCAAGTCCTGCCCCATAAGAGTGTCTCCAGCACAGAAGTTCTTCCATTATAGACACAGCGGGTCCTCACAGCCAATTGGCCTGGAGGTCAATTCCTCCCAGTGTACCAACAGCAATCAAGGCTTAACTACAACAAGTCTGTGCACGCAACCCACAAAGGGGTGCACCTAGAGTGTCCACCTCAGGTGATTGGGGAGGCTGAGCCACTGGGCCTTATAGGTCACCTACCACACAAAGCTACTCCATCAACACAGGGAAGCAGCCAAAATGTGGAGACAAAGAAACATGTCACGAATGAAAGAAATGGAGGAAAGCAAACTACTGGATATAGAGTTCAAAACCACAGTTACAAGGTTACTCAAGAATCTTCTAGAAACCTCCGAGAAACTTAGTGAGACCTCCAAGGATATGAAAAAGGACCAACTAGAAATTAAGCATACACTGTCTGAAATGAAGAATAATATACAGAAATTCAACAGTAGACTAGAGGATCCCAAGAATCAAACCAAAGATTTGAAATACGAGGTAGTAAAAAACACCCAACTAGAAAAACAAAAAGAAAAAAGAATTAAAAATTATGAAGATAGTGTAAGGAGCCTCTGGGACAACTTCAAGCATACCAACATCTGAATTATGGGGGTGCCAGAAGAAGAGAGAGAGCAAAATATTGAAAACCTATTAGAAGAAATAATGACAGAAAACTTCCCCTACCTGGTGAAAGAAATAGACTTACAAGTCCAGGAAGTGCAGAGAACCCCAAACAAGAGAGATCCAAAGAGGACCACACCAAGACACATCATAATTAAAATGCCAAGGGCAAAAGACAAAGAGAGAATCTTGAAAGCATCAAGAGAAAAACAGTGAGTTACCTACAAGGGAGTACCCATACGACTATCAGCTGATTTCTCAGCAGAAACTATGCAGGCTAGAAGGGAGTGGCAAGTAATATACAAAGTGATGAATAGCAGGAACCTACAACCAAGATTACTCTACCCAGAAAAGCTATCATTCAGAATTGAAGGTCAGATAAAGAGCTTCACAGACAAGAAAAAACTAAATGAGTTCATCACCACCAAACCCGGATTATATGAAATGCTGAAGGGTATTCTTTAAGAAGAGGAAGAAGAAGAAAAAGATAAAGATAAAAATTATGAACAACAAAGTGACAACAAATACATATCTATCAACAAGTGAATCTAAAAATCAAGTGAATACAAAATCTGATGAACAGAATAAACTGGTGAATATAATAGAATCAGGGGCATAGAAAGGGAGTGGACTGACAATTCTTGGGGGGAGGGGGCGTGAGGGGTGCGGGAAGAGATTGGATAAAAATCTTACACCTATGGATGAGGACAGTGGCGGGAGTAAGGGCATGGGGTGTGTGTGGGGGAATCGGGTGGAGGGGTGCTATGGGGGAAAAAAGAGGAACATCTGTAATAATCTGAACAATAAAGATTTATTAAAAAAAAGAACAAACACAAAGAGACAGCCAAACTGTGAAGAGAAAGAACAACCCCCAAAAGAAAAAAAGGAGGAATGTCCAGAAAAATAATTAAATGAAATGGAAGCAAGCAACTTATCAGACATAGAATTTAGAATAATGGTTATAAAGATGCTCAAGGAACTCAGTGGAATTATAAGGAACTTAGTGGGAATTAGAACAGCATGAAAAAGGAAATAGAAACCAGGAACAAGAACCAGTCAGAAGTGAAGAATACTATATCTGACACCCAGAATACACAGAAAAAAATTAAAAGTAGGTTGGATGAAGGAGAGGATGGAATTAGTGATTTGGAAGACAAGGTAGACATGAACACCTAATTAAAGTAGCAAATAGAAAAAATAAATTAAAAAGTGGGAGGGTAGTTTAAGAGAACTTTGACACAACAGAAAATATAACAACATTTGCATCATAGAATTACCAGGAGGAAAAGAATGTGTGCAAGGAGCAGAAAACATGTTTGAAGAAATAATAATAGAAAACTTCCCAAACCTGGTGAAGGAAAAGTTACACAAATCCAGGAGGCACAGAGAGTTCAAATCAAGATGAACCCAAAAGAGACCCACACCTAGACACATAATTAAAATGGCAAACATTAAAGACAAAGAATCTTTTATTTTGAAATATATTTTATTGATTTTTTACAGAGAGGAAGGGAGAGGGATAGAGAGTTAGAAACATCAATGAGAGAGAAACATTAATCAGCTGCCTCCTGCACACTCCCTACTGGGTATGTGCCCACAACCAAGGTACGTGCCCTTGACCAGAATTGGACCTGGGACCCTTAAGTCTGCAGGCCGATGCTCTATCCACTGAACCAAACCAGTTAGGGCCAAAGAAAGAATCTTAAAGGCATCAAGAGAGAGACAGAAAGTTACCTACAAAAAAGTTCCCATTAGACTGTCGACTGATTTTTCAATAGAAACACTTCAGGCCAGAAAGGAATACTGAAGTATTCAAAGTAATGAAAAGCAAGGGCCAGAATCCAAGACTACTCTATCCAGCAAGGCTATCATTTAAAATTGAAGGTGAAAGAGCTTCTCAGACAAAATAAATAAATAAATAAATAAATAAATAGGCTAAAGGAGTACATTACAACCAAACCAGCATTGCAAGAAATGTTAAAGGGATTGCTTTAAGAAGTAGAAAACAGCCGAAACCGGTTTGGCTCAGTGGATAGAGCGTCGGCCTGCGGACTCAAGGGTCCCAGGTTCGATTCCGGTCAAGGGCATGTGCCTTGGTTGTGGGCACATCCCCAGTAGGGGGTGTGCAGGAGGCGGCTGATCGATGTTTCTCTCTCATCGATGTTTCTAACTCTCTATCCCTCTCTCTTCCTCTCTGTGAAAAAAAAAAAAAAAAAAAAGAAGTAGAAAACAAGATAGAGGAAAATAGGTATAAAGAAAATAAAAATGGTGATTAAGTATCTATCACTAATAATCTTCAATGTAAATGGATTAAATGCTCCAATAAAGACACAGGGTAGCTGAATGGATAAGAAAACATGACTCATATGTATGTTGTTTACAAGAAACCCACCTCAGAACAAAACACTCACATAATAGTCCACAAATGAGTTTTCCACAAAACGGGGCTGAAAGTGAAGGGATGGAAAAAATATTCCATACAAGTGGGAAAAAAAAAGACCTGGAGTAGCAATACTCATATCTGAAAAAAAAAAAAAAAAGACTTCAAAACAAAGGCCAGAGCAAGAGACAAGGAAGGGTACTACATGGTACTGAAGGGACTGATCCAACAAGAAAATATAACACTGGTAAACATAGATGCACCCAATACAGGAGCAACAAAATATATTAAAAAAACTCTTTGTGGACTTTAAAGCATAGACTGATAGCCATACAGTCATAGTAGGAGACTAAAAAGACCACTGGCCTAGATCTGTGAAATATGCCATTAGTATTTTAATAGGGATTGCATTGAATCTATAGATTGCTCTGTGTAGTATGGACATTTTAATAATATTAATTCTACCAAACCACAATCATGGTATATTCTTCCATTTGTTTGTATCTTCCTCTATCTCTTTTTTCAATGTCCTGTAGTTTGCTGAGTACAGGTCTTTTACTTCTTTGATCAAATTTATTTCTAAGTATCTTGCTTTTTTGTTTCAATGATGAGTAAGATTTTCTTTTTAGTTTCTCTTTTTGAAAATTCATTATTGGTGTATAGAAATGCCATCAATTTCTGGGTGTTAATTTTATTTTTATTTATTTTATTTATTATTATTATTTTTTTTAAATTTCTTTATTGATTAAGGTGTCACATATTTGTCCTCATCCCCCCATTCCCATCCCACACCCCTCCCCATGGATGACCCAACCCGCTGTTGAACTTAACCATTGGTTAGGCTCATATGCATGCACACAAGACCTTTGGTTGATCTCTCCCCCCTCCCCCCACCCTCCCCTATCCTCCCTCTGAGGCCCGATAGTCCGATCGATGCCTCCTTGTTTCTGGTTCTGTTCTTGTTCATCAGTCTATGTTGTTCATCATTTCCCCTAGATGAGCGAAATCATGTGTCACTAGAGATATACTTATAAGAATTGAATGTGCGACGAGCAGTAATAGTTATGCTGACAGGCAAATGAATCAGTCTGTAGTGAGTTTCTTTCTGGACCAACAGTTCTTTTGAGACCCAATATCAATGTCCAGTTCCTTATGAGTACATGTCGGCACTGACCCCTCAGCTCTGGATGGTGGACAAATGGTGATAATGCAGGTCCGACTCCCTCTGGTTTGGTCTAGGCCGGACCCAGGGGCACGGCTTCACCTGGATCTAGGGGCCCACGGCCTCACCCGGACCCGGGGCCAGGCTCACCCGGATCCAGGGGCCCACGGCCTCACCTGGACCCGGGGCCAGGCTCACCGGGACCCAGGGGCGCGTGGCCTCTCTCAGACCCAGGGTCGCGTGGCCTCACCCGGAACCAGGGGCCCACGGCCTCGCCAGGACCTGGGATCTAGCTTCCCCCGGACCCAGGGGCCCGTGGCCTCGCCAGGACCTGGGATCTAGCTTCCCCCGGACCCAGGGGCCTGTGGCCTTTCCCAGACCCAGGGTCGCGTGGCCTCACCCGGATCCAGGGGCCCACGGCCTCACCCGGACCCGGGACCCAGCCTCACCCGGATCCAGGGGCACACGGCCTCGCCCAGACCCAGGATTCAGCTTCACCTGGAACCAGGGGCGCATGGCCTCACCCGGATCCAGGGGCACACGGCCTCGTCCGGACCCGGAATCTAGCTTCCCCCGGACCCAGGGGCACATGACCTCACCCGGACCCAGGGGACCGTGCCCTCTCCCAGACCCAGGGTCACATGGCCTCACCCGGATCCAGAGGCCCACGGCCTCACCCGGACCCGGGACCCAGCCTCACCCGGATCCAGGGGCCCACGGCCTCACCCGGACCCAGGGCCAGGCTCACCCGGATCCAGGGGCCCATGGCCTCACCCCGACCCGGGACCCAGGCTCACCCGGATCCAGGGGCACACGGCCTCACCCGGACCCAGGATCCAGCTTCACCCGGACCGAGGGGCGTGTGGCCTTACCCGGACCCAGGGGCGCGTGGCCTTATCCGGACCCAGGGGCGTGTGGCCTCACCCGGACCCAGGGGCGCATGGCCTCTCCCAGACCCATGGTCGCGTGGCCTCGCCCGGACCCGGGACCCAGCCTCACCCGGATCCAGGGGCACACGGCCTCGCCCAGACCCAGGATTCAGCTTCTCCCGGATCCAGGGGCCCACGGCCTCACCCAAACCCGGGACCCAGGCTCACCCGGATCCAGGGGCCCATGGCCTCACCCGAACCCGGGGCCAGGCTCACCCGGATCCAGGGGCCCACGGCCTCACCCGGACCCGGGACCCAGGCTCACCCGGATCCAGGGGCCCACGGCCTCACCCGGACCCGGGACCCAGCCTCACCCGGATCCAGGGGCACACGGCCTCGCCCAGACCCAGGATTCAGCTTCACCTGGAACCAGGGGCGCATGGCCTCACCCGGATACAGGGGCACACGGCCTCGTCCGGACCCGGAATCTAGCTTCCCCCGGACCCAGGGGCACATGACCTCACCCGGACCCAGGGGACCGTGCCCTCTCCCAGACCCAGGGTCACATGGCCTCACCCGGACCCGGGACCCAGGCTCACCCGGATCCGGGGGCCCACGGCCTCACCCGAACCCGGGGCCAGGCTCACCCGGATCCAGGGGCCCACGGCCTCACCCGGACCCGGGACCCAGGCTCACCCGGATCCAGGGGCCCATGGCCTCACCCGAACCCGGGGCCAGGCTCACCCGGATCCAGGGGCCCACGGCCTCACCCGGACCCGGGACCCAGCCTCACCCGTATCCAGGGGCCCACGGCCTCACCCGAACCCGGGGCCAGGCTCACCTGGATCCAGGGGCCCACGGCCTCACCCGGACCCGGGACCCAGGCTCACCCGGATCCAGGGTCACACGGCCTCGCCCGGACCCGGGATCTAGCTTCCCCGGACTCAGGGGCGCGTGGCCTCACCCGGACCCAGAGGCGCGTGGCCTCTCCCAGACCCAGGGTTGCGTGGCCTCACCCGGTTCCAGGGGCCCACGGCCTCGCCCGGACCCGGGACCCAGCCTCGCCCGGATCCAGGGGCACACGGCCTCACCCGGACCCGGGATCCAGCTTCACCCAGACCCAGGGGCGCGTGGCCTTACCCGGACCCACGGGCGCGTGGCCTCACCCGGGCCCAGGACCCAGCCTCACCCGGATCCAGGGGCACACGGCCTCGCCCGAACCCGGGATCTAGCTTCCCCCGGACCCAGGGGCGCATGGCCTCTCCCAGACCCAGGGTCGCGTGGCCTCACCTGGATCCAGGGGCCCACGGCCTCACCCGGACCCGGGACCTAGCCTCACCTGGATCCAGGGGCACACGGCCTCACCCGGACCCGGGATCCAGCTTCCCCCAACCCAGGGGCGTGTCGCCTCACCCAGACTCGGGATCCAGCTTCCCCCGGACCCAGGGGTGAGTGGCCTCACCCAGACCCAGGGGCGTGTGGCCTCACCCGGATCCAGGGGCGTGTGGCCTCACCCAGGCCCAGGGGCGCGTGGCCTCTCCCAGACCCTGGGGTGCGTGGCCTCACCCGGACTCGGGACACAGCCTCTCCTGGATCCAGGGGCATACGGCCTCACCTGGACCCGGGATACAGCTTCACCCGGACCCAGGGGCACGTGGCCTCACCCGGACCCAGGGGCGCGTGGCCTCTCCCAGACCCAGGGTTGCGTGGCCTCACCCGGGTCCAGGGTAGCACGGCCCCACCCGGACCTAGGTACCAGCCTCACCTGGACCTAGGGGCGCATAGCCTCGCCCGGACCCAGGGGGGCGGCCCCACCCGGACCCAGTTCCCAGTCTCACCCGGACCCAGGGGCGCGCGGCTTCACCCGGATCCGGGACCCAGCGGGGTTTCGTCTTCTTGATCCCAATTCCTGTTGGTCAATTCCCTCTCAGCAATTCCTTCGGCCATTTTCTCAGAGCTCCAGGGCAGCCACCGCAGAACTCGTTGGGCGGTGGGCTCGGCGAAGCTCCGGTGTGCCCAGTGCGCGGCGGCGGGCTGGTCCGGGGTGGCTGCGTCAGCCCTTGGGTCTGCAGCGGTGGCCAGTCGCAGAGCGTGCGCACCTGGCCACTTCCGGGGCGTTGAGATTCTTGAAGGACTCGGAGGTCAGCAAGCGCGGAGTCTCCCACCCCATGTCTCCCAGGGGCTCGTCTGTCCGTGCTCGGCAGCGAGTGGAGCCTTCCCCTCAGCCGGAGACCGCCGGGGGAACTGCGCCGAGCAAGTTCCAGGCCGCCATTGTGTCGCCTGAGCCGTAGTTCTTAAAGTGTGGTCTTTGGGTCACCGGCATCAGCTTCATCCCGCGTACCCCTCTCTTTTATTCTAGTTGTATAGCATCCGCTCAGTTAGCCCTCCGGTGGTTCTGGATGGTGTCCGCTCCGCTCTCCCGTTGTAGTCTCAAAACCGTTGTGGTAGGCAGCAATCAGGCTTCTGCCCTATGTTGGTCCATCTTGGTCCTTGTTTGTATAGTTAAGTCTTGATTGTTGTTGGTGTCACTGGGAGGAATTGTCCTCCAGGCCAATTGGCCGTGCGGACCCTCTGTGTCTATAAAGGAAGAGTTGCTGTGCGGGAGACACGTTTATGGGCCGGGTCTTGGTGCAGCAAGGCTTTGGCGCTCACTGAGTCTGCCTCTTGAATGTGTCCCTTATGCGAGTGGTTGAAATCTGGTGTCATCTCACACCGACCACTAGATGCCCTCGTTTCTGGGTCTCCAATGGAGTGTAGGTCAGCTACTGCCTGAGGCCCCTCAGCAGGAATTACAGCATCCCTTATATTCGTGACCTGTTTCGGTGTCTTCCCCTTTTGGCTGCCTCCCTATCGCTCAGCTTCCCCAATCTCCCTAGGTGGTCGCTCTTGATACCCCCCTTTGTGGGCTGAGTGCAAAGTCTTGGTGTTGTTAAGCCTTGATTGCTGTTGGTACACTGGGAGGATGTGACCTCCAGTCCAATTGGCTGTGAGGATCAGCTGTGTCTATGCCGGGAGACAGCCCCATTCAACTAGACTTGCAAAATTGTAAAAGCCTCTGTGCTCAGCTTGGATAGGGCGCAGTTACAGGGAGGAGCCTACAGGCTTGGCTTCTCGTCAGCCCCGCCCTATGAGGTTCCTGTGTCTCAGTGTCCCTCTGTACTCCCAGCAAACACCTCTGAGAGAAAAGCGCCCTGGAGTTTCGCCCGCTGCTAAACAGTCTAGTCTCTCCCCCAATGAATCGGGATTCCCAGATTCTCTCCCGGAACTGGGTTTCCATGTAGTCGGAACTGGGGCTCACCACAGTCTGGCGCTTTTGTCTCCTTCCTGCCAGGGCAATCCAGCGGCACAGTCAACAGACCTTCCTCTGCGCACAATCCCGTGCGCGCCTCCGGTGCTCTGCCTTTCGCCGCTTCTCTGCATTTCTGCCCCACAGCCCAGTTTTCCCCAGTATGAGCCTGGCTTCCACGGGTCTTTCCCAGAACTGGGGTTCAGTGCAGTTGGAACTGGGGTTCAGCACGGTCCGGAGCTTTTGTCTCCTTCCCGCTAGGGCAATCCAGCGGCACAGGCAACAGTCCCTCCTCTGCGCACATTCCCGTGCGTGGCTCCGGCGCAACTCCTCTGTGCCTCCGCTCCACAGCCCAGACTCCCCCAGCATGAGCCCGGCTTCCCAGGGTTTCGCCCGGAACTGGGGTTCAGTGCAGTCGGAGCTGGAGTTCAGCACAATCTGGAGCTTTTATCTCCTTCCCGCCAGAGAACGCCAGCCAGGCCGTCAGCCGCCCCTTCCTCTCCGGCTCCGTCTTCCCCGCACGCGCGCGGGCTCGTGTCTCCGCCCGTGTCTCCATACCTCAGGCTTTTACGGCTTCTCTGATTTTCCTTGTGGTTTTCTCTTTCCTTCTAGTTGTGGGCATTTCAGTCAGCCAGCTTTCCTGTGGTTCTGGATGATGTCCGTTTTGACTTTTAGTTGTATTTTTGAAATTGTTGTGCCAGGCTGTAGGTTAGGTGTTTAACCTATGCCGCCATCTTGGTTTCCTACTTCACCACTTTTATTTCTGATTTTATTTATTTGGGTCCTCTCACTTTGTTTCTTTTTTTTTTAAATTTAATAAATCTTTATTGTTCAGATTATTACAATTGTTTGTTCTTTTTCCCCCCATAGCTCCCCTCCACCCGGTTCCCACCCCACTCTCTGTCTTTACCTCCCTCCACTGTCCTCATCCATAGGTGTACCATTTTTGTCCAGTCTCTTCCTGTACCCCCACACCCCTTTCTCACTGAGAATTATCAATCCACTCCCATTCTATGCCCCTGATTCTATTATATTCACCAGTTTATTCTGTTCATCAGATTTTGTATTCACTTGATTTTTAGATTCACTTGTTGATAGATATGTATTTGTTGTTCATAATTTTTATCTTTACCTTTTTCTTCTTCTTCCTCTTCTTAAAGAGTACCTTTCAGCATTTCATATAATACTGGTTTGGTGGTGATGAACTCCTTTAGCTTTTTCTTGTCTGTGAAGATCTTTATCTGACCTTCAATTCTGAATGATAACTTTGCTGGGTAGAGTAATCTTGGTTGTAGGTTCTTGCTATTCATCAATTTGAATAATTCTTGCCACTCCCATCTGGCCTGCATAGTTTCTATTGAGAAATCAGCTGACAACCATATGGGTGCTCCCTTGTAGGTAATTAATTGTTTTTCTCTTGATGCTTTTAATATTCTCTCTTTGTCTTTTGCCCTTGGCATTTTAATTACGATGTGTCTTGGTATGGTCCTCTTTGGATTCCTTTTTTGGGGGTTCTCTGCACTTCCTGGACTTGTAAGTCTATTTCTTTCACCATGTGGGGGAAGTTTTCAGTCATTATTTCTTCAAATAAGTTTTCAGTATCTTGCTCCCTCTCTTCTGGCACCCCCAAAATTCTGATGTTGGTACGCTCGAAGTTGTCCCAGAGGCTTCTTACACTATCTTCAAATATTTGGATTCTTTTTTCTTTTTGCTTTCCCGGTTGAGTGTTTTTTGCTTCTTTGTATTTGAAATATTTGACTTGATTCTTGCATTCCTCTAGTCTGCTGTTGGGTCTCTGTATAATATTTTTTATTTCAGTCAGTGTATGTTTAATTTCTAGTTGGTCCTTTTTCATATCCTCGAGGATCTCATTGAATTTATCGGCCTTTTCTAGGAAATCCTTGAAAAACCTTATAACCGTGGTTTTGAACTCTATATCCAGTCATTTGTTTTCCTCCATTTCTTTCATTTGTGATCTGTTTCTTTGTCTCCGCATTTTCCCTGCTTGCCTGAGTTGGTAGGGTCGCTTTGTGTGCTAAGTGTCCTATATGGGCCACTGGGGCGGCCTCCCAGTTACCTCAGGTGGACACTCTTGGTGCACCCCTTTGTGGACTGTGTGTACCGCCTTGTTGTAGTTAAGTCTTGATTTTTGTTGGTGTCACTGGGAGGAATTGACCTCCAGGCTAATTGGCTGTTAGGACCCGCTGTGTCTATAATGGAAGAACTGCTGCGCTGGTGACATGCTTATGGGGCAGGACTTGCTTCAGTGGGGCTTTGGTGCTCACTGAGTCTGCCTCTTGAATGTGTCACTTATGGATGTGAGTAGTTGAAATCTGGTGTCGTCTCATACTGACCACTAGATACACTAGCTTCTGGATCTCCAATGGGTTCAGGTCAGCTACTGTCTGAGGCCACCCAACAGGAGCTACAGCAAGAACTACAGTTTTCTCCTCTTTGCTTGGGGTTTGGAGGTTCTGGAGCTGTCTGACCAGAGCTGCAGTTTGTTTGGTTAAGCTTCAATAAGGCAGGCCATTTATATGCAAAAGCCGCTGCTCGGAGCTTGGGTGGGTTTGTAGATTGTGCTGGGCGGGGTCTCAGGGAGTCACTAGGCTAGGGCGTGGCAAACAGTGATGGCTGCCAGTCAGCCGTCTCTGTGTCTCCGCGTTTCCAAGTCCCCGCGACCCACACCCCAGAACAGTAAACAATGATTCCTAGGTGCACCTCTGCAAGAAAGCCACCCTCACTTTCCGACTTGATGGAAGACAGTCCAGCTTCTCCCCGTAGGAGTTTGGGTCCCCAGTGTCTCCCCAGAAACTGGAGTTCAGAGTAATCAGGAGCTTGTCTCCCTTCGGGTTGAAAGAAGCAGCGCACCCAGACACCTGCTGCCAACCTGATTCGTGCACCTCCGTACCTCAGCTTTTCAGTGCTTGTGCACGTCTCAATGCTCTTTTCTCTTTCCTTCTAGTTATAGAAGTTCCACTCAGCCAGCTTTCCCATGGTTCTGGGTAATAGATGTTTTGTCTTTTAGTTGTAGTTTTGAAATTGTTGTGCGAGGCAGCAGTTTAGGTGTTTACCTATGCTGCCATCTTGGTTTCTCCTCACTTTGTTTCTTGATGAGTCTGGCTAAAGGTTCGTCAATCTTGTTTATCTTTTCAAAGAATTAGCTCTTGGTTTCATTGATCTTTTGTATTGTTTTTTTAGTCTCTATGTCATTTATTTCCCATCTGATTTTTATTATTTCATCCCTTATAGTTATTCTGGGCTTTTCATGTTGTTCTCTTTCTAATTCTTTAAGTTGTAGGGTTAGATAGTTTATTAGAAATTGTTCTCCTTTCTTGAGGTAGGCCTGTCCTGTGATGAACTTGCCTCTTAGGATTGCTTTTGCTGTGTTTATATAGATTTGAGTTTGTTATCTATTCATTTTCATTTGTTTCCTAAAAGTTTTTTTATTTCTTCCTTGATCTCGTTGGTAACCCATTCATTGTTTAATACTATGCTATTTAGCCTTCATGTGTTCGAATGTTTTTGAGTATTTTTATTGTAGTTGATTTCTAGCTTCATGCCATTGTGATCCAAGAAGATGCTTGATATAATTTCAATCATTTTGAACATGTAGAGACTTAGTTTATGTACTAACATGTGGTCTATCTTTGAGAATGACTTGTGTGCACTAGAGAAGAATGTATATTTTGTAGTTTTGGGGTGAAATGTCCTGAAAATGTCAATTAATTCCATCTGATCCAGTGTGTTGTTTAGGATCACTGTTTCCTTATTGATTTTTTTTTTTTTTGGTCTAGATGATATACTCTGTGATATCAGTGGGGTGTTAAAGTCACCTACTATTATTGTATTGTTGTCAATCTCTCCTGTAAAGTCCTCCAGGAGTTTTTTTTTTTTTTTAATATATTTGGTTGTTCTTATATTTTGTGCATATATGTTTCCCAGGGTTATATCCTCTTGTTGGATTGATTCCTTTAGTATTATGTAGTAAATTTCATTATCTTTTATTATGGCCTTCAGTTTTTAAAAAATAATTCCTTATGGTTGAAAGTATTACATATGTTCTCCTTTCCCTCACCTCTCCCCCATTGACCTCCTCCAGCCTGCCCCCACCTCACCCCAGGCCCTCACTGGCCCATTTGTCTGTGTCCATGGGCCATGCATATATGCATACAAGGTCATTGGTTGATTACCTTCCACCCACCCACCCTCTCCCACTTTCCCTATAAGTTTCCACACTCTGTTCCATGCTTTCATGTCTCTTGATCCACTCAATTCATCAGTTAATTTTTACTTAGATTCCACATATGAGTGTGATTATGTGATACTTGTCTTTCTCTGACTGACTTGTTTAACTTAGCATGATACTCTCTGGAAACCTCAATGCTATCTCAAAGTGTAAGAAATTCTTCTTTTTTACTGTTGCAGAGTATTCCATAGTGTAAATGTACCATAGACTTTTTATTCACTCATCTACTGATGGGCTTTTTCCAGATTGTAGCTATTGTAAATTGTGCTGCTATGAACATAGGGGTGCATACATTCTTTTTTATTGTTTTTTTTTTGTTGTTGTTGTTTCTTAGGATATATTACTAGAAATGGGATCACTGGGTCAAATGGCAGTTCCATTTTTAATTTTTTGAGGAAACTCCACACTATTTTCCATAATGGCTACACCAGTCTGCATTCCTACCAGCAGTGCACTAGGGTTTCCCTTTTCTCCACATCCTCACCAGCACTTGTCATTGGTTTCTTTGTTGACGGCAGCCATTCTGACAGGTGTGAGGTGATACCTCATTTCTGTTTTGATTTGCATCTCTCTGATGATCAGTGACTTTGAGCATTTTTTAATATGTCTCTTGGCCATCTGTATGTCCACTTTGGAGAAGTGTCTATTTAGGTCCTTTGCTCATTTTTTAATTAGATTGTTTGTCTTCCTTCTGTTAAGTTATATGTGTTCCTTATGTATTTTGGATATTAACCCTTTATCATATATCATTGCCAAATATGTTCTCCCATTCAGTGTGCTGTCTTTTAATTTTGTTGATGGTTTCTTTTGCTGTGCAGAAGCTTTTTATTTTCATGTAGTCCCATTAGTTTATTTTCTCCTTAGTTACCCTTTCCCTAGTAAATGTATCGTAAACATATTGCTATGCGAGATGTCTGAGATTTTGGTGCCTATGGTTTCTTCTAGAACTTTTATGGTTTCACGACTTACATTTAAGCCTTTTATCCATTTTGTGTTTATTCTTGTGTATGGTGCAAGTTGGTGGTCTATTTTCATTTTTTTTGCATGTACCTGTCCAATTTTCCCAACACTATTTATTGAAGAGACTATCTCTGCTCCAATGTATGCTCTTGCCTCCTTAGTCAAATATTAATTGAGCATAGTGGCTTGGGTCAATTTCTGGATTCTCTGTTCTGTTCCATTGATCTATATGGCAGTTCTTGTTACAGTATCAGGCTGTTTTGAGTACAGTGGGTTTGTAGTAGAACTTGATATCTGGTATTGTGATTTCTCCAACTTTGTTCTTCTTTCTCAAAATTGCTATGGATATCTGGGGTCGTTTTTAGGTTCCATATAAATTTTAGGCCTGTGAAATATGCCATTGGCATTTTAATAGGGATTGCATTGAATCTATAGATTGCTTTGGGTAATATGAAAATTTTAATGATGTTGATTCTACCAATCTATGAACATGGTATATTCTTTCACTTTTTTTTTATATCTTCCTCTATCTCTTTTTTCAATGTCCTGTAGTTATCCAAGTACATGTATTTTACCTCTTTGGTTAGGTTTATTCCTAAGTATCTTATTTTTTGTTGCAATGGTAACTGGGATTGCTTGTTTAGTTTCTTTTTCTGAGAGTTCACTATTGGTGTATAAAAAAAATGCTATGACTTTTGGGTGTTAATTTTGTATCCTGCTAAGTTTCTGAATTCTTTTATTAAATCTAGTAGTTTTTTGATGGAGTTTTTAGGGTTTTCTATGTACAGTACTAGTATCATGTTATCTGTGAATTATGAGAATTTTACTTCCTCCATTCCAATTTGGATGCCTTTTATTTCTTCTTCTTATCTGATCGCTACGGCCATGACTTCCAGAACTATGTTGAACAAGAGTGGTGAAAGAGGGCATCCCTGTCTTGTTCCTGTTCTTAAGAGACATGATTTTAGTTTTTTTCCCATTGAGTATGATGTTGGCTGTAGGTTTGTCATATATAGCCTTTATTATGTTGAGGTATGTTCCCTCTATTCCCACATTGCTGAGAGTTTTTATCAAAAAAGGATGTTGGGTGTTGTTGAATGCTTTTTCTGCATTTATTGATATAACATGTGATTTTTGTCTTTCAATCTATTTATATGCTGTATCACATTCATTGATTTGTGAATATTGTATCAGCCTTGCATCACCAGAATAAATCCCACTAGGTTATGATGTATGATATTTTTAATGTTTTTCTGGATCCAATTTACTTAAAGTTTGTTGAGGACTTTAACATCTATGTTCATCATGGATATTGCCCTGTAGTTCTCTTTCTTTGTTTTGTCTTTATCTGGTTTTGGGATTAGGGTAATTTTGGCCTCATAGAAAGTGTTTGAAAGTGTTCCTTTCTCTTGAATTTTTTTGGAATAGTTTGAGGAGTAGAAAAGTAATTTCTTTTAATATTTGGTAAAACTCTCCTGTGAACCTGTCTGGACAAGGGTTTTTGTTTATTGGGAATTTTTGTTATTGCTTCAATTTCATCAGTAATTATCAGCCTATTCAGGTTTTCTGATTCTTCATGATTGAGTTTTGGAAAGTTGTATTTTTTAGAAATATGTCCATTTCATCCAGGTTGTCCTGTTTGTTGGAGTAAAGTCATTCATAGTATTTTTTACAATCCTTTGTATTTCTGTGGGGTCAGTTCAGTTTTTTCATTTCTAATTTTGTTTATTTGGGTCTTCTCTTTTGTTTCCTGGTGAGTCTGGCTAGATGTTCATCAATCTTATTTATCATTTCAAAGAAGCAGCTCTTGATATTTTTTATTTTTTTTTAAATCTATGCCATTTATTTTCACTCTGATCTTTATTATTTCCTTCTTTCTACTTACTCTGGGCTTTTCTTATTGCTCTCTTTCTAATTCTTTAAGTTGTAGTGTTAGATAATTTATTAACAGTTTTTCTTATTTTTTGAGGCAGGCCTGTAGTGCTATGAACTTCCCTCTCAGAACTGCTTTCACAGTGTCCCATAGATTTTAGATTGTTTTGTGTTCATTGTTATTTGTTTCTAGGATGTGTTTTATTTCTTTGGTAACCAATTCATTGTTTAATAGCATGCTATTTACCCTCCATGCATTTGATTGTCTTTGAGTGTTTTTATTGTACCTGATTTCTAATTTCATGCCATTGTTGTCTGAGAAGATGCTTGATATGATTTCAATCTTCTTGAATTTATAGAGACTTAGATTGTGTCCTAATATGTGGTCTATCTTTGAAAATGTCCCATGTGCACTTGAGAAGAATGTATATTCCATAGCTTTGTAGTGAAATGTTCTGAAGATGCCAATTAGTTCCATCTGTTCTACAGTGTCATTTAGGATTGCTGTTTTCTTGTTGATTTTTTTGTCTAGAAGATTTATCCAGTGATGTCAGTGGGGTATTAAAGTCCCCTACTATGATTGTATTGCTGTCTATCTCTCCCTTGGTATCTTCCAGAAGTTTGTTTTTTATATTTAAATGCTCCTGTATTGGGTGCATATACATTTACCAGAGTTATCACTTCTTGTGTATCAATTATTTTATTATTATGAAATAGCCCTCTTTATCTCTTGTTAATGCCTTCACTTTGGAATCTATTTTGTCAGATATAAGTGTTGAAACCCCCCTTTTTTTAAAATTTCCATTTGCCTGAAGAGTTTTTTTCCATCCCTTGACTTTAGTGTTGTGAGTCCTTTTTTCTGAGGTGGGTTTCTTTAGGCAGTATATATATATATATATATATATATATATATATATATATATACTAGTAGCCCGTTTGCACGAAGATTCGTGCAATAGACCTTCATTCACCTGGCTGCCTGCACCAGTTTTCTGCCGGCACCGGGGACCCAGGCCTTGGCTGTGGCCACCGCCTTCTGCCTTCTTTCAGGGTCGGGGCTTGGCCCCGGCCTGTGGCCTTGGGCTCGGCCGCACCCAACATCCCTGCTACGGATCGTAGGAGCCGACCCCCTGGTCGTTGCCTGCGATCCGTGCAGGCTCCCTGCTGGTGCCCAAGGCCGGGAAAGCCTCCGCCCGGAGGCTTTCCCGGCCTTGGGCTCCGCCACACCCCAACGTCCCTGCAACGGTTTCCTAGTAGGAGTGGTTGGTGGGCATGGCTTGGTTGGTGGGCGTGGTTTTGGCGTAGCGAAGGTGTGGTCAATTTGCATATTTGTCTATTATAAGGTAAGATATATATATATGTCATGTTTTCTTTTTTTTAAAATTTAATTTTATTGTTTAAAGTATTACACATAGTAGTACATATATCTCCTTTTTTTCCCCCATAGACCTTCCCCCAGCCTCCCCTACCCCCTGTCACATGCCCTAATCCCACCCCACCAGTGTCTTGTGTCAATTGGTTGTGCCCATATGCATGCATACAAGTCCTTTGGTTGATCTCTTCCCCCCCCCTCCCTGGCCCCGCCAACACTCCCCAGTCTTCCTGCTGTAATTTGACAATCCCTTTGGTGTTTTACTGCCTCTGTGTAAATCTTTTTGTTTATCAAGTTATAATGTTCTTTATTTTCCATAAATGAGTGAGATCATGTGGTATTTCTCTTTCATTGCCTGGCTCATTTCACTTAACATAATGATCTCCAGGTCCATCCATGCTGCTGCAAATGGTAAGAATTCCTTCTTTTTTATAGCAGTGTAGTATTCCATTGTGTATATGTACCACAGTTTTCTAATCCACTCATCTGCTGACGGGCATTTAGGCTGTTTCTAAATCTTAGCTATGGTGAATTGTGCTGCTATGAACATAGGGGTGCATATATCCTTTCTGATTGGTGTTTCTAGTTTCTAGGGATATTTTCCTAGAAGTGGGATTACTGGGTCAAATGGGAGTTCCATTTTCAGTTTTTTGAGGAAACTCCATACTGTTCTCCAGAGTGGCTGCACCAGTCTGCATTCCCACCAGCAGTGCATGCGGGTTCCTTTTTCTCCACATCCTCGCCAGCACTTGTCATTTGTTGATTTGTTGATGATTGCCATTCTGACAGGTGTGAGATGGTACCGCATTGTCATTTTATTTTGCATCTCTCGGATAATTAGTGACTTTGAGCATGTTTTCATATGCCTCTTGGCCTTCCTTCTGTCTTCTTTTGAAAAAATTCTATTTAGGTCTGTTGCCCATTTTTTTATTGGATCATTTATCTTCCTTTTATTAAGCTGTATAAGTTCCCTGTAGATGTTGGAGATTAAACCTTTATCAGTGATAACATTTGCAAATACGTTCTCCCATACAGTGGGCTTTCTTGTTGTTTTGTTGATGGTTTCTTTTGCTGTGCAAAAGCTTTTTATTTTGATGTAGTCCCACCTGTTCATTTTCTCTTTAGTTTCCATTGTGCTAGGAGCTGTATCCGTGAAGAAATTGCTTCGGCATATGTCTGAGATTTCTCTGCCTGTGGATTCCTCAAGTATTTTTATGGTTTCCTATCTTATGTTTAAGTCCTTTATCCATTTTGAGTTTATTTTTGTGTATGGTGTAAGTTGGTGGTCTAGTTTCATTTTTTTTTCATGTATCTGTCCAATTTTCCCAACACCATTTATTGAAGAGACTGTCTTGACTCCATTGTATGTTCATGCCTCCTTTGTCAAATATTAACTTAGCGTAGTGGTTTGGGTTGATATCTGGATTTTGTATTCTATTCCATTGGTCTGTATGTCTGTTCTTGTGCCAGTACCAGGCTGTTTTGATAACAGTGGCTTTGTAATACAGCTTGAAATCTGGTATTGAGATCCCACCTACTTTGTTCTTCTTTCTCAGGATTGCTGTGGCTATTTGGGGTATTTTTTTATTCCAGATGAATTTTTGGAGAGTTCTTTCTAGGTTTGTGAAATATGCCCTTGGTATTTTAATGGGGAGTGCATTGAATCTATAGATTGCTTTGGGTAGTATGGATAATTTAATGATGTTGATTCTACCAATCCATGAACATGGTATGTTCTTCCAGCTGTTTATATCTTCCCCTATCCCTTTTTTCAGTGTCCTGTAGTTTTCCACATATAGATCTTTTACTTCCTTAGTTAAGTTTATTCCTAGGTATCTTAATTTTTTTTGTGCGATAGTAAATGGGATTGCTTTTTTAGTCTCTCTTTCTGTAAGTTCACTATTGGTGTATAGCAATGACATAGATTTCTTGGTGTTAATTTTGTATTCTGCTACATTGCCAAATTCATTTATTAACCCTTCACACTCGCTTGTTTTTTCTCGATTCCTGCAACCGATGCTAATCGTGTCGAGTCACACTCGACATCCGAGTGCAAAAGGTTAAGTTTAATAGTTTTTTGATGTAGTCTTTAGGGTTTTCTATGTACAATATCATGTCATCCTCAAATAAGGACAGCTTTACTTCTTCTTTTCCAATTTGGATGCCTTTTATTTCTTCTTCTTGTCTAATTGCAATGGCTAAAACTTCCATTACTATGTTGAACAGGAGTTGTGAGAGTGGGCATCCCTGTCTTGTTCCTGTTCTTAGGGGAAATGGTTTTAGATTTTGCCAGTTGAGTATGATGTTGGCTGTGGGTTTATCATATATAGCTTTTATTATGTTGAATTATGATCCTTTTATTCCCACTTTGCTGAGAGTTTTTATCAAAAATGGGTGTTGGATTTTGTCAAATGCTTTTTCTGCATCAATTGATATGACTATGTGGTTTTTATCTCTTAATTTGTTTATGTGATGTATCATGTTTATTGACTTGCGGATATTGTACCATTCTTGCATCGCTGGGATAAATCTTACTTGGTAATGGTGTATGATCTTTCTAATGTATTGCTGGATCCGATTTGCTAGAATTTTGTTGAGAATTTTGGCATCTAGGTTCATGAGGGATATTGGCCTGTAATTCTCTTTCATTGTGTTGTCTTTATCTGGTTTTGGTATTAGGGTGATGCTGGCTTCACAGAATGAGTTTGGAAGTGTTCCTTCCTCTTGAATTTTTTGGAATAGTCTGAGGAGGATAGGTTTAAGTTCTTCCTTGAATGTTTGGTAAAACTACCCTGTGAAGCCGTCTGGCCCCAGGCTTTTGTTTGCTGGAAGCTTTTTGATGACTGCTTCAGTTTCTTCCATAGTTATTGGCCTATTGAGATGTTTAGATTCTTCCTGATTGAATTTTGGAAGGTTGTATTTTTTTAGGAATATGTCCATTTCCTCCAGGTTGTCCAGTTTGTTGGAATAGAGTTGTTCATAGTATTTTTTAACAATCCTTTGTATTTCGGTGGGGTCTGTTGTTATTTCTCCTCTTTTATTTCTGATTTTGTTTATTTGGGTCCTCTCTCTTTGCTTCTTGGTGAGCCTGGCTAGAGGTTCATCAATCTTGTTTATCCTTTCAAAGAAAATCAGCTCTTGGTTTTGTTGATCTTTTGTATTGTCTTTTTGGTCTCTATGTCATTTATCTCCGCTCTGATCTTTATTATCTCCTTCCTTCTGCTTACACTGGGCTTCTCTTGTTGCTCTCTTTCTAACTCTTTGAGTTGTAGGGTTAGGTAATTTATTACCATTTTTTCTTGTTTTTTTTTGCAGTAGGCTTGTAGAGCTATGAACTTCCCTCTCAAGACTGCTTTCGCTGTGTCCCATAGATTTTGGATTGTTGTGTTTTCATTGTCATTTGTTGCCATGATGTTTTTAATTTCTTCTTTGATCTCTCTGGTAACCCAGTCATTGTTTAAAAGCATGCTATTTAGTTTCCATGTGTTTGATTTTTTTGTATTGTTTTTATTGTAGTTGATTTCCAGTTTTATGCCATTGTGATCTGAGAAGATGCTTGATATGATTTCTATCTTCTTGAATTTGAAGAGACTTTGCCTGTATATGGGTCATGTTTTCTTATCATTCAGCTACCCTATATCTTTTGATTGGAACATTTAATCCATTTACATTTAAGATGATTATTGATAGATACTTGTTTGTTGCCATTTTTATATTTTATACCTGTGTTCCTTCTTCCATTTCTATTTCTTCTTTTTACAATAGTCCCTTTAGCATTTCTTGCATTGATGGTTTGCTGGGAATAAACGCCCGTAGCCTTTTTTTTTTTTTTGTCTCCAAAGCTCTTGATTTCACCTTCAATTTTGAATGATAGACATACTAGATAGAATATTCTTGGATTCAGTCCCTTGCTTTTCATTACTTTGTATACTTCATGCCATTCCCTTCTTGCCTAATGTGTTTCTGTTGAGAAATCAGTTGACAGTCCAATGGGAGATCCCTTGTAGGTAATTCCTTGTCTCTCTCTGGAAGACATTAAGATTCTTTCTTTGTCTTTTACACTTGCAAATGTAATTTTGATGTGTCTTGGTGTCAGTATTTTTGGGTTCATTTTGTTTGGGACTCTCTGTGCTTCTTGGACTTGTATGACTTTTTCCTTCCCAAAGTCAGAGAAGTTTTCTGTCATTATTTCTTCAAACAGGTTTTCTATTCCTTGCTCAGCTTCCTCTCCTTCTTCCATACCTATTATGCAGATGTTGTTTCATTTAATATTGTATCAAAGCTTCCTTAGACTCTCCTCCTGCTTTTTAATTATTTTTTTCCAGTTGCTGCTCTGCTTGGGTGCTTTGTCTACATTTTCTTCTAACTCACTGATTTGGTCCTCAGCTTCTTCTAGTCTACTGTTGAAAGCTTCTATTTTGTTCTTTATTGCAGCTATGTCATTCTTCATTTCCTCTTAATTCTTACACATGATGGTGAATTTCTCATAGAGACATTTGAGCAACCTTATAATAATTACTCTGAATTCTTTCGCTGTAAGATTACTCGTCTCCATTTCATTTAGTTGCTTTTCTGGTGATTCATCCTTTTCTTTCATTTAGGGGTTGTTTTTTTGTCCCCCCATTTTTGCTGTTCCTTTGTAATTGTTTCTGTGTATTAGATCAAACTGCTATGCCACCCAGATCTTTTGGGTTGGTCTATGTAGATGTTTTGTGGGACTCAGTGGTGCATTCTCTCAGATCTCCTGTGCTGCATTCTAGGGAGGTCCCCTGTTTGAGTTATTTGGGTTCTCCTTATGTAGTTGGGTCTTAAATGTTATTGCCCCATTTGTGGGTGAAGTCTTCTCTTAGTGTGTCTTATTATGTGGCTTTCTCCCTATCACATTGTGCCAGCCATTGTGGAGGTGCTTACTGAATAGCACAAAATACAACATGACATGATGTGACACAGAAGGAACAGAACACGAATGTATACAGTACACCTATAATCCCAACAATAGTGACCACCAGAGAAAAGAGAATTAGGAAAGAAAAAAGAGAGCAAGAATTATTGCCGAAACCGGTTTGGTTCAGTGGATAGAGCGTCGGCCAGCGGACTGGAGGGTCCCAGGTTCGATTCCGGTCAAGGGCATGTACCTTGGTTGCGGGCACATCCCCAGTAGGGGGTGTGCAGGAGGCAGCTGATCGGTGTTTCTCTCTCATCGATGTTTCTGACTCTGTATCCCTCTCCCTTCCTCTCTGTAAAAAAAAAAAATCAATAAAATATATTAAAAATAAAAAAGAATTATAGAGAGAAAAAAAGGAAAGAAAGACATGGGGAGAAAATACAACAAAACAAACAAAGAAACCAAAAAACACAAATGAAAAACACCCAGATTAAAGGGTTGGGGGCAGAATCTGTAAATTCAGAGCTTGAATAAAGAAGATAAGGTTAAGTTATTTGAGGAATAGGGGGAAGACCACAGTTTATAATAGAAGAGGGAGAAAAGAAATGAGAAGACAAGAAGAAAAAGAAATTGTTTTTGACAAGTAGAATAGAGGAGAGAACAGATAGGTCTGAATTTAGAAAGTAAAACAAGTTAAAAAATTAGGAGTAGAAAAGAGCAAGAGAAGAGAAAACAAACAAACACAAAAACTGAGTAGTGAAAGAAGAGGAAAACTGAGTAGTGAAAAATTTCAGAGAAGGAGAAATGGAGTATGAGCAAGAAAGAGGAAGTTAGATCTATATATATATATATATATATATATATATATATATATATATATATATGGCTAATATGCAAAGTGTCCCCTCGGGAGTTTGACCAGAAGACTGGGAGTTCGATCACTCACTATGATGTGTGCTGACCACCAGGGGGCAGCATGGAACATGGCGGGTGACCAGCGGCAGAGGCAGGGCACTGAGGCAGTGAGGGAAGGAGGAGGCAGGGAGGCAGGGCAGTGGGGGGAGGGGGAGGGAAGAGGGTGTGGTGATGGTGTGCAGGTGGCAAGGGAAGGAGGAGGTGGGGAGGTGGGGAGGCGGGGAATCTGATCCCCTGATCGCTGGCCTCTGCTTTTGTTTTCTCTGTAAAGCTCAAACTGCAGGGTGTGGCAGGCTGTATTCCATGCCCTGAGGCTACTGGGAGGGGCTAGCTCTTCTGGGGAGAAATGGCCATTTAGGTTTGGAAGCCAAGAATGTACCAATGCAGGAGTCTGGGCTAGGTCTCCCTGCCCTGCTTCCCTCCACCTCTCCTCAGGCACCTCGTCTGTGCCTCCCTCCCTTTGCCAAAGCCTCAGGTGAGTGATTGCTACTGTAAAGTCCTGTGTTCTAGGTTTAGAGAATAAAAACAAAGACAAAACAAAACACAAACAACAATGAAACCGCAGCTTTCCCTCCCCCCAGCACTGCACTGCTTTCCCCTCCTGATGCTGCCTTTTGCGGGGCCCACCTTTCATGGCCCACCTTTTAAGGCTGTGGTCTCAGGTCCAGACTCCCCAGCAGCCAGCGGCCCTGTGGCTTTTGCTTTTCACAGTTGGATGTTACGCCTGAGGCCAAGGGATATAGCTCTGGTGCTCAGTCTGGGCCTGGCTTCTATTTTTCTGAGGAAACTGATACTCCTGTAATGCATCTTCCTCTTCTCCCTCTGGGCTTTCTAGCCTGCCATCCCACTCGAGCCCTGGCCACCCCTACTTCCAGTCTCCAGGCATTTTCTGTCCTTCATTGCTGTAAGTTGCCTCCTCAGCTGGGCCTAATTTGTTAATTCCAGGTGGATGCTCTCTGATTTAGTTGTATTTCCAGTCTGGCCCAGGGACAAGATGCACGTCTGGCTATTCGGTCACCATTTTTTCCTTTCCTATTGTAATTTTTGAATTTCCATGTCTAACTTCCTCACTGTGCTATGACCTATTTAAGGTCTGGAAATGTGTGTCTTATTCATTTTTGCATCCTTTGTATGTCCATAATGGTGTTAAAAAATAATTGCTAAATGAATAAAACAGAAATGCTCTTAAATGTGTTTTTTGCTCACTGCTAATTGACCAGATGTGTTCTCCTAATATTTATATGTTGAAGTCCTTACCTTCAGTGTGAAGATGAGGTCCTTGGGAATTGATTAGGTTCATGAGGTCATAAAGATGGAGCCTCATCATAGGATTAGTGCCCATATAAGAAGAGATACCAGAGAGCACTATACCACCCCCTCTACCTGTGTCTCTCTCCTGGGCGAGGACACAGCTAGAATGCAGCTGTCTACATACCAGTAGGAGAGTTCTCACCAGAACCTGACTATCTGGATTTCCCTGAACTTGGACATCTAGCTTCCAAACCTGCGAGAAAATAAATTTCTGTTGTTTAAGCCACTCAGTCTATGGTATTTTATTATGGCACCTGAGTTGACTAATAAACTATCCCATCTGAATTATCTACTTCTGGCTATTGTTGAAAACTATGATTGGTAACGTTCCTGAAAACACACATAACACTTTTTCTACAATTTTTTACTTTGTTCTTACTGTACATTTCAACTGTTTAGTAGATGGCAGTAATAAGGCTAAGATCAATCAGCCTATCATAATACAAAGTTACAAATCGCATCCTTAGCCATAACCAGTCATCTTAAGAAAGCAAAAATGAATGACCTCTTTGCTGGGAAATTAATCCAAAATCCATTTCTTCCTAAGTAGAGGTTTAAAAGTGCCATATTTATGAGTTAAGAGCAGTTTTCAATTACTTTCCTGTAACTGACTTTTTTTTTAAAATATATTTTATTGATTTTTTACAGAGAGGAAGGGAGAGGGATAGAGAGTTAGAAACATCGATGAGAGAGAAACATCGATCAGCTGCCTCTTGCACACCCCCTACTGGGGATGTGCCCGCAACCAAGGTACATGCCCCTGACCGGAATCGAACCCAGGACCCTTGAGTCCGCAGGCTGACGCTCTATCCACTGAGCCAAACCGGTTTCGGCTGTAACTGACTTTTAACATTAGTATTTTTTCCTCCTTATTAGACTCACAGGATAATGAATGGCTCTTCATTTATGTCACCATAGCTACTTAATTTTTTTGAATTAGATTTTTAAGAACTCAAACCTGTTTACTTTGTGTGTTTTTAGAAAGAATGGGGAATTCACCCGATCAGTTGACCCTGCTGAAAGAACAATAGGTAGCATACCTATTCGTATTTGAAGATTTTGCTTTAATATCTTGAAGTCCAGCATATGTCTGTGGCAGAATACACTGGGAAGCTGCATTCACAAGAGACGTTTTCTTGGACTGTTCCCATTGGAGAAGTTTCAGTAAATTGTGTGTTTGAAACCAGAAAAGCATAAGCCAAGTGGTAACCTTCTGATTGATTGCCTGTTTTTGTGTGTGTGTGTTTTTAAATTTGGAGAGTCAATTTAATACTCAGAAAGGGGGACACTTGGAGGACTGATTTAAAACAGACCAGGTAAGGAGTGATTTCCCATCAAGTTGCTTACAAGAAATCCCACTTCAATCTCTGTGTCTGCCTTTTTAGTTTATGTGTTGGTTTATTTCCAAATGAAAAATATGAAAGAGAACAGTATATTAGTGATTGTGTTCCATGCTGTCAAAACATGGAGGTGATGTGATTATGGGATGGTGAATGTTCTCCTTAAAAACAAAAAAACAACAACACAAAAGTAAACAACAAACCCAAAAAGATAAAAGCTAATTCCACAGATTTCAGAGCCATACAATCTGACATTATTAAAATAAAATGGATCAAAATGCACACTAAGGTGCAGGCTCACTAAACAATGCTCTACTCTTTTTTTTTTTTAAATACATATTTTATTGATTTTTACAGAGAGGGAGAGAGATAGAGAGTCAGAAACATCGATGAGAGAGAAACACCGATCAGCTGCCTCCTGCACACCCCCCACCGGGGATGTGCCCGCAACCAAGGTACATGCCCTTGACCGGAATTGAACCTGGGACCCTTCAGTCCGCAGGCTGACGCTCTATCCACTGAGCCAAACCAGTTTCGGCAATGCTCTACTCTTAAGCCTTCACTGTTTCATACTTTCCCTGTGTGCCTCCTTTATTACTTCTTGGGCATTCTCAATTATTGACTTTAGAAACTCTTTTTTATTGAGATTGGTCATTATTCTAAAGTTAGCTGGTGAAGCATCAAACTGTCCCATTACCAGTGTGAAAAAATATTCACTTAATCAAACTGACAATATCACAGTTTTCCTATAAGAAAACTTTCTTCAGATTCTTTTTTTTTTTTTTTTTACACCAAGCAACCTACAGGGCTGCTGCTTCACTTCAGGTTCTTTTTTAAAAAATATGTTTTTATTTATTTTAGAGAGAGATATAAACACTGATGAGAGAGAAAGATCAGTTGGCTGCCTCCTGCACATCTCCCACCAGGGATCCAGCATGCAACCCAGGCGTGTGCCCTGACCAGGATTTAAACCGGTGACCTCTTGGTTCATGGATCGACGTTCAACCACTGAGCCATACCAGCTGGCTCCTTCAGGTTCTTCAGCAAGAAAGAAAACCCAAAGCCCAGCATGCTGCCCCAGCACCAGCACAATATAAATATTACCCATTGAAATGGTAACAGCTTTTGCAGGAGGGAAACAGCCTTGGTACTGGAAAGTCTGAAGGAAAACTGATGGTTTGATCATACATGGCAAGTACTTGCTAGGATGCCAAGCAGCCAATGGAATCCAAAACTCTTTGGGTTACATTTACAGCACAAATCCAGGCACATGATGGTTGTCTTATATTTACTGCCATATCCTGCCACTTCTTTCAGGCAAATGACCTCACCAACTTTGCTGTTACAGCACTCAGGTGACCCAGCTGAGTCAGGAAGCAAAGGTGGGTGCAGCTGAAGCTCATCTCTCAGCAGACCTATGGCTTTTAAACCCTGCCTTTCTCCTTGGCACTGCGTAAGTTCCTTAAGAAACTAACTTAAAAACCCATTAATGGAAGAGACTATATCCTTGATTAAAATAATGGTCTGCATTCTGGCCCCAAGTTAGCATCCATTAATAGTTATAATTTGTTGTTAAATTTTGTGATATGTAGCATGTTTTCTGGCTAAAATCACTGATGATCAAAATATTGTGCTTAATTAAAGAGAAGAATGTGTATAATTTCAAAATTCAAACACATTCTGTTACAAAAGAAAATGGCTATAAACTTTCTTGAAGAGAGTGGTCAGTCTAGGCCCACAGAGTTCTCTGGTTATTAGCAAGCGCTCCATAACAGCTATTGCCAGTGATGGCTCAGTTGGTTTGGCCTCATCCTGTGCAGGGAAAGTTTGCCAGTTAGATTCCTGGTCAGGGCATATGCCCAGGATGTGGGCTCGATCCCCAGTAGGGGGTGTGCAGGCGGCAACCTATTGATATTTCATTCTCACATAGATGTTTTTCTCTCCCTCTCCCTTACTCTCTTTCAAAAAAATCAATAAAAATATATATTTTAAAAGAATTCCATAAAAAGCGAACCCTGGGATTGCATTTCATTTTCATCCCCTCTCAGATTTCTCTAATTTTCTTCAAAAGAGGCCTTTTAAATGTATTAAAAATTACACCCTAGTAAAATGTCAGAGACAGGCTGAGCACCCATACTTAAAGCTAGGCTCTCTGTAATTTGACTCCTACTAATAAGAATACTATTGAGGAGATGTTTGATTAATTATGAGGAGACACAAGACTCCAAGGAAAGTCAAGTTCAAGTCACCCTAATGTAATTACTGGTGCATTTAATTAAATCATGTACAAAGGCATTAAATATTTCAGCAAAGTCCCTTGAAAAACACTAATAGGAAATGATTTTCTCAGTAAATGGTATTTAGCTGTGTTGGTGAGTAGAGCAGACTTAGCATCTGCAGGTTTAATTAAATGTTTGCCTAACCATATAAAAAGACAGTGATATATCTTCATAGCATCTGGCAGCTTCACCATCCTCCAGCCATTCTTTAATTAGTACGCTGGTGAATTTAATAGAAAATGGCTTTCACTCAGGAGCAGATGGCTCTTCTGAGTGACAAGGGAATGACAATTTCTGTCATGTTTACTTCTTAGTATGTAGCTTTCTAGTATGTAGATCCCTTTAACTAAACAAAATTCAGAAGTGGTTGCTTTCAGAAGATATTAAGCCCTATAATATCTTCTGAAAGCAACCACTTCTGAATTTTGTTTAGTTAAAATAGTCTGACTCATGAGCTTCCAAAGATGGTTTTCCTTTGCCTCTCTGAGTTCATTTCTTGTATTTTATGACAAGACTAGTCTTTCAGTTGTTAAAAGAAAAAAAGTTATCTAAATTTATGTCGTTTCTTTTAGGTAAATAAAAACTGTCTGTTGGACCCAATTCAGTCTCAGAGTTTTAAAGTTTAGTAAACATGAACTCCATCTCCTTCTTAGGGGGCAATTGGCTTGAGATAAGAAGGGAGGAAAATACCTTTGCTTTTCACAAATGTTTTAGAAATGAAAGAAAAAGATAAGAAAATCTCAAGGAATAAGGAAAATAAAGAGTGTTCAAAGCACGCCCCCACCTTGCCATTCAGAGTCCCCCTCCCCAGAGTCCATCCTTGTGGTTAGGTGGTGGGGAGGGACCGGTGGTGGGCAGGGAGCGGTGGCTTAAAAGGGCAGGGCTGGGCCCTTCCTCCCTCCCACTGTCCCCAGCCTCCGCCCCACCGCCTGGCACCTCTGCCTGGGTGAAGCCCCCCCGCCTGGCACCTCTGCCTGGGTGAAGCCCCCCCGCCTTGCACCGCTGCCTGGGTGAAGCGCTGCTGCTCTCAGGCGCCAGTCGCAGCCATGGGCTCGGCCCCGCTGCTGGGCCAGGCCGTGGGCAGCCTGCCTCCACTTACCAGGAGGACAACCCCAGCTTCTTCGAGATGGTGGAGGGCTTCTTCCACCGCAGCGCCAGCACCACGGAGGACACGCTGTAGAGGACCTCAAGACCTGGGAGAGCGAGGAGCAGAAGCAGGTGCGTGGCGTCCTGACGATCACCAAGCCCCGTAACCATGTGCTGAGCCTGTCCTTCCCCATCCGCTGCCACCGCGGCTCCCGGGAGGTCACCTGAGGCCTACCGGGCCCAGCACGGCCAGCATGGCACCCCGCGTGAAGGAGTTACTCCTTAGAGCACTGATGTGAGTGTAGATGAAGTTAAAGCTTTGGCTTCTCTGGTGACGCCTGTGTGCAGTGGTTGATGTGCCGTTTAGGGGCGCCAAAGCTGGTGTTAACATCAATCCCGAGAACTACCACACCGATAATGAGTTGGAAAAGATCACAAGGGACTGGCAAAGAATGGCTTTATTGGTCCTGGCACTGATGTGTCTGCCTCAGGTATGAGCATGGGTGAGGCAGCGATGTCATGAATTGCTGACTCCTATTAATGCCCATATGAAAAGACAGTGATATATCTTCAGAGCACCTAGCTGCTTCACCATCCTCCAGTCACTATATGAATGCCCATGCCTGTGTCACTGGTAAGCCCACCAGTCAGGGTGGAGTCTAAGAGCAGATTTCTGCTTCTGGCCAGGGAATTTTCCATGGGATTGGAAACTTCACCAATGACGCTACTTACATGAACATTTTAGGAATGATACCAGGGTTTGGAGATAAAACATTTGTTGTTCAGGGATTTGGCAATGTGGCCCTGCACTCTATGAGACATTTGCATCACTTTGGTGTTAAATGTGTTGGTGTTGGTGAATATGATGGGAGCATATGGAATCCAGGTGGTATTGACCAAAAGGAACTAGAAAACTTCAAATTGCAACATGGATCAATCCTGGGCTTCTCTAACCAATGGACGCAGACACCAGGGTGTGAGGGCATGAGTGGGGAAGGTCGGAAGGCAATGGGGGGATAAGGACACATATATAAAACCTTAATCAATAAAGAAAAAAAAAATCCTGGGCTTCTCCAAAGCAAAGCGTTATGAAGGGAGCATCTTAGAGGCCGACTGTGACATACTGATTCCTGCTGCCACTGAGAAGCAGCTGACCAAGTGCAATGCACTCAGAATCAAAGCCAAGATCATTGTTGGAGATGCCGATAGACCGACAACTCCAGAAGCTAAGATTTTCATGGAGAGAAACATGGTTATTTCAGATCTCTACTTGAATGCTAGAGGAGTGACAGTATCGTACTTTGAGTGGCTGAAGAACCTAAATCATGTCAGTTCTGGATGTTTGACCTTCAAATATGAAAAGGATTCTAACTACCACTTGCTCATTTCTGTTCAAGAGAGCTGGAAAAGAAGTTTGGAAAGCACAGTGGAACTATTCTTGTTATATGCACAGGAAAGTTCCACGTCAGGGTATCAGGGGCATCTGAGCAAGACATTGTGCATTCTGGTTTAGCTTACATTATGGAGTGCTTGGGCAGGCAAATCATGTGCACAGCCATGAAGTATAAACTGGGATTGGACCTGAGAAGAGATGCCTCCGTCAATGCCATTGAGAAAGTGTACAGTGAAGCTGGCGTGACCTTCACATAGATGGATTGTAGCTGATTTCTTTACCATCCTCTTCACCTCTTCATCTGTAGACCTATCACAAATTTACATGTAACCACAGAGTTCTCTTTCTCCCATTACTTACTTAGGTAATGGACACCATTCTCAAAAAGTCAATCCAAATTAGCTCCTTAAATAAAAGAAATTAAGGTTAGGGAATCATGTACAAAGCTGAAAGTAGAGGCCAGAGAGACATTTGGGTATTTTGCCTCTCAATGAAAAGTCCCTTCTATCTGGCTGCACTGTCTTGCTCCATGGTTGCTTCCCAACAGTCAGAGTTGTGGTCCAGGAAAGCACCTGTTGTTCAAGACCAGTTAGTTGCTTGTTGCTTCAGCTCTGGACAAGTCTAAGGTGTGCTGTAACTTTGACATGTTTAAGAAGCAGGTGTGTGGCATTTTCAGAAGACAGCATGGTTCTCAAGTGAGTTATTGGTTTTTATATCAGCAAAAGAACTCAGTTTTATAGATTGCAAATAAAATAAAAGCTGTTTATCTTTATGTAGAATAAAATAAACACATGCTGCTATAATAAAACTAGAGGTCTAGTGCACAGATTCATGCACTGGTGGGGTCCCTCTACCTGGCCTGTGCCCTCTCACATTCTGGGACACCTTAGGGCAGTGGTTCTCAACCTTTCTAATGCCGTGACACTTTAATACAGTTCCTCATGTTGTGGTGACCCCCAACCATAAAATTATTTTCGTTGCTACTTCATAACTGTAATTTTGCCACTGTTATGAATCATAATGTAAATATCTGTGTTTTCTGATGGTCTTAGGTGACCCTGCTAGCGGTTCTCAACCTGTGGGTCACGACCTACAGGTTGAGAACCGCTGCTGTAGAGCCTAAGACTATCGGAAAACACAGATATTAACATTACGATTCATTAACAGTAGCAAAATTACAGTTATGAAGTAGCAACGAAAATAATTTTATGGTTGGGGGTCACCACAACATGAGGAACTGTATTAAAGGGTCACGGCATTAGAAAGGTTGAGAACCACTGCCTTATGAGATAGTGGACTGCTGGTTTCAGCTTGATCCCTGCAGGGCAGGCAGCCAGGGGATTGGCCGAAACCGGCAGTCCGACATCCCCCGAGGGATGTAGCAGTGCATTAAGTGGCAGGGGGCCGGGGAGGAGCCTGAGCCAGGCTGGGTGCCGGGCCTTTCCCGCTCATTCCGGCCTCGCTGTGCCTGCTGCTGTAGCTGCACTCGCCAGCCATGAACCCGGCTTCTGGCTAAATGGCGCTCCCATTGTGGGAGTACACTGACCACCAGGGGGCAGCTTCTGCATTGAGCATCTGCCCCCTGGTGGTCAGTGCGCATCATAGCGACCAGCTCAACTGGTTGTTACAGTCGCTTAGGCTTCTATATATATAGACTAGAGGCCCGGTGCATGAAATTCGTGCATGGGGGTGTGTCCCTCAGTCCAGCTTGAACCCTCTCCAATCTGAGACCCCTTGGGGGATGTCCGACTGCCAGTTTAGGCCCAATCCTAAACTGGCAGTCAGACATCCCTCTCACAATCCGGGACTGCTGGCTCCTAGCCGCTTGCCTGCCTGCCTGATTGCCCCTAACTTCTTCTGCCTGCCAGCCTGATCACACCCTAACCGCTCCTCTGCCAGCCCCAACTGCTCTGCCCTGCAGGCCTGGTTACCCCCAACTGCCCTCCCCTGCCGGCTGGATCTCGCCCCCAACTGCCCTCCCCTGCAGGCCTGATCTCGCCCCCAACTGCCCTCCCCTGCACGCCTGATCTTGCCCCCAACTGCCCTCCCCTGCTGGCCTGATGGCCCCCAACTGCCCTCCCCTGCAGGCCCGGTCACCCCCAACTGCCCTCCTCTGCCAGCCCAGTTACCCCTAACTGCTTTCCCCTGCTGGCCATCTTGTGGCAGCCATCTTGTGTCCACATGGGGTGGCCATCTTTGACCACATGGGGCAGCCATCTTATGTGTTGGAGTGATGGTCAATTTGCATATTACCTGTTTATTATATAGGATGCTCAAAATCACTAATCATCTGAGAGATGCAAATCAAAACATCAATGAGATACAATCTCACACCTGTCAGAATGGCTATCATGAACCAATCAACAAACAAGTGCTGGTGAGGATGAGGAGAAAAAGGAACCCTCATGCACTGCTGGTGGGAATGCAGACTGGTGCAGCCACTGTGGAAAACAGTATGGAGATTCCTCAAAAAGTTAAAAATGGAGCTCCCATCTGACCCGGTAATCCCACTTCTAGGAATATAGCCCAAGAAACCAGAAATACCAATCAGAAAGGATATATGCACCCCTATGTTCATAGCAGCACAATTTACAATAGCTAAGATTTGGAAACAGCCTAAGTGCCCATCAGCAGATGAGTGGATTAGAAAACTGTGGTACATCTACACAATGGAATACTATGTCGCTATAAAAAAGAAGGAACTCTTACCATTTGCAACAGTATGGATGGAACTGGAGAGCATTATGCTAAGCGAAATAAGCCAGTCAGAGAAAGATAAATATCACATGATCTCCCTCATATGTGGAATATAATGATCAACATAATTTGATGAACAAGAAGAGATCCAGAGACAAATCGGGGGGTGGGGGTGGGTTTAGAGAGCAACCAAAGGACTTGAATGCATGCATACTAGCATAACCAATAGACACAGACACTGGGGCGGTGGGGGCTTGCCCAGGGTGGGAATGGCTGTGGTGGGTCAATTGGGGGAAAAGAAGACTTATGTAAAACTTTAGACAATAATAATAATAATAATAATAATAATAATAATAAAAGAGTGAATTACAGGGAGAGAGGATAATGAAATTAGTTCTGAAGATGCAGGTTTTAGAACACTCGTACTTCTTTTATAGACTTATACATCTTAGAAAAAAATAAAAGGTCTGAAAATTAGGAGAAAGATTACTCCAGAGATAAATGTGAGAGATGTTATACCTCAAGTGACTTCATGATATAGAAGTAATCATAAAATATGAGAAAAATGTTATAAAGTAGGAAGAGAGGCAAAATACTTAAGTTACCTTTCCTAAGGTCACCAAGGTAGTAAACATGTGGCATTTACTTCCCACAATTCCCTGGGTGTCACTCATACCAGATATATCTGGCCAACTCCAGGTGCTATCCTCGTGGCCGTCATTCATGAACTAGTGTGGGTGAACCATGGGCCACTCCTCATTTCAATATCCCGGAATTTAGAGATTTTGTACAGTTTTTAACTGCTGTGTCTTATGTAATGAAGTTCAATTCAACTTAATTCATACTATAAAGCACCACTTAGAATTGTTGTTGATAAAATAATCAGTATGTTGGCCTACCTCATATTCTAAGTGTATCTTACATTATTTATTATTGATCTAAAAATAAAAATGTTATTTCTTATTTTCTGACACAAAAATAAAGCTATTTCCCAGAACTTAGTTTATCCATAAGTAACACCCTCTTCTATAGGCATGAGTGTAAGTAAAAGGAAGAAATGGGCTCAGATATATGCATTTTAAAAAATGAATATAATTCTGCCCCTACCCCATAAAATATTGAATAATATACAAACCAATTTTGGGAGAAAATAAATTTGCTGGGCAATTTTTTTCAATAAATATATTTTTAAACAACTTTTTGTTTTTTTAAATTGGAATACATTTTGGAATGTTCTCAATTCTATTTCTATGGATTGTCTCTCTCCATAGAAATTCTAGAAGAAATCAGACAGGTAGAAGAGGGTAAAGGGGAAATAAATGATGACAGAAGTAGACTTGACTTTGGGTGGTGAACACACAATACAATATTCAGATGATGTGTTATAGAACCATATACTTGAAACCTATATAATTTTATTAACCAGTGTCACCCCAACAAATTCAATAAAAATTTTAAAAAAGAGATCCATCACAGCAACTCTAAACGAAATCAGAGGTGAAAGCCAGAATGAGATATATCAAATCACCTTTTATCATTTTATTAGCTATTTCACAAGTTCAGAAGCTGGGACAAGAGCTCATAACAGATTGTGCTGATTTCAATGTGTACTTTGTCTCACATTGTCTTCTTAGCTGCCAGCAAGTGTGGCCTAACGCAGATGGCAGCCAGGAGAAGTCTGTCTTCTCCCTCTTCACTTTGAGCATTTCGGTCACACGTGGGCTTTAGGCAAACAGGGATGTTTATGTCAAATTAAATCTGTGTCTGACCCCTCTGCCTGTGTCTCACTGAAGCAGCAGCACTGCAGTGCATATTCCGGTGAGTTACTATGTTATGTGTGCTCATAAAACATACTGCAATTCACAAAGCTATCAACTCTTAGTCACGAAACAAAAACACCTGTCAGAAGAGTTTTATTTTATCCTCTTAATTACACCACTAATAGACAGACAGAAGACAATGGCATAATTTCAAGGGACAGTTTTACACAGCAGGCCTGTTCTGGGGCATTCAGAATACCATAAGCTGCCTCTGGTCCCTAATGAGAGCAGCTCCTCCATAAACACCATGAATCCATTTTCATCAGAGAACTTTCCTCTTCTACAAGCAGGAAGGCTCTTCATCTGTTAGCACCAAGGTCAAGCCCTACAGCAATTACACCTGCTTAATGGTACCTGGACATGGCTCATGGCTAGAAAGGCATTATTTTCCTTATAGTTCTGAAATGATAAAGAGGCTTATTGGGTACTATTTTGCCTGTTACATTTGTAGACAACCTCTGGTGCTCATGAGACTGTGACATGTTTGGAGAATAAGTCACAAAAGAACATGATCCCTCACTGCACCAAATCTGTGAGTTCCTTTTGGAAAGTACAAAGGTAGACTTGGGTCTTCCTGGTGAATTCCATCTAATTTAATAGGTTCAAGCTAACGTAACAACACATGGTCCACTAGGAGCAGTGTTGGGCCTGCCCTGCTGGGGTGGAGATATTCAACACTGTTATTAGCTTCATTGTTTCATGAGCCATCTCATGGAAGAAATGTAAGCATTAAGCATTGCTGAGAGCTGAATTGAGCCCTGTGAAAAATCCTATGTTGAAGTTCCAACTGTAGTACCTTGTAATGTGACCATATTTGGAGATAGTATTTTTAAAGTGACTAAGTTAAAATAAGGTCATCAAGGTGGGCCTTACTTCAATATGATTGGTGTTCTTATAAGAAGAGGAAATTACAACTCAGACCTAATTAGAATATAGAAGGAAGAACATGTGAAGATATTGGCAGGGGAGACAGCCATCTGCAAAGCAAGAAGGGAGGCCTCAGAAGAAACCAACTCTGTTGGCATCTTGATCTTGGACTCCAGAATTTGATCTTAAATTCCAGCTTCCAGACTGTGAAAAATAGGTTTTTGTTGTTTAAGCCACCTATTCTGTGGTATTTTGTTATGGCAACCCTAGCAAATTAATAAAAGCATTTTCTAAAATCTCTTATAAAAATGTGTTCTACACACAGGTTGTGATCATTTGATGATGAGCATATTTCTCTAGAGGAGTTGACAAAAATAAGAACAACATTTCTCGTTTTAGGCTACACACAAAATTCAGCAGTTTTTGTTTGTTTGTTTTTAATCCTCACCTGAAGATATGTTTAGAGAGAAGAAGGGAGAGAGAGAGTAACACCTATCAGTTGCCTCCCGAACTTGCCCCTGGTCTGCAACATAGGTATATACCCTGACGGGGAATTCAACCTTTTGGTGTACAGGATGATGCTCCAACCAATTGAGCCACCCAGCCAGGTTCAGAATTCAGCAATTTTAACTGAGCTGGCTGCACAGATTAGTCACAATTCAGTGCAATAGATGAGTAGATTTACTTAAGTTTGTAAAAGTATCTTTTTTAAAAAAAATAAAAGAAATACTATTTAGATTGTTTGGGTAAAAATGTTTTCTAACAAAGTTTTTCTCAAGTTAAAATCGTCAAAACTCCTGTTTTGGTTTAGATTGGTTAGGCCTTTTGTAATAATGAATTATGTCTTCTTTAGAGTGCTGTTAAATTTTTCAACATAATTTATAAAATACTACTTGACTTCAAAGTTCTTTCATTCTCGCCCAAGATATTTGCTACTTATTTACTCTCTTCTTGGCATTGACCCTTCCTACCTTTTGAAAGCTCACAGTTGTGGGGGAAAGGAATGTAATCTACCAGTTACAGGAGTGTAATCACTGTACAAAGTGCATAGAAAGGGTAGAGACCAAGAAATCCATTTGAAGAAATCAAGGCATACTTTACTGAGACAGATGAAAAGTATATCACTCTGAGAACACACATTTGGTGACCCAGTGAAAATTATTGGACTTTCAGCCTCTGATGCCTCTTCTGTAAAATGAAGATAAAAATGCATTCCTTATTGAGACTGTAGGAAGAGTTTGTATAGTAAGAGTATCTAGTATATAATTTTTACTCAACAGCTTTTCTTCCTTCGTTGTGGTTTTTCTCCATCTTAATTTTCTCTTCCACTTCCCACATTTTTCTTCTTTCTCTCTCCTCACTCTCCTCTTTTCCTTTTCTCCTGTTCTATTTTTAATTCTCCTCCCCTTCTTTTTTTTTTTTGCCTGATATTACAGTCTTCTTCCTGTAATATCATTTATTAGACACCACTCCAGAAAAATAAAAAGCAACCTAAGTCCCTGCCGAGACACCAGTGAATCAGTCATTTAGGTACTTGCTAAAACTAGAGTCATACCTTCTGTTGATTAGCTTAATTGTACCTCTCTTAAAAATAAAAATTAAAATGAATAAATGAAGCAGGAGATTCTGGTCACCAAGAGATCCAGCCACCAGTCGAGGGGCTATTGCTCACATCCATTTTTTTTTCCTCCAAACACTATTATATAATCTTATGCCTAGCATGTAACCAACACTTTACCACATTGGTTTCAGCCCTCTACTGATGGTGATAGGGGAGGGGGCATGTAATAGAAATAGTTGTTTAGTACGTACTCCCTATAAGGAAGAGATTTTCTTACAGACCCTGGGAAACTGAAGGATGCCTTACAAGAAGGGGAACAGGCCCTGGAGATAAGGCAGCCCTGGAGCCCGATGATCCTGTCACTAAAAAGAAAACACATTTCAAGAACAGATCAAGGACAGGAACTATCTGACAGGAGATAGCATTCTGGGCTAATCTTTTCTGGGGCTAATCTTTGCAAGGACAATGATAGAAGGCAGACCCTGGGAACTTAGATTTTTCCCACCCTCTAACCTTATATAAGGGCTGACTTGAAATGAAATGTCAGAGTGATCTTTTCTGAATGTTATACCGACTGCTTTCTTGGATTGCCAGCTATCTGATTAGTAAATGTACCACAAAGGGCAGCTGGACTCCTTTGTCTGGTTTCAGTGGGATTTCTTCGTTTGTTTCAATTGTCCCAAAGAAATGTAGCCTAAATGTTTAGGGCACATATACAAATGGTCTGATTTATAACAAAATATCTGATTCCAGATGGGGTAGATATTTGGACCAATTTTATTACCTCTTTTGGAGTATAAATGATTGGACATGGTAAAGTCCAACATACTAGAGGCCTGGTGCATGAAATTTGTGCATGGGGGACGGGGGGGGGGGGGGGCGGGCGGGCGGTGTGTGTGTCCCTCAGCCCAGCCTGCACCTTCTCCAATCTGGGACCCCTCGAGGGATGTCCAACTGCCTGTTTAGGCCTGATCCCAGTGGGCATCGGATATCCCTCTCACAATCCAGGACTGCTGGCTCCCAACTGCTCGCCTGCCTGCCTGCCTGATTGTCCCTAACCACTTCTACCCGCCAGCCTGATCACCCCCTAACCCCTCCCCTGCCAGCCTGATTGATGTCTAACTGCTCCCCTGCTGGCCAGATTGCCCCTAACTGTCCTCCCCTGCTGGCTTGGTCACCCCTAACTGCCCTCCCCTGCAGGCCAGGTCCCCCCCAACTGCCCTCCCCTGCAGGCCTGATTGCCCACAACTGCCCTCCCCTGCTGGCCATCTTGTGGCAGCCATCTTGTGTCCAGATGGGGGCGGCCATCTTTGACCACATGGGGGTGGCCATCTTGTGTGTTGGAGTGATGGTTAATTTGCATATTACCTCTTTATTATATAGGATATATTTTTTTTTAAGGCAGAAACAACAAATCCCTCTCTGAATTTTTAAAAAGTGATACTGCATTGATTTCTTACAACTTTGCATGCATTATTTCAATCTATCTAATTGCAATAATGAAAAATTTATCTTTTATAGAAATTCACTGTGTGATTTATTTTAGTACTATATGCAACAGATTTGCTAGTCTCTCTTATTTCTCACAAGAAGGGAAAATTCATTACCAGTCTGGTAAATATTAAGGAGTTTTAGGTCTGTAAAGGGAAATTTGGTCAAGAATTTTCAGAAGACATGAGTATCAAAAAGGAGAAAGTTTTCTACATGATATTTTTAAAAAATATATTTTTATTGATTTCAGAGAGGAAAGGAGAGGGAGAGAGAGATAGAAACATCAAAGATGAAAGAGAATCATTGATTGGCTGCCTCCTGCACAAAACCTACTGGGTATCAAGCCTGCAACCCAGCCATGGACCCTGACCAGGAATCAAACTGTGACCTCCTGGTTCATAGGCTGATGCTCAGCCACTGAGCCATACCATCTGGGCTCTACATGATATTTTAAAATACCAATAAACTGGTCATGATGGGGGGGGGGTGTGAATCAGAATTTTGTTGCACTTTATTATATACATTTTATGGTATAATATTCTTTTTATTTTGAATTATATATTTTGTGGAGTGGAGGATATTCAAGGGCCTCTACAATCTTGCCAGAGATTGGTAAAAGTTTTAATATGACCATGCCTTGAGTCATTATCAAGCAGACAATGCCTAAGCTACTTAAAGTAATAGTTTTTCTTATAGAAGAAAAAACTATGCTTAAAATATACATGAAATATCCTACCTAATAATAGATAAGTATGCAAATTGACCGTACCTTCGCTATGCCCGCAATTGGCCAGGAGGCGCGGGGGGGTGGGGCGGGACTCGGGGTGGCCGGGGTGGCTGATTGGGCCGGTGGGACGCTGAGCTCGCATCGCCAGCGGCGGCTTGAGCTCAGCGTCTGCGCCATGGCTGTGCTGCGGCACAGAAGGAGCCTCTGGGGCAGCGAGCTCACGTCCCACCGCGGACCATCAAAAGCTGGGGAGCTGGGTGCCTGTCCGCTCAGGCACCAGGCCTTTCAGAAGCCCAGGCCTTTCAGAAGCCTCTGGCTGGGCGGAGGCTTCTGAAAGGCCTGGTGCACCAGCAGACAGGCACCCAGCTCCCCCGCGATCGAAAGCAAAAGCATGGGAGCTGGGTGCCTGTCCGCTGGTGCACCAGGCCTTTCAGAAGCCTTCGCCGCGCGGGAGGCTTCTGAAAGGCCTGGTGCACCAGCGGACAGGCACCCAGCTCCCCTGCTAAACATGCATGATTCAATCATGCACTGGGCCTCTAGTAGGAAGATAAAAATTGTGCACTTAGACTGGCTGGTTGGGGGCAGGAACTGTTGTATGAGAAAGAAAAAGACACAAAGCAGTGGGAACACTAGAACAGAGATTCTTCAGAGCAAAAGATGAGACTCTTCGTTTTAGTTACCATGTGTTATAACAGTAAACTGCCCTATGACCCTGTCAGGAAATATTAATGATAATTTTGATTACTATTAAGAACAGATTAGAGTAGAAGTAATTTAGAAATGTGTTTTGCAAAGAAAAAATAAAATCATGAATGTAAAATATCACCATGGAAGCACAATTACTTCCCAAATGTAGACCCTCCATGGAAAGCCCTATTACTGGGCTCTGCCTCTTTAGCCCCATTCCCTGAACTTTCCTTCACTAGCACCCAACTGTTGAATACTTTAAAACTGAAAACTGTAGCTACTCAGTTAATATCACTGTGAGGGTTTGAAACATAAGAAAAATGCTAATATTTTATAGTGCCTATTATATATAGACTAGAAGCCCAGTGCTCGAAATCGTGCGGCCCCAACCACTGAATTTACAAATGTGGACACTGAATTTACAAATGTGGACACTGAATTTACAAATGTGGACACTGATGCATAGAAAACAAAAGTAACATGTTCAAGAGGGCAGAATTTATTATTGGACCCAAGCAGTCTAGATTCAGAGTATACCTGTTAATTGCTTAGCTATCCCATCTCTCAGTGGGATTAAGACATGTAGTCTTTGGCAATCATGATGATGCACCCTAGATTTTCTGGTCATCCTGTTTTCAGGCATTCTGCTCATTGTACCCACATAAATTTCAGTACTGCCGACATTTTCTGCCATAAATAACACTTGTTTGTATATGGATGTAGAAGTTCCAATCACTAAATGTTCAAATTTTAAATGTCCCAATAAAAGCCATTCTATAGCTTTGATTATCTACCTTTGTGAAAATAAAATGCCTACACTCATAATTCACTGGCATGAAAATATCCAACCTCTGTGAACCTCAGTCTCCTCATGATTAAAATGAGAGGGACCAGATGAGCTTCCACAGCCAAGACTTCATATTTCACATCTGTTCAGTTCCATTTCTGCTGAAGTAGCATGTAATCAGTCTTCCAGGAAATGATTGTGAAAATCCATTCATATCCTCTAAGGTCCAGCATAGCATATTCCTGGAGGTAATTGAATTTGCTCAAATCAATGAGTGAACACCTGTAACTCCCCATGGCTTAATTACCAACACCATTGTTAAGACTGCTTTGTTTGTGCTTAGAAAAATGTTTTTGTAGTTTCACTTTTAATTTGGCAGCTGATATTAATTCAGACCATACAGTATACTCGTTTGTCTTTTATTTCTGCCATTTCCCACAGGTAACCTGATTATCTTGCCCACAAAACAATAGAGAGCACCGTGCCTGTAAGGTAACAGGTGAACAATACTCAGTGAAGGAGCTTTATGTACTAAGTGGGGAGTGAGTGTCATTCCTATTACTTGTAAAGAGAAGAAATATTTCCTAAGAGTTCAGAGATAAGAGTTCAAAATCAGCCAGTTAAAACCAATTTGACACCTTCACTGAGATTAGGACTTTTCTGCTCAAAATCCTTTGGTAGATTAATTATCCAGAGGGTTGGTGAAGAGAAAGGGACTAACATTTATGGGCATTTAGTATGTGTTAGTCATTGTTTAGATTCTTTAAGATAATAATAAAATAATAACAATAAACACTTGTATATGCACAGTCCTGCTTTATGTGTATTAACTCATTCAATACTCACATCAAACCCAAGGAGTAAATACAATTTTTATCTCTATATTATTGCTTTATAGTTTATAACAAATGTAAGAGAGAGCCAGTATCATCTCTATTTTTCAGATGTGACTGTGTTTCAGACAATTTTATAATTTGGCCTTATAGCTAATAAATGACTAAGGCAGAATTCACACTCATATCTGTCTGACCCAAAGTTGTGTTTTTCCCTGTTTCAATATGAATCCCAGTACTTTGAAAGGCTTTGCATTCTATGTTGTATCTGAGAATTTCCAAGTTGGAAAGGACCTTAATGATTCCAAGCTCATTGTTTTTATTATGTAGATAATCATTGTTTCCTTCAAATGGTCCCTGATTTCTTCACCTAAATTACATTTACTTCTGTGTTTTCAAGTCAATAGAACTCACACGATTAAAAAATAATGATTCACAAGTTGAGATATTCATCAGAGAACTCACGTGTGGAACTTTTGAAAATACAAATTCCCTAGCACCACCATAGGCCTATTAAATCCATGTTACCTAATCAGTAAATGTGTGATTCTGATGTGATTCTAACTTCACATAGCATTAATATAATTACCTGCTCTAAACTCTAGAAACCAAATATTACGGCATCGCATTGTGTCAGAATTACAGTGAGCTGGGCTTCAAGACATAGCAGGATTTCAATAGAATCAGCAAACCAAGAAGCAGGATAAAAAACTATGGTTTCTGACTCAGTAGTAGCATCACTTGAAGATCTGGCTTGAAAGAAGTGGCTGGGAGTTGATGGGACCTGGTAAAGTGGGGAGGTCAGCTTCAGCTGTCCCAGAGGTCTTTAGGCAGCAGAGATGCTTGATGTCAGGAAGAAGGTAACATTGCATAGTCCCTAATCACATAGCATTAATATAATTACCTGCTCTAAACTCTGGGCCCTCTTTGTCCCCCTTCGCCTGAGTCACAGCGCCGAGTCCCCATGTGGAGATGTGGTGAGGGAGGCCAGATGCCGCAAGCTGGGGTGCAGCATGGGCCTCTGGGCCACCCAGTGGCGAAGCTGGGTGGGCAGCGCGCTCTCTCCTTGCCCGCCTCGCAGACCAGCTCCTGGGCGAACCCACGGGGAGCCCGACTGGCCCCCGTAGTCCCAGTGGCTGCAGCCTGGCTCACCAGGAAGAGGCCACGTGAGTGCAGGGCGGGCTCCTCGCAGGTGCCCAGCACCTGAGCAAAGGGGCTTCCCTGGCGCGGGAGCCCTGGCGTCTCAGGGGAGGGTAGCAGGGGGAGTGAGAGCAAGCTTGGTGGACACCCTGCATTCTCACCGCACCTCCGTCTCCATCACCCCTGCCTGGGCGCCGTGGGAGGTTGGTTGCCGCCACCCACCCACAGTGCCCCATCCCAGCTAGGGGTCTGTCCCCTATTGGGCGATCAGGGCTTGCTGGCCACTGGTTGCCATCTGTGGGGCAACCAGGCTCCCTGCCCGTCTCCTCAGTGCATGGGAGCTGGGCAGCCACCCAGTCCCCGCCACTGCTGGTTGCTGTCTGTGGGGCAATTGGTGGGGCTATCAGGCCCCCGCTCACACCCGCCTTGGCTTGGCGTTGCCCACTCACCTGCTCCACCATCCCACCACAGTCCCGCTCTCATAGGGGCCTATTGGGGGTGGCAGCACCTCCACTGCCGCCTGCTTCCAGAGCTGCATCACCAACACCCGCCATGTCCCGCGCCACCCCCTGGTGGTCAGCGCACATCATAGCGACTGGTTGAACTCCTGGTAGAGGGGACAATTTTCATGTTAGGCTTTTACTATATAGGATAGTGCTGGAAGTCCTACACAGAGCAATAAGGCAAGAGAAAGAAATAAAAGGCATACAAATAGGATGGAAGAAGTAAAACTGTCCCTTTTTGTGGATGATATGATTCTGTATATAGAAAACCCTAAAGTCTCCACCAAAAATTATTAGAAACAATAAACAAATACAGTTAAGTTGCAGGACACAAAATCAATGTGCAAAAATCCATTGCCTTCCTGTATACTAACACAAAACTTCAGAAAAAGAAATGAAAAAAAAAATTCCTTTTGCAATTACAACCAAAAGAATAAAATACCTAGGAATAAACTTAACAAAGATTGTGAAAGATCTTTATATTGTAAATTACAAAACATTATTAAAAGATATTGAAAAAGACATGAAAAAGTGGAAAAATATCCCAAGTTCATGAATTGTAAGAATCAACATAGTTCAAATGGCCATATTACCCAAAGCAATATATAGATTTAATGCAATCCCAATAAAAATCCAAATTTCATTTTTTAAAGAAATGGAACAAGAAATCATCAGGATTTTATGGAACCACAAAAGATCCCAATAGCCAATGCAATCTTGAGAAAAAAGAACAAAGAAGGAGTTATCACTCTACCTGACTTCAAATTACACTACAGAGCTACAATAATCAAAACAGTATGGCATTGGAAGAGAAACAGACATATAGATCAATGAAACAGAATAGAGAGCCCAGCTATAGAAACACATGCGTGTGAACAGATAATTTTCAACAAAGGAGCTAGAAACACACAGTGGAGTAAAGATAGTCTCTTCAATAAATGGAGCTGGGAAAACTGGAAAGCCACATGTAAATGAATGAAACTGGATTACAGTTTGTCTCCATGTACAAAAATTAAATCAAAATGGATCAAAGACCTAAATATAAGACCCAAAGTTACACAGAAGAAAATAGAAGTATCAAACTTGACCTTGGTCATAGAGAACATTTTATGAACTTGACCTCAAAGGCAAGGGAAGTAAGGCAAAAATAAATGAGGGGGACTATAACAAACTAAAAAGCTTCTGCACAGCAAAAGAAACTGACAACAAAACAAAGAGGCAGCCAACCAGATGGGAGATGACATTTGCAAACAGTAGCTCTGACAAAGATTTAATTTCCAAAATATATAAAGAACTCATAAAACACAGCACCAAACAAACTAACAACCCAATCTAAAAGTGGGAAGAGGACCTGAAAATATACCCCTCTCAAGAAGACTTGAATATCCAAGCCTATATAATAAAAGCCTAATATGCAAATTGTCCCCTCGTGTTAGTTTGACCAGGAGTTCAACCAGGAGACTAGGAGTTTGACCGCTCACTATGACGTGTGCTGACCACCAGGGGGCAGCATGGAACATGGTGGGTGTCGGCGACACGCTGCGACCTCTTGCTGGTTACCTGGGGGCAGGGGTGATGGGGATGGAGGTGCGGTGAGAATGCGGGGTGTCTGCCAAGCTCGCTCTCACTCCCCCTGTTACCCTCCCCTGGGACACCAGGGCTCACATGGCCTCTTCTGGGTGAACCGGGCGGCAGCTGCTGGAACTGCAGGGGCCAGTTGGGCTCCCTGTGGGTTCCTGCAGGAGCCAGTCTGCGAGGCCATCCGGGAGAGAGTGCACTGCCTGCCCAGCTTCCATGCAGTGCTGCTGGGTGGCCCAGAGGCCCATGCTGTGCCCCGGCCCATGGCATCTGGCTGTGCTCACCGCATCTCTGTGTGGGGACTCGGCTGCCATGTATCAGGTGGAGGGGGGCGCATAGGGCCCGGGGGCCCACGTGCTGCCTGGGGCCCAGAGGTCAGCTGGGACCTGCCCTTCCACACCTGATGCTCACACTTAGATTGCTGGCCAGGCCTAGGGACCACACCCATGAATGAATTTCATGTACCAGGCCTCTAGCAGATATATAAAAAGATGTTCAACCTCACTGGCAATTAGGGAAATGCAAATCAATACTGCCAATGAGATACCAATTCACACCTGTTAGAGTGAACATTATCAACAAGACAAGCAATAACAAGTGTTGGAGAGGTTGTGGGAAAAAGGGGAACCCTTATTCACTGCTGGTGGGAAATGTACACTGTACAGTCACAATGGAAAGCAGTCTGTCAATTCACCAAAAATCCTATATAATAAAAGCCCAGCAAAAGAAACGGCGGAACAACCAGGACGACCAGAGACCAGAACAGCCCTGCCCCCCAGAGAGTGGTTAGGGTCTATCGGGCAGACAGGCAAGTGTTTAGGGGCAATGAGGCAGGCAGGCAGAGGTGGTAAGGGGCGATCAGGCAAGCAGGTGAGTGGTTAGGTGTGATCAGGCAAGCAGGCAAAGTGGTTAGGGGCAATCAGACAGGCAGGCAAGTGGTTAGGTGCGATCAGGCAGGTAGTCAGAGGCAGTTAGGGGTGATCAGGCAGGCAGACAGGTGAGCAGTTAGGAGCCAGTGGTCCTGGATTGTGAGAGGGATGTCCGACTGCCAGTTTAGGCCTGATCTACAGGCGGGATCGGGCCTAAACTGGCAGTCAGACATCCCCTGTAAGGTCCCGGATTGCGAGAGGGTGCAGGCCGGGCTGAGGGACTGCCCCCCCTCCCCCACTGTGCACGACTTTCATGCACTGGGCCTCTAGTATGAGATATAAACAAGTGGAAGAATATACCTTGTTCAAGGATTGGTAGAATCAACATAATTAAAATGTCCATATTACCCAAAGCAATCTATAGATTCAATGCAATCCCTATTAAAATACCAATGGCATATTTCACAGACCTAGAAAAAACACTCCAAAAATTTATTTGAAACAAAAAAAGAACTCGAATAGCTGCAGCAATGTTGAGAAAGAAGAAGAAAGTTGGAGGAATCAAAATACCAGATATAAAGTTATACTACAAAGCTACTGTACTCAAAATAGCTGGGTACTGGCACAAGAAAAGGCATGTAGATCAATGGAACAGAACAGAGAACCTAGAAATCGACCCAAGCCACTATGCTCAATAAATATTTGACAAAGGAGGCAAGAGCATACAATGGAGCAAAGACAGTCTGTTCAATAAATGGTGTTGGGACTATTGGACAGATACATACAAAAAAATAAAACTAGACCACAAACTTATACAATACACAAGGATAAACTAAAAATGGATAAAGGACTTAAATGTAAGTTGTGAAACCATAAAAGTCCTAGGAACCAAAATTTGAGACATCTCTCATAGCAATATGTTTACCGATACATCTCCGAGGACAATGGAAACTAAGGAGAAAATAAACAAATGGGACTACATCAAAATAAAAAGCTTCTGCACTGCAAAAGAAACCATCATCAAAATAACAAAGAGCCTACTGTCTGGGAGAACATACTTGGCAATGATACATCTGAGAAAGGGTTAATCTCCAACTCATACAACTTAACAAAAGGAAGACAAACAATCCAATTAGGAAATGGGCAAAGGACCTAAATAGACACTTCTCCAAAGTGGGCGTACAGATGGCCAAAAGGCCTAAGAAAAAATGCTCAAAGTCACTAATTACATGAGAGATGCAAATCAAAACGACAATGAGGTACCATCTCATACCTGTCAGAATGGCTATCATCAACAAAGCAATCAACTACAAGTGCTGGTGAGGTTGTGGAGAAAAAGGAACCCTCGTGCACTGCTGGTGGGAATGCAGACTGGTGAAGCCACTGTGGAAAACAGTATGGAGTTTCCTGAATAAATTAAAAGTGGAACTCCCATTTGACTCAGTCAACCCATTTCTAGGAATATATCCTAAAAAACCCGAAACACTCATCAGAAAGAATATATGTTCACAGCAGCAAAATTTACAATAGTTAAGACTTGGAAACAGCTTAAGTGCCCATCAGCAGATGAGTGGATAAAAAAACTATGGTACATTTATACAATGGAATACTATATGGCAATGAAAAAGAAAGAACTCTTACCATTTGCAACAGCATGGATGAACCTGGAGAATATTATGCTGAACAAAATAATCCAGTCAGAGAAAGAGAAGTATCACATGATCTTACTCATATGTGAAATCCAATGAACCAAAAAACTGATGATGAAAAATAGACCCAGAGTCATAGAAGCATGAACAGACTGTTGAACCTCAGAGGGAAGGCAAAGAAGGATGGGTGGGAAGAGATCAACCAGTGAACTTGTATGCATATATGCATAACCTATGGACATGGAAATTGGGGTGGTGAGGGTCTGGGGCAGGGGGAGGGGAGAGAAGGGATGGGAATGTGCTGGAAGAGGTTAATGGGGGGAAAAGGAGGACCTATATAATACTTTCAACAATAAAGATTTAAAAAAAATATGTACCAAAAGAAAAAAAAAATTGAGAATTGAGTTACCATAGGATCCAGCACTCTCCTGGGTATATACCAGAAAAGCTCAAAATCATGTATTTGCAAAGGTATATGTACCCCTATGTTCATTGCCGCATTATTCACAACAGCCAATATATGGAAACAACCAAAGTGTCCTGCAATAGAGGATTGGATAAAGAAGGTGTGGTACATATACACAGTGGAATACTACTCAGCCATAAGAAAGGATGAAATAGCACCATTTGCAACAACATGGATGGATCCTGAGAAAATTATGCTAAGTGAAATAAGTCAGTCAGAAACAGCTAAGAACCATATGTGGAATATAAAACTGACTCATGAACACAAACAGCAGTGTGGTGGTTGCCAGAGGGAAGAGGATGAGGGGTAAAGAGGGTGATAGGAGATGATTTGACTTTGGTTTGTGAGCACGTGTGCAATATACAGATTTTGTAACATAGAAACCCACACCTGAAACCTATTCATACTAGAGGCACGGTGCACGAAATTCGTGCAATGGGGGGGGTGTCCCTCAGCCCAACATGCACCCTCTCCAATCTGGGACCCCTTGGGGGATGTCCAACTGCCTGTTTAGGCCCACAGGGATCAGGACTAAACAGGCAGTCGGACATCCCTTTCACAATCCGGGACTGCTGGCTCCCAACTGCTCGCCTGCCTGCCTGATTGCCCCTAACCGCTTCTGCCTGCCAGCCTGATCACCCCCTAACCACTCCCCTGCCAGCCTGATCGATGCCTAACTGCTTTCCTGCCAGCCCGATCATCCCCAACTGCCCTCCCCTGACAGCCCGGCCTCCCCCAAATGCCCTCCCCTGCATATTCCCTCTTTATTAGATAGGGTTTTTTCTTTAACATATTGGACAGCCCTAACTGGTTTACCTTCAATTCTGAATGATAGCTTTGCTGAGTAGAGTAATCTTGGTTGTAGGTTCTTGCTGTTCATCACTTTGAATATTTCTTGCCACTCCCTTCTGGCCTGCATAGTTTTTGTTGAGAAATCAGCTGACAGTCGTATGGGTGCTCCCTTGTAGGTAACTAACTATTTTTCTCTTGCTGCTTTCAAGGTTCTCTCTTTGTCTTTTGCCCTTGGTATTTTAATTATGCTGTGTCTTGGTGTGGTCCTCTTTGGATTCCTTTTGTTTGGGGTTCTTTGAGCTTCCTGGACTTGTAAGTCTATTTCTTTCACCAGGTAGGGGAAGTTTTCTGTCATTATTTCTTCAAATAGGTTTTCAGTATCTTGCTGTCTCTCTTCTTCTGGCACCCCCATAATTCGGATGTTGGTATGTTTGGAGTGGTCCCAGAGGCTTCTTACACTATCTTCATATTTTTGGATTCTTTTTTCTATTTGTGTTTCTGGTTGGGTGTTTTTTGCTTCCTCATATTTCAAATCTTTGGTTTGATTCTTGGGGTCCTCTAGTCTACTGTTGAATTTCTGTATATTATTCTTTATTTCAGACAGTGTATGTTTAATTTCTGACTGGTCCTTTTACATTTTTTTGGCATTCTCATTAAGATCCTTGAAGGTCTCACTAAGTTCCTCGGAGGTCTCACTAAGTTTCTTGGCGGTTTCTAGAAGATTCTTGAGTAACCTTATATCTGTGGTTTTGAACTCTATATCCAGTAGTTTGCTTTCCTCCATTTCTTTCATTCGTGACATGTTTCTTTGTCTCTGCATTGTGGCTGCTTCCCTGTGTTGATGGAGTGGCTTTGTGTGGTAGGTGACCTATAGGGCCCAGTGGCTCAGCCTCCCCAATCACTTGAGGTGGACACTCTTGGTGCACCACTTTGTTGGCTGGGTGCACAGTCTTGTTGTAGTTAAGCCTTGATTGCTGTTGGTACACTGGGAGGAATTGACCTCCAGGCCAATTGGCTGTGAGGATCAGATGTGTCTATAATGGAAGAACTTCTGTGCTGGAGACACCCTTATGGGGCAGGTCTTGCTTCAGTGGGGCTTTGGTGCTCACTGAGTCTGCCTCTTGAGTGTGTTGCTTACGGATGTGAAGAGTTGAAATCTGGTGTCGTCTCACACTGACCACTAGATACACTGGCTTCTGGATCTTCAAGGAGGTGCAAGTCAACTACTGTCTGAGGCCACCCAGCAGGAACTACAGTGAGATCTGCAAATTTCTCCTTTTTGTTTGGGGTTTGGAAGTTTTGGAGCTGTCTGACCCAGCTGCAAATTTGTTAGGTTAAACTGAGAAAAGGCAGGCCATTCATATGCAAAAGCCGCTGCACACAGCTTGGGTGGGTTTGTAAATTGGGAGGGGCGGAGTCTTAGGAAATCACTAGGTCGTGGCAACCAGCGATGGCTGCCAGTCAGCCCTCTTTGCGTCTCTGCATTTCCGCATCCCCGTGTCCTGTGCCCCAGCGCAGTAAACAATGATTCCTGTGTGCACCTCTGCGAGAAAGTCACCCTCACTTTTCAACCTGATGCCAGACAGTCCAGTTTCTCCCTGTAGGAGTCTGGGTCCCCAGAGTCTTGCCATAAACTGGAGTTCAGAGCATAGGGAGCTTGTTTCTCCCTCCCACTTGAAAAAGACAACCACGTCCTCAGTTGCCAGCCCAATTCGCGAGCCTCCGTACTTCTGCTTTTCCGCGGCTCTGCAGGTCCTACACAGTCTCAATGCGCTTTTTTCTTTTCTTCTACTTGTAGAACTTCCACTCAGCCAGCTTTCCTGTGGTTCTGGGTGATAGTCATTTTGTCTTTTAGTTGTAGTTTTGGTGTGGTTGTGAGAGGCAGCACGTACTGGTGTATACCTTATGCCGCCATCTTGATTTCTTCTCTTTCTTTTTCTTGATGTTTCATCTTTTGTCCTTTCTTTCTTTTCTCCTTTTATTCCTTTTCTGTCCTCTCTTTCTCTTAACTTTTCGATTGGTAGAATCATCAGTACTTGAATCTGTCTCGCTTCCAGAGACGAAGAAGAAGGAAACACACTGTCATCTGTAGAAAAAGATGATTATGTTGGGATCAGTGGTGTTTCTGGTTTTGCTCTTTTCCTGGTTTGTTTGTCATTTCTGCTGGCCCCAGCATCTTCAGGACTTGTGTGTGGGCACTTCTTATTCATGTCTACAAAACCTCCCTGCCTTGGTGAAAACTGTAGGGGAAAAGGCCTTCCTGGGTGGGCTCAAGCCCTGCCCGAGGTGCTGAGGAACCAGGGTGGGGAGCACCCGCCACCGCAGCTACATAGCCAACCTCCGGACCTCGGGGTACTCTCCAGTAATGTAACTGCAATGTCCAGGTTTGCCTTCAGAAATTAGTTGTAAGTTACTTCCGATGTGAAACCCTACCTCAGACATTTCCTTTGCAGTTTGTAAAGATTTTAAACAAAACCCATTTACCTCCCTAACCTGGTCAGAAGTTTCTACCCAATGGGAGAGGTTTGCTGGGCAGCGTCGCCCAGATACCACCCCTCCCCCATCTCCAATCACTTAGCTCGGGGCAAGGGAAGTTCCAAGGTGGACTCCTCTAGGCTGCCAGTGGGACAGGATCACTTGCCCGGGTCATGGGAGCTTCTGAGGTTGAGACCTGAGGCTATAGGTGTGTGTGTGGGGGATCACTCCATGGGGGCATAGGCGCTTCCGAGGCTGAGACCCCAGGCTGCAGGTGTGTGTGGGGGGATCACTCCGTGGGGAGTGAATTTGTTTTTGTTTTTTATAAAGGGTCAGAGGGCCTCTGGGCAGCATTCCACCAGGCCGCTCATGCTGCCCTGCTCTCAGCAGCTGCCCTCCCTGGGACTGGGGGACTCCAGTGGGGCTGAGAGGACTGGGCGCCGCCATCTTGTGGCTATGGGCACCGCCATTTTTGTCATGGATTGATGGTTAATTTGCATATTACTCTTTTATTAGATAGGATTGACAATGTCACCCCAATAAATTTAATAAAAAAATAAAATTAAAATAAGAAAAAAAACACAACAAAATAAAACAAACAAACAAAAACATATCCGTGCGTGAAGATTAAAAACACACACAATGAAACCTTTTACTTACTTTTAAAAATTTATGCCAGAAAGCCATTTGGACAAGTCTACCTTTAGGAATAGAGTTATAAATCTACCTTTATTCTAACTTTTCCTCTCAGGAGGAGAAACATGGCAAATAAATGTAAATAGTTAAGGGTTTATTATTATTTCTTTCTGTCAAGAAGACTAGGCTGACACTTGTTAAATTTCAAATTGGATTTGAAACTCAGGTTTTGGAAGAAATGTATCTTGGCTTCCATCAGCTCTCAAAAGTTTAAGAAAACATTGAGAGGCAAATGTGATTTAGATTGGGGGAGGCATGCCAATGTTGGCCAGACCTGCCAATGGCTGCAGAGTTGATTTTCCTATGCCTTGCCAACATTTGGGGAAAAGAATCTAGCTGCTCTTTTAAACAGAAATAAACAATAGAACCTGACAGAAATCTTAAGGAAGGCAAAACCTGTGTGTATCATGGGGTGCATTGGACTGTAATGCTCTAACTAGAACAAGCAGCTAAACCTTTCAGATTCTTTTAGAACTTCAAATCCTAAAAGGCTCTCTTAGTACATCGTTTGGAAAACATTTCTCAAGAAAGTGCTTATATTTGCTATTTCCTTAGTTATTTTATAGTCATTTGAGAATTTTGGGTCATTTTAAGCATTTTATTTAACTTTCTAACTTCTTTAGCAGTCTAAGGTGATAATGAATGAGATTGTTCTGGAAATCTATTTTCCCATTCCCACTCTAAAGATATAGGATTGCATCTGCATGAAAGACCCTGGCATAAACTGTAAAAGGCATGCAGACCAATGAAAGAAAGAGTTAGATGAGAGGAAAATGACAGCCGAATAGACAGACCTGTCCTACACCTCGTCCCAGGGCCAGCTGGAAAGAAAACTGAATTGGAGAACATTCACCTGGAATTTCCAACTGTGGTCTAGCTGAGGAGGTGACTTATAACAAGGAAGATCAGAGGGCACCTGGAGACCGGTGGGAAGGGCGAGCTCACAAGAGGTGTGTGTGTGTGTGTGTGTGTGTGTGTGCGCGCGCGCGCGCGCGCCCGGGGGGGGGGGGCGGGGGGGGCGGGTTCCTGGAGAGGAGGGAGCTGAGCTATGGGGAAACTGTTCTGGGAGCACAGGCAGGGCTCCACACACCCGCCTGTGGCGGTGGTGACCCAAAGGGTGGCGGAGCTTCTCGACTTGCCGTGGCACAACCCACAACCTGTGGTGGCGCCCTTGTCATCCGAGCAGCTTCGAATGGTAGCAGGGCTGCTGGCAGCAGTGGAATCTAGACCCAGCAGACCAGATTGAATGGGGGAGAGAGAGCCATGGTTTAGATTGCCTTTTTTATTTTCTTAAAAAAAAAAAAAATCTCTAAATCCAGAGCACAGGCGTTTTCATTTGCAACTACACACCCAAGGTTTTGGCTCACTGAGGGTGGTGTGGACTTGGGAGACTTGGAAAAGCAGTAGCCAGGAGTCCTGCATTGAGTCATTCATATGCTTCCATTTTCCCTGGGAGGAGCTATCTGCTCCCAACACCCAAAGGCAGGTAAAGGGAAAAAAACCCACCCAAAGTGACACAGCCTGACTCACCCTGCATTTTGAGTTTTACTGAGGAAACAAAGGTAGAGAGGCCAAACATACAGGTCTGAACAATCTCAAGGAGCCCTCAGTGCCGGATTGGAAGAGGGGTCATCTGCCCCACTATTCTAGGAACCAGACTGATAAAAATTCCATGGTCCCACCCTGACCAGTTTGGCTCAGTGGATAGAGTGTCGGCCTACGGACTGACGGGTCCCAGGTTCGATTCTGGTCAAGGGCATGTACCTTGTTTGTGGGCACATCCCCAGTATGTGCAGGAGGCAGCTGATCAATGTTTCTAACTCTCTATCCCTCTCCCTTCCTTTCTGTAAAAAATCAATAAAATGTATTTTAAAAAATATTCCATGGTCCTAGCTGACCCCATTGGTCTCCATTACAAGGATCTCTGTCCAGCCAAGGGCAGGGTAATATTTTGAGCCACTCACAGAAGAGCAGCTCTGAGACAAGAAAAAACACCCATCATATTCCCTGAAAGTGAAACAGCACCAACCCCACCTAAAGCCCTGCCAGAAACAGACTCTTGAGTGATTAAGATTGACAGCTGGTGGACAGGCAAAGAGGGTAGATTGGCCCCTCCTGCTTAGAGCCAAGGCCTTGGAGACAGACACAAGCAGTGGACCAGTGGATGGCTTGGAGCTTCAAGCAGGGTGCTAAAAGCCAAAAGAAAGTGCATAACAGTGGTCAGCACCTCAGTACCTAACAGGAAGCCCAGAATTGGTAGACACACAGAAGAGTGGGGTCCTAAGTCAGCTTGCAGGGGGCATTAAAACTCCGCTGAAGCGAATGACACTTCACTTTTTAATTTTTAATTAATTAATTTTTTTTTTCAGAGAACCAGCTCTTGGTTTCATTGGTCTTTTGTACTATATTTTTAGATTTTATTTCATTTATTTCTCTCTGATCTTTGTTATTTACTTTCTTCCTACTACTCATTTTTTGTTTTATTTTTCTAATTTCTTTGGTGTAAGTTAGATTGTTTATTTATGCTTTTTCTTGTCTTTTGAGGTAGGCCTGTATTGCAATGAATTTCACTCTTAGAATTGCTTTTTTGCTATGTCCCATAAACTTTTTGGTCATTGTGTTTTCATTTTTATTTGTCTCAAACTATCTTTTGATTTCTTCCTTTGTTAATCCATTCATTATTTAGAAGCATGTTTTATAGTCTTGTATAGCCTTTATTTTAATGTCTATTTTTCCTAATATAAATATTGCTACCCTATCTTTTGTTTCATTTTCATTTGCATAAAATATCTTTTCCGATCCTTACTTTCAGTCCATGTGTCTTTCTATTTGAAGTGGGTCTCCTGTAAACAGCATATGTATGGGTCTTGTTTTCTTATCCAATCAGCTAAACAGAAACAGATTTATGGATACAGAGAACAAAGTGAGGGCTGCCAGATGGGAGCGGGGTTTAGGGATAAGTGAAAAAGGTAAAGAGTATTAGAAGTACAATTGATAGTTAAAAATACTCATGAGGATATAAAGTACAGCATAGAGAAAGCAGTCAATAACATTGTAGTACTATTGTGGTGCCAGATGGGTAGTATACTTATTTCAGGGATCACTTCATAAATTACATAAATGTCTAACCACTATGCTGTATACCTAAAACGAATCTATATATATAAAAGGCTAAGCAACCGTCCAACCATTCGACTGGCTGGTAGGTATGACGCACACTGACTGCCAGGGGGCAGAAGCTCAATGCAGGAGCTTCTGAGCTTTGGTGACTTGGCAGTGGCAGTTCTCGGGTGACACACCCCGGAACCAGAGAGGAGGGAGCACGATTCCTTGCGGGGCTGCGCGATTTCACCTTTGGCCGTGGGTTATGTTGTTGCTGGGCCATGCGACACCCAGCAACAGCATAACACCCTGTACAACAGCAACTTTGCAGAGTGCCCTCTTGCACTCCGGGACCCCTTGGGGGATGTTGGAGAGCCAGTTTTGGCCCGATCTCTGCAGACCAGGCTGAGGGCCCCCACCTGCCAGAGGGACCCCACTCACTCCGCAGATGCCCTTCGAGCCCTGGCACCACCCCAGGTGTGGCCGGCCAGGGAGGGACCGCCAGAGGTTGGCTCCAGGGCATGTCTGGTCTGTCTCATCCAGTCCTGCCCTGCCGACCACCTTCTAATTAATTTCCTTTCAGTGTGCACAAACACATGCACCAGGTCACTAGTATAAACTAATATTGAATGTTAACTGTAATTGAAAAGTAAAAATTAGAAATAATTTTAAATTAAACTTTGCAGTCAGCATGTTGCTATATTTATCATTATCTATATATATAAAAGGCTAATATGCTAAGTGTCCCTCCGACCATCTGACTGGTTGCTATGATGCGCACTGACCACCAGGGGGCAGACATTCAATGCAGGAGCTGCTGTGATGCGCACTGGCCATTTACAAAGAAACGGCACCACAGACCTGGTGCCCACAAAGCAACACTCGGCTTCCCTTAAGTGGGACACAGGCCCTGCCACCATCCTGGAGCGACACCCCACCAAATCACAGCCAATGCTGCCAACACCCCATGGCACAAAATGTGACCCACAGCCCAGCCCAGCCCAGCCCAGAAACAGTTTCTGTGGGCACCGGGTAATGATGCCACATAGCAACATCCAGCTTCCTCTCCCTAGCGACTAGCCTCCTTGGAGTTTCTTCAGCCCAGGAACATGACTTGCTTTATAACTAGGTGCAAACATTTTACACTTTAACCAAATGTCTGTGAAGCGTTTTCCTGTGCCTGATCTCATTTGATCCTCACAGAAGTCATGGAGTAAGTAGATAGGAGACTTGGTGGAATCCTATTTTCTTTTCATTAGCCGGAAAACAGAGACTTAGAAACTTGACCCGACAGAAAAGAAGTAAGAAATGGTGGACTTTGAAAATGACTTCAGGTTTTCTCACTGCATAGAATATAGTCAAATACTGCTGCAGTTAAATATTTTACCCTTTGTTCTCCCTGCATGATCTACAATAATAATCTGCTTCGTGTCGATATTTACTGCTGTGTTGTTGATAATTACCTGAAAGAGAAGTTGGAGTGCTTCACTGGGCTGGTAAAAGTTTAGCTAAATCAGAAAGCAGGTCTAATTAAGCAAGTTTATTATATATATATAAAAGGCTAAGTTGACTCGTACATGCACAATACATATAAAGCTCTTGCTGGCGCCAATCACACACGTTTGTTTTGATCTGTCATTGTCGATCGTGAATTTGGTTGACACTTCTATTGTAGGGAAAGGGCGAATAGCGATATTAAAATATTTCTTCTAATTAATTTCCTTTCAATGTGTGTGAATCTGTGCACTGGGCCGCTCGTAAATTAAGAAATTAGCATTCTGCTTATACTATATCATGAATAATTATGCATACCTAAAAAAACTTGAGCCTGTTGTACTCTGGGGAATGGAAAACTGAGTTTCTGGATTTATAGAACTGAGGGGCAAACATAAAGCATACTTAATACTCCAGGTAATTCAACCCACTTTTCTTTTCTAGAACCCTCTTTATTCTCATGGACTGTCTTTTAAACTTCAACACCTTTTGGTGTCAAATTTTCTCATTTTGCTATTACTGCTTTTCTAGAAAAGTGATGGATACATAATTTGAAACCAGGAAAACATAGTACTTCATTTTCCATGGAAAGTTGTAACAAGAGTAATTGTAGTTTTTGCTTTTAGAGCCCTGTGATAAAGAACCCAGTGATAGATAAAACTGTGACACATATGATTCAATGGCTCCTTTTAGCCATGGTATTTCTTGCCTAGCTCCATGGAGGCCTCTGTTTCTCGGTCATACCTGAGTTGTGGAATAAGTCCTAAATAAACAATGAGGCTGAACTTTGATGTTGAATTTGTCTTTCATTCACCTTCCAATATTTCTCCACCTTGTCTACAGATATGTGAAGCAAACTGCAGGAGGAAGTTGTGTTTGTGGTGCATTCAGCTCTCGGTTTAGACATTGTCTCAAGAATAGATAATAAATGTGTCATTTTATGTTCTTGTAATCCTTGGGATAAATATGATTTATGTCTTTCTAGTTTGTATTCTCTGAGGAGAAATGGTGATTTGTTTTTCCCCAAAATAGAACATGAATGGCTGTACACTTTTAATAGGTTTGTAAACAGGGCCTTCCATTTGGTATTTGCTGCTTAGAGTGACTTTTCATTGCACCTCATACCTGTTTAAGTTTCATGAGGAAAGGAGGGAGCAAGGGGGGTAGGGAATAAACAATTTATCAAATATTAAAAAGTTGAAGTCAGAGCATTACAGTTTATTATTATGTTTCAAAGAATATATGAGCCATTAAAATTCCAATACTGAACCATATTATTGTGATAACTGTAATTGGACTAAGGAATAACACCACATGAATCTGTCCTAATAGTGCAGGTGATAACATGAGCAAGAAAAGGCACAGACAAAGCCCATACTTATTATAACATTAAAATGAGAATCTGATGCTACTGCTCTGAAACCCAAGACTCTAGCCATAAAGCAAAGTAAGCAAAAATAACATCAGGATAATTAATAATGTCATATTTTAGTGGACAACTTGTGGGGGTGATTAATCACTCTTAACTCTACAATGTAATAACCGTCCCTAACCTGTTTTTGCTGTTTTAAATGTGTCCCTTCCATTGCTTTTTTTTTTCCAGGATGTAACAGTAGTAAGAATTTATGCTGTATATACTATGGCTGTTACTAGTTCATCAGGCATTGGTGTCAGAGTTCAGTCCTGCGTTCATCAGTGGTATAATCCTTGTATTACTTACCTTTTCTGCATCTCAGATTCCTCATCTGTAAAATGAGAGAAATATGTATATCTGTATCAGAGTTGCTGTGAGATTAAATAGAGAGCATAGCATTAAAAATATCAGTATTTACTGTTAGTATTAGCAATCATAGTGTAGTGGGGGGATGTTTTTACCACTGCCCAGCTCAGGAGAAAATTTCAATTCAGGTTTACTAGTATATTGTTACACCTCCCTCAAAGGCAAGGTTTACCCTTTGCATCAACACAATCAGATAAGGGATCCTGATCTCCCACCCTGTTTCAGAAGGCAGAGTTGATAAGCATCCTGCTAAATCTGATAGGAATTGTCCACATGGTGTGGGTCAGATGGGGTGCTTGGGCAAGTTTTCAGAGCTCAGTTGAGAACAATTCTAGAAGAAACAGTGCTATCTCCTAAAGCTTGGTAGTCTTAAGTGGGCAACAAGACCACCATACTGCTCCAACTTGTAACTGTTCCAAAATGCTGCTGTTCCAGTCCCAGCCAGTATTCTGGTCCTTTCACTTGCTCCTTTATTATCCAAGCCACTGTTTTTAAAAAATATTTTATTTATTTTTAGAGAGAAGGATGGAGAGGGAGAGAGAGAAACATCTATGCAAGAGTGAACTACTGATCAGCTGCCCCCTGTATACCCCCCATTGGGGATCAAGCCAGCAACCAAGGCATGTGCCCTGACTGGGAATTGACCCAGCAGCCTCTTGGTGCACATGAAAATACCCAACCAACTGAGCCACAACCAACCAGGGCCATTTAGCTTTTTGATATGGAAAAGCATCACTATTCAAGTATACAATTACATATTTATTTCCTCTAGGGCAGAAAGTTGTTTGTTGGTTTGGCTTGTTTTAAATTTTTTTCCCTTCCATTTGTAGCCTGTTTTTCTGGTTCCTCTCTGGATGACTTGACCAGATTGGGAGAAATAAGAATTTTTTTTTAGTTAGCTCACAGATGTGAAAAAAATATCCATATTCTCCAAATATGATCCCACCATAGTAGAAAATAAAGATTTATACCTTCATTACAAATTGAAAAGCAAATAGCAATATCCTTTTTAACAGATTTATGGTTTTTCAAAATATTGACAACTCCTTGTAACAGGATTTTAAAAGAACTTTTCCCAAAATTATAAGAGTAATACATGTTCATTGTTTTCTCTATTTGAATCCCCCCAAAGCTGACCCTGATGCAAGGATTGGGATGTATGTTGTTAATCTGGGAAGGGAAGTGATCCCAGGAAGTAAGAGTTATCCTGTGGGAATAAGGGAAGTAAACCAGGAAGGGGAGGGAAGAAAAGAAAAAAAGAGGAGTGTATGAATCAAGCTGAAGATTCTCTATTTTACACAGAAAGGGATGTAAACCTGGAAAATAGATGCTTACAAAATTATTGGAAGCATGCAAAGAGAAGGTTCTAGGCTTGGATTAACTAACCACATGTCTTTGTACATCTAATACAAAAATGCTTTGTGATCTCAGAGGAAGTTTGCTTGCCGTCTGCGTTAGTAATCATACTCACCTTTACTTCCTTCAAAAAATGGTTAATTCAATTCCAGAACTTGCCATCTTTAGTAATGCACAGTCACTCACCAACACAATTATGCACCTTAAGGCCATTTGCAAATTCATAGAACTAATTGTTGTTGTGGTTGTTGTTTTTTAAAGTCACTAAGGAGATAAGTGATTAAATGCAGGGCAAACCCTTCACTGCTACAGGAAAACTAGTTCAAATGGACTAGTATCAGCAGATAAAGAGCACCGTAATCATACTGTAATTACATCTAGGAATACACCCACCCCTCTTGAGGCTTGCCTCCTTTTGTTACTTGCCTAGTCGTATGATCATTTAGTTTAGGGGTTGGCAAACTTGTTCTGGACATGGTCAACTAGTAAATATTTTAGGCTTGGCTAGCCAAAAAGCAACATCAAAGAAATTATGAAGGTGGGAGACACCACAATCATGTAACCATTTTAAAGGAAACCATTTAAAAATGTAAAGCCATTCTTAGATCCTGAGCCATTAAACTCCCCCCCCCCCCCAAAAAAAAAAAAAAAAAAACCACAAAAAAAACAAGAATAGCCAGCAGGCAATAGTTGGCCTATCCCTAATTTCATTGCATGTGATTTAGCTTCAGTAATTTAACAATTGGGTCTAATTCTAAAGAGTTCTTTTTCTAACTTAATTAAAACATGATAACCTTTTGTTATATCCTAGTGACTTATTTTAGAACATAAGTGGGTTAAGATAAATCTCATACATGTCTTATGAAACTTATTCCAGCGGAATTACTGAGAACTTGGACTCCCTCCACTGTTTCTATTTCAAATATTTACCACTTGAGTATTTTTGGGTTTCTTCCATAACACATTTAACAGAAAGTATATTTTCATTGGTGCCTTTAGTCTTCTCCTTACTGGCACACTTTGGGTCTTAAAAAGGAACACCACTAGGCTAATTACTTTGCAAGCAGTCAGAAATCAGCTTTTTTTTTTTGTCATTACTGTTGGTGGGTGTTGGTCTAAATTATCAGATGTCTTTTAACATATTAATGTATTTATTAGATGGAGAAATGTCTTTTTGGACACTAAACTTTTCTTGGGAAATAAACTTTCATAGAGCATATGTTTTCCATACTTAAATATTTAAAGTGAGATTCCACTTGAGATAATTTTTTTTTGTTTAAATTTCTTTATTGATTAAGGTATCACATATTTGTCCTCATCCCCCCATTCCCATCCCACACCCCTCCCCACTCATGCCCCCACCCCCCTGTTGTCCTTGACCACTGGTTAGGCTCATATTCATGCACACAAGTCCTTTGGTTGATCTCTCCCCTATATCCTCACCCTCCCCTACCCTCCCTCTGAGGCCCAACAGTCTGATCCATTCCTCCTTGTTTCTGGGTCTGTTCTTGTTCATCAATCCATGTTGTTCATCATTTCCCCTAGATGAGTGAGATCATGTGCTACTAGAAATACACTTTTAAGAACCAAAAATGAGACAAGCAATAACGGTTATGCTGACAGGCAAATGAATCAGTCTGTAGTGAGTTTCTTTCTGGGCCAACAGTTCTTTTGCGACCCAATTTCAATGTCAAACAGTTCCTTATGTGCACATGTCAGCAATGATATTTCAGTTCTGGATGGTGGACAAATGGTGGTAATGCAGGTCCGACCCTTTCTGGTTTGGTCCTGGGCAACCTGCAGTGACCAACAAGCTGCTGACTGCTAGTATGGCAAGGCGACGTTAGCGTCTTCCATCTCTGGACTGCTTCTTTTCTAACTTTATGGCTGGAGTAGTCCTGTCGATTCCTCTCTGTTGCCGGAATCCACATGGTCCCGGAGTTGTTTTCTGAAAATATACAAACATATTCTCGACCAAAAGTTAATAAAGGAATATTTCCTATAAATTTGACTTGAGATCCTTTTTCATTTTTTGCCCAAATGATTTTCCTCTGGCTTGTTTTGACACCATGTGTGTTTTTCATGGGTGTCTTGCTTTTAGCATTACAATTATTTTTCTAAAGTACAAATTTTCTAGATGTAATTTACTTACAGAATATTTTTCCTTACATGATATTCTTCTACTATCCCCCCTTTTTTGATTTAAATATTAGGAGGCTTTTGAAAAATTTTTAATGTAGTCTTGATAGCTTTTAAATTTTATTTTTTGCACTATAATATGACTGCTTTAGTTTCATTACCTGTTATGCAATTTTATCATGAGATGAATTATCAATAACAATTTTAGTTAACACTTTAGGAACTGTTTTTTGTCCAGTACTATTAATTTTTCTAGAATATTCGCTTGCTTCAATTAGCCAATTTAAATTAACCTGAAAACTTGACTACTATTTCACTGTCAAATTTATTACTCTAACAACAATCTTATTTTACCCTGTAAATATTAGTGGAAAGGATTATTTGCCTTTTTGAGTAGGCCTTGAACATTCCTGGTGGTAGGCTGGATTTAGATATAAAAAATCCACTTCCCCTCACCATGGGTTCAAGACAACTCAAACAATTCTTGTTGCACTGAGAGGGCAGCTGCTGTCGGCCAAGTCTCTGTCTGTTACCCGGGTCCCAATTTGAGCTGGGCATGGGACGTTAAGCAGCCATTGGGGCAGGAGACTTCCTTCAGAAGGGGTGAGGGTTCAGGCCCCTGCTAAGTTAGGAGGGTGAGGGTCTGTGCCCCACCTCTGTTGACCCCCAAGTTCTCTCCTGATGGCCCCTCTGCGACTGTGCCTGTAAGATTCCTTCCCTGAGGAATCTTACCCGTCTCTGGCTAACCAGCCATCCTCCGGGGCCAAGCAGGGTGATGTGAAATTCAGTTCTGTCTCATTGGTACCCTATGTCCCCATGGCCTCCACGCCCAGCACCTGCCTTGGGATCCCCTTGCCTGCTGGCGGGGCCCGAGCACTGATCACATATCTTGGGGAACCCGGGTTTCTTCTCCAGGGAGGGCCCAGCTTGCCCCACTGGGTGAGAGGCAGATCCATGGTACCAGTCATCATGAGGCTTCAACTTCAACATGAACAGCAAACTCAGGCAACAGCTGTGTGAAATTGGATTGTGAGAAGAGGGTCCCTCTTGGCCAAAATGGCAAGAGGGACCAATATAGAATGCTCAAGTGCCTTCCCAGGAGGCCCTCTACACAATGGAAGGGATTAAATCCTTAAATGTACTTTTTAAATTGCTGCCAGACATTCAAAGAATTAGTTTGTAAGTTTGCTTGGGATAATTATGTATTATGCTGTTGTAATTCTAAAATATCAAGAGATGTGATACATTTGTCTCCAAGCACCATAAAGATGATTTTTTTTTATTGATCCCCAAGGGTGTGAGGTACTATTATAGGTAATGGGGGTAATCCAAATCTGGGAAGAATTTTAATGACATTGTAGAATAATATCATGTAAGGATATTCTTTGCTCTAGGCCATGGCAATCCCCTTTCAAACTGGCTGTCCATTTCTTTTTGTGTTGACAAGGTCTTAGTTACATTTTCTGTACCTCTCCAGGGGGCAAGTAGTGATAGTAGTGACACCCTTTCTTTGGTGTCCACACAAGCCAGAAACCTCTCTTTAATTTTACACACAAAGGAGCAGTGTTTTGATTTTGTGTCATACAAAAGGGAAGCTGGGTAGAGACCCCTGTGTAATTATACTTTCTTGCCCCACCCATGATCCTCCTGGATATTATTGGTGACTACATTAGTCAGGGGATCAGCCCACATAAGGGGTCTTACCCATGAAGGGTCAGGAGCATAAGTCCAAAATACTTCCCCATTTTTTCCCAGGTAATCTTACCATACATCTGATGGTTGCTAACATGGCTAGAAAGGCGTTCTCAGGCATTCTTGGGTTTCTGGTTACCTCACAATTTCTTCCCTGAGGTTTGATGTTCTGATTGATGTTTCTCTGTCTCTGGATCTATTTTTTTTCTATCAGTTTATGTTGTTCACTATATTCCACAAATGAGTGAGATCATGTGATATTTAGAGAGAGAAACCACAACCTTTTGGTGTACAGGCTCCAATCACCTGAGCCACACCATTTCACTTTTTAAAAAACTCATTAAATATTCTCTTTTATTTATTTTGTTAATCCTCACCCAAGGATATTTTTCCATTGATAGTTTTAGAGAGAGTGGCAGGAAGTGGGGGGAGACAGGGAGAGAAACATTGATGTGAGAGAGACAGATAATTGGTTGCTTCCTGCATGTGCCCCAACCAGGGCTGGGGATCTAGCCTGCAACCGAGGTACATGCCCTTGATAGGAATCAAAACTGGGATCCTTTAGTCCACAGATTGGCACTCAATCCACTGAGCCAAACCAGCTAGGGCAAAATACTTTTTTTTTTTATTGCTATGTGTTTATACCCAATTCTTTTTAGAAACATTGATTTGTTGTTCCACTTATTTACGCATTCATTGTTTGTCTTTTTTTTTTTTTTTCTTACTGGTAAAAGCATTTAAAACAGTATTTTTATTATTGAAAGTATTACATATGTCCCCCTTTTTCCCCATTGACCTCTCCCAGCCCGACCCCCACCCCCAAGCCCAGGCCTTCACCCCCCCCCCCCCCTATTCTCTATGTCCATATATAAAATTTGCTTATAAAAATAGGTCATTGGTTGATTCTTGTATGTATCCTGACTGGGGATTGAACCTGTAATTTCAGTGTATCAGGACAACATTCGAACCAATTGGGCTACCTGTACTGCCAGGATTGCCTTCTTTTTCATATCCTTTAGTAGTTACTTTAGGATAAATAAATTACAAAGTAATTTCTCTGGATATTGATTTTTTTAAAACATGTTTTTGTTTCATCTCAGCCTTGAATGACAGTAGTATTAGTTATATAACTCTAGGTTGACAATTCCTTTCCTCAAAACTACTACTTTTGGGGGGGTTATCTATTGCTGCTGATCAGATGTTTGTCATTTTTTATGGGCAAACATCATTAGGAAGTAAAAGTAGAAGGATAGAAAATTTTTAAAAATTATGAATGATACAACTGTCTAATGTAAAAGCCAATAGTATCTAAGCATAACTATGTGAATTAATATTTAAAAATGTTTATTAACCTTTTGCACTCGGATGTCAAGTGCAAATTACTCTTTGAATGTATCAATAATTTGAAATATAAAAAAATCCAAATAAATAAGTTTGTATGAAAAGAAACTCCAGTTTTTTATTCTACTGCCGCGCTTTGTAAAATCTGGGGTATTTAAAAAATTAAATCCTGAGTAGAATAAAGGAATCGAGAAAAAAGCAAGCGAGTGCAAAGGGTTAAGGGTAATGGGAGATTACTTTATACACATTACCTTAAACCAATTTCTTTGTCAAAGAGAACAGCATGTATGATGGAACAGACCATCAGGTAGGTTGAAGAACAATATAGGTGCCAGATTATAAAACAACCATATGTCATACTAAGGCGTGTAAGTGTAGTACTAAAACAACAAAGTCCATTGAAGGATATTAAAGAAGAAGCGAATAATAATATTTATCAGTTTAGGAAAACCCAGTAGGCTGAGAGAAAAAATTAGAGGGACAAGATTAAAGATAGAGTTATAAAAAGATAGATGAGAAATAATGGTTGTCTTAAAGTAGATTGCGGGAGTAAGGCAAAAGATGAAGGGACATATTGGTAAGTTTATAGAAGGTAGAATTGATTAGATACATAGAATAAAGTAAGGGAGGAATTACAAGAAATAACTAGGTTTCTGGCACAGGAAATAAAATGAATGGGGTAAGAAAGATCAGAATCCAGTTTGACATACACTGAATTAGAACATCTTATAGGACTTCTATGAGTTCATGTTAGAGAAAAGGTTGATATATGGACCAGAAGTTCAGAAGAGAGATGTGGTTCCCCAAATCCACACTGAGAATAACTGTCTACATATGGTAAATAAAGTCATCAAAGTGAATGATATTATCACAGTGTATAGAAAAGGCACCTAGGACATATGAAGAAATAGATTAAAGAAATGGACATTTGTAAAGATGGCAGCTGGCAGGACAGCAGTGAGGAAGAGGGTGTGAGTGAAAGGGGAGTGTGTGGACGTGGTGTGTGTGTGTGTGTGTGTGTGTGTGTGTACCATCTTGAAGGGGAGAGCTGCTGTGACTAGGATCCCAGCCTTACCACACCCAAACTGGCCTCAGACACCTCCTCGGGCCCTACAGCCACTCCGGCCAAAGACCTGCTACCTCATCTGCAGACCCCAGGACTCCAGCCTCCTCAGCTGCCAGCTCCTGTGAGTCCTGGAGTGCATGCCCTTCTGCCAAGCCCATGCTGCTTCAGCCGCAGACTCTGCTCGACCCCCACCTTGGTGCCTGGACCCCTTGGTAAGTCTTGGGGTGTGTGCCCCTCCTGCCAAGCCCACTTCTTCAGCTGCAGACCCTGTATGACTTGTGCCTGGGTGCACGCCTTGGAGTGCACGCCTCTCTTGCCAAACCCACACGGCTTCTGCCGCAGTTCCCCGTGCCTCACAGCTGCTGGCTCCTGGACCCCTCAGTGAGTCCTGGAGTGCACATCGCTCTGCCCAAGTCCATACTGCTTCAGCTGCAGACCCAGCGACCTCCACCTCCCCAGCCGCCAGCTCCTGGGCCCCCTTGGTTGCGCTGCTTCAGACTCAGAGCCTGTGCCTTCCGCCTTCCAGGCTGCTGGCTCCTAAACCCCTCGGTGAGATACTGAGTGCACGCCTCTCTGGCCAAGTCCATGCTGCTTCAGCTGCAGACCCAGCTCAACTCACAACTCCTGGCTGCTGGCTCCTGGATACCTCCGTTGTGCTGCTTCAGTAGCAGAACCTGTGACCTCCCCATACCCAGCCGCTGGCCCCTGGACCCTCTTGCGATTCACAGAGTAAAATCACCCTAGCCAGAGTCCTGCTGTCTCACCCACAGACTCCAGAATGCCTGCCTCTCAGGACACAGGTTTTGGGATCTCTGCAGGGATTCATGTGTCTTGACTGGAGGGGCACCCCGAGACTCACCAACACCACCTGGGTAACAGTCACAACACACTGGCCAGAGTCGCACTACCTCAGCCGTGGGCCCCAGTATCCCTGCTACCCTGCTGTGGGCTCTGGGACCCCATGGTGAGATGCACACCAGTGAGACCGCGGGCAACCCATACTACAAGAGCTGGAACCACAAACACATCCACAACAGCTTGCATGACGAGGCCAAGGGTGAGATACATTGTTGGACAACCTGTGAGAAGACTATATCTATAAAAGAGAAACTAACATTTAAGGCCCAACTACATCAGGAGAACACAAATAACTCAAGTAGGGGGCTCCATTAGAACACCCAGCTCAGGAAATCTGAGAGACCACACAACTGGGTCACACAAATCACCAAATACATAGGACCACCCCTTACCCACCCAAAAACACATACACACAAACACAAAACAAAACAAAAACATGGGTGGCATAGTAGCTGGATCTAAGACATAAAAACAAATACAACAGGATAGCAAAAATGAGAAGACAAAGAAACAACCCCCAAAGGAAAGGAAAGGAAGAATTGCCAGAAATGGAAATAAATGAAATGGAGGCAAGTAATTTGTCAGCAAAAGAATTCAAAGTAATGGTTATAAGAATGCTCAAACATCTGGATGCCAAATGCACACAGCTCAGTGAGAAGTATAAGGAGCTGAATGAGAAGTAATGAAGAATGACATAGCTGCAATAAAAAACACAATGGAAGGTTTTAACAGTAGATTAGAAGTAGCCAGGACTGAATCAGTGAGTTAGAAGACAAAGTAGAAAAAAGCCCCCAAGCAGAGCAGCAACCAGAAAAAAAATAAATTAAAAAACAGGAGGAGAGTCTAAGGGAGCTTTGGGACAACTTGAAAAGAAACAACATCTGCATAATAGGGGTGCCAGAATGAGAGGAAGTTGAGCAAGGAATAGAAAACCTGTTTGAAGAAACAATGACAGAAAACTTCCCAGACTTGGGAAGAAAAAAGTCACACAAATCCAAGAAGCACAGAAAGTCCCACGCAAGATGAATCCTAAAAAACCCACACCAAGACACATCATAATTAAACTGGCAAACATGAAACACAAAGAAAGAATCTTAAAGGCTCCAAGAGATAGAAGGTCACCAAGGTATTTCCCATTAGACTATCAACTGATTTCTCAACAGAAATATGTCAGGCTAGAAGGGAATGGAATGAAATATACAAAGGGATGCAAAACAAGGGATTGAATCTAAGAATACTCTATCCAGCAAGACTATTATTCAAAATTGAAGGTGAATTCAGGAGCTTCACACACACAAAAAGCCCAAGGGAGTTTATTACCACCAAGCCAGCAATGCAAAAAATGCTAAAGAGACTATTGTAAAAGACCCATATATATGCTCTCTATAAGAGACTCATCTCAGAACAAAGAACTCAAACAGACTGAAAGTAAAAGGATGGAAAAAAATTCTTCAGGTAAATGGAAATGAAAAAAAAAAACTGGGGTAGCAATACCTATATCTGACAAAATAGACCTCAAAGTAAAGGCTATAACAATAGATAAAGAAGGCCACTTCAAAATACTAGAAGGCTCAATACAACAAGAGGATATAACTCTGGTAAACATATATGTACCCAATACAGGAGCATCCAAATACATAAAAACACTTCTGGAAGATATCAAGGGAGAGATCGACAGCAATACAGTCATAGTAGGGGACTTTAATATCCCTTTGATGCCACTGGATAAATCCTCAAGACAAAAATTAGCAAAGAAACAGCAATCTTAAATGACTCACTCAATCAGATAGAACTAATTGACATCTTCAGAACATTTCACCCAAAGCTACAGAATATACCTTCTTCTCAAGTGCACATAAGACATTTTCAAAGATAGACCACACTTTAGGATATAGTCTAAGTTTCTACAAATTCAAGAAGATTGAAATCATATCAAGCATTTTCTCAGATCACAGTGGCATGAAATTAGAAATCAACTACAATAAAAACAATCATAAACAATCAAACATATGGAGGCTAAATAGCATGCTATTAAACAATGAATTGGTTACCAAACAGATCAAAGAAGAAATAAAAAGCATTCTGGAAACAAATGACAATGAAAGAACAACAACCAAAAATCTATGGGACACAATGAAAGCAATCCTGAGAGGGAAGTTCATTGCACTTTAGGCCTACCCCCCAAAACAACAAAAACTGGTAATAAGTTATCTAACCCTACAACTTAAAGAAGTAGAAAAAGAGCAACAAGAAAGCCCCGAGTAAGTAGAAGGAAGAAAATAATAAAGCTCAGAGTAGAAACAAATGACATAGAGACCAAAAAAACTAACTAACCAACCAACCAAACAAAAAAGATCAATAAAACCAAGAGCTGTTCTTTGAAAGGATAAACAAGATCGATGAACCTCTTGTCAGACTCACTAAAAAACAGAGAGAGAGGACCCAATTAAACAAAATCAGAAACGAAAGAGGTAAAGTAACAACTGACCCCACAGAGATAAAAATGTTTGTAAAAAAATACTATGAACAACTCTGCTCCAATAAACTGGACAACCTTGACCAATTGGACATATTTCTAGAAAAATACAATCTTCCAAAGCCAACCAGCAAGAATCAGAAAACCTGAACAGACTGATAACTACTGTTGAAATTGAAGCAGTAAAAGTGTTCTTTTTATTACCCATTAATAAAAAGGATTAAAAACTGTTCAACTATTACGTGGGAAGCACATAGAAGTATGTATTCATAATATTGTTGCAAAGCCATGTTATAACCTACCTAATGAAATGGTGCTAGAGGTGAGAGATTAATATAAAAATACACAAGAAGTAGATTATATACTATACCAGAGGCCCGGTGCACGAAATTTGTGCAAGGAAGGGTGTGTCCCTCAGCCCAGCCTGCACCCTCTCCAATCTGGGACCCCTTGAGAGATATCAATCTCACAATCCAGGACTGCTGGCTCCCAACTGCTCGCCTGCCTGCCTTCCTGAATGCCCCTAACCGCTTCTGCCTGCCAGCCTGATCACCCCCTAACCACTCCCCTGTCAGCCTGATTGATGCCTAACTGCTCCCCTGCCAGCCTGTTTGCCCCTAACTGTCCTCCCCTGCAGACCTGGTCACCCCTAACTGCCCTCCCCTGAAGGCCTGGTCACCCCTAACTGCCCTCCACTGCAGGCCTGGTCCCCCTCAACTGCTCTCCCCTGCAGGCCTGGGTCCCCCGCAACTGCCCTTCCCTGCAGGCCCGGTCACCCCCAACTTCCCTCTTCTGACGGCCTGGTCACCCCTAACTGCCCTCCCTTGCAGGCCTGGTCCCTCCCAACTGCCCTCCCCTGCTGGCCATCTTGTGGCGGCCATCTTGTGTCCACATGGGGGCAGCCATCTTGTATGTTGGAGTGATGGTCAATTTGCATATTACTCTTTTATTAGATAGGATAATAAAAGGCTAATATGCAAATCGACTGAACAGCAGAACGACTGGTTGCTATGACATGCACTGACCACCAGGGGGCAGATGCTCAATACAGAAGCTGTCCTCTGGTGGTCAGTGTGCTCCCACAGGGGGAGCGCCGCTCAGCCAGAAGCTGGGCTCATGGCTGGCTAGCTAACAGCGGTGGTGGGAGCCTCTCCCGTCTCTGTGGCAGCGCTAAGGATGTCCGACTTATGGCTTAGGCCTGCTCCATAGGGAGCGGGCCTAAGTCATCAGTCAGACATACCCTGAGGGCTCCCAGAGTGAGAGAGGGTGCAGTCTGGGTTGAGAGACCACCCCCTCCGTGTGCACAAATTTCATGCACCAGGCCTCTAGTATAAACATAAAACTAAGCCACAACCTGTCTAGGAAGCCAACCTACTGTCTGTAGTAACCAACCCAGGAAAGTAAACAATAATCTTAGAGTAATTGTCCCAAACCATTCAAGATTTGGTTAATATTTGTCAGTTTTTTTAGTTTTTGTCTACACTTTTCATTTAGGAATAACAAGAGAAAGTGAAATATCCTTTTCTAGTCAGTCACATAGGACACACCAGTTAGCCTGCTTACAGCTTCCTCAATTCAACAAACTCCAATCAGGGCATACCTGAAGCATTCTCTTTTTCCCCACTATAAATATTTACCAGTCTCTGCCTGTATTTGTGTCTCTGCCAAATACAGTGATGATGGATGACACTCTTGCTATAAAAGCTCTGAATAAATATCCTTTGCTTGCTCTAAAAAAAAACACCATATATGAGTAGTCAGAATTTAAGATATAAAGGTTTATCTTTTGATAAACATGTAATCATGTCAAAGCGATCAACCTTCTAATCTAGTGAAGTTCACTAATTTCTAAAATCATAAAAACTACTCTCCAGGTAGTTATGCTAAGTGAAATAAGCCAGTCAGAGAAAGATAAATATCACATGATCTCACTTATATGTGGAATATAATGAACAAAGTAAACCGACAAACAAAATAAATGTAGAGACATAGAAGCATGGAACAGACTGACGAATCTCAGAGAGGAAGTAGGGAGGGGGTGGAAGAGATTAATCAAAGAATTTATATACATATATGCATAACCCATGGACACAGACAATAGTGTGTGGAGGCCTGGGCAGGAGATGGAAGTCAGGGAGGGAGTCAATGGGGGAAAAGGGGGAACATCTGAAACACTTTCAACAATAAAGATAAATTTTAAAAAATCATTAAAACTATATAAAAATGATAAGGTTGTCATTAAATCTGTTCCAGAAATTAGACCTTAATGCATTCCATAGAGGACTTCAACTTGATAATGGGAGCTAAGAAGTCATAATACTGTTGAGACAGGAAAAGTGCCATGAAAAAAATTGAAAAGCACCAGCAGTACAGGAAAATGATGGTCTAATTGAGGAAGCAAAGTGCCATCTTACCCTCTCTGCAGGAACCCAGAGTGGTGAATCCCCTGCTCAGTGGACAAGAAACAATCAAGTTACATTCAGCACGTTATGAATTAAGCATTTGAGAATAGAGTGACTTTTACCATAGCAACAAAGCCGCAAAAAGCCCAGAATTTTATTGGCCAGATTCTTGCATTGTTCTTTCAGGGCAGCATGAATCCTCACCCTGGATGATTAAAAATACCAGAGGCAAGCATGATATTCAGTTATTCAAGTTAAGGTGATAATTATACAGAGAGAACAGAAAATATAGTTATATGTATAAATAGCCAAATGTGGAAAGTATATAATTTAGAAGCTACCTATAACTGAAGTTTTTTAAGGATCTGATGCAATATCTCAGCATTGCCTAATAAAACAATCTATCCATCACCCAGTATGCAAATCTAGGCTCCTGAAGGACTTGGTTCTGTTAGGAAGTCATGAAAGGGTCAAAATTTTTCTCTTTAGCCAAGGTTTTATGCTGGGATCAGGAGTGTGAGATAATCTTTCTCAAGTGGCCAAGATTCCTGCAAGAGAGGTGTGACATTTCCCTAGCACAGAGTACTGAAGATACAGCACATGTAGAAAGCAAAGGAGCAGCAGGCCACAGGCAGCTTGCGGTGACTGTCTCGTCATCCAGGACACTGTCGGCCCCGACACCTCCTGAACCACGAGCTGGCTCTCACTGCCCTCTCAGACGTAATCTTAAATAAACAAGAAACTTCTCTCATAAAAATTTAGTTGTGACTGAAGTGCAATGAACGGGAAGTTAGAATTCTGGTTGCAAAGCATTGAAGTTGAAAGCAGGAACTATCTCATACTCACCTTTAATATCCCATGAATTAATCTCAGGCCTTACAAGAAAAAGAAAAATTTACAGGACCACTGGAGTCAAAAGGCTATATTCATGAGATTAAAGAAGCAAATCAGGGAACTTAAGACTCTACGACTCATTTAGTTATTGATTAAAGAGAGAGTTTATTCACAGGGTTTTTCAAATACAAACAAAATAGCATTTTTTTTTTTTACAAAGTGAATATTGAAATAAATGTGGTACAGCACAGTATAATAACAGACAAAAGAAACAAGATCTAATGCCTGAAAAAAGGATGGAAATATTCCCCTTTACTTCATAAGTATATCATAGCAGAAGCTACTCAGAGAAATGTAGCATGTTTTGAATAATATTGAAACACAAAGGTTTCACTGTAAAGGTCTGCATAAACAGTGACAATATATTGAGGGCATAAAAAGTTTATGCAGAATATACAAAATACTGATAGAGTGGCTTATTGGTACATTTATTAGGTTTAATGTATGCTTTATAAAGTGACAATAACAGCATTTTAAATGTGTATTAAAAACAGAGGAGTAATGCATACCTAAACCTCTGTACAGTCTTTGTGACAATTTTATATGTTTGTGCATGGGCATATGTGTGAACATTTATGTCTCTATGTGCTTGTGTGCTTTCAGAAGCGCCATGACCTACAGGGAACATCTGCAGGTTACCCGACTTCTCAACATAATACTGTTTCTACTAGCCCTTTTGATGATCTGAGTCCTTATCTTTTTAAAAAAAGTCTAAAACCCTTGTGTGCATATATAGATTTGTTTTGCCTGCATATATGTTCTACATTAATAATAGTCTATGGAATAGAAACAACTAATACCTCCCCAATATTTTTAGCCTTTGGTCCATTTTCTTTCTATCATTCTAAGCGCTCTTTCTTTTATAAATCTTGTACAACCCTTCCACAATATATAATGTTTCTGATTCCATTGGATTTTATTTCATTAGCATTGTATTAATTAGAACCACTATTCCACCTTTTGAAAGTAGCCGGATTTTTTAGAACCTCCAAGCCCCTTCAGCCCATCTTCTCCTCTTTTTTCTTGGTGGCTCCATCTTAGTATGGGTACTGCTTCTGTTTCTTGCCAGAGAAGCAAGCCAGCCATGTGCACAGAAGAATGGCAGCAGCAGCACCTGCTCCTGTGCAGTAGTAGGCCCAGCCGATTTCACACTTACCTAGAGACACAAGAAGAGAAGAGAAAGCAGGCACAGATCAGGATGATTTTGTAGGAGGTTCTGTATGTGTGTTCCTAATGTACAGCAGTGACATTGAAATACCCACTATAAATGTGCTATCCTCAATCAAATGGAATGGAAACACATGCTGAAAATTATCTTAAGACTGAAGAACGCAAGGATGGTTTCTTTGCATTTCAGAAAGATCTTAAGGCCTATGCCTCCTGCCTCCAATGGCCACAGTCCTAATGAAGAAAAGGAAGAATGGCAATAATCAGGATAGAAAAGATAAAGCTATTAAATCTAATTTAAATCAACCAAACTTATATGCATAATGAGGTACCTTAGGAAAAAATTCAAAATGGATACAATCCTTCTGAAAAGGACCACTCTATGGAGGAGACCCATTTGAAGGATAATGTTGAATTAAATACTGCTATTTACATGTAATTGTTAAGTGTTTGAACTGGAGAAGAAAAACTCTCAGGTTCTTCTGAGGTCAACACTCACCTTTAAATTAAAGCACTATGTAAATGAGAACATAATGACAAGGTCCAAATGATCTCTCAGACTTGGCTTAGTACTTGTACTAATAATGACATCCACAATACTAAAAATACAATTAATAAACACACACACACACACACACACACACACACACACACACACACACACAAAACAGGGGCAGTTATATTAATTACAGAGAAAGCAGACTTCCAAGCAAGATGTTATCAGGGATAACGAAAGGCATTAACAATGATACAGGAGTCAATTCTCCCCAAAAGACATAATAATCCATAAATGGGTATGTGCCTAACAATAGAGCATCAAACTATGTGAGGCAAAAACTGACAGATTTCAAGGAGAAATGGATAAATTCATTATCATAGTTGGAGACTTCAATACCCCTCTATTAAAAATGGGTAGGTCCAGCAGGTAGAAAAAGCCTATAAGGATATAGTTGAACTCAACAACACCACTAATCTATTAAATATAATTTACATTGACAGCCTACATCTAAGAACAACAGAATACACATTCTTCTCAATGAAGATGAAATATTCACCATGATTCTGGGCCATAAAAAAAACTTAACACATTTAAAATAATATAAATCATACAACGTCTGCTTTTAGATCACAATGGAATTAAATTAGAAATAGATAACATAAAAATGACTAGAAAATTCCTAAAATTTGTGGAGATTAAACAATACACTTTTAAATAACACATGTGCCAAAAAAGAAATCTCAAAAGAAATTTTAGAATATTTTGAACTAAGTGAAAATAACACAACTTATCAAAATTTGTAGGTTTCAGTAAAAACAGCACTTAGAAGAAAATCAAATGCAAATATTAGAAAAAAGATCTAATATTAATTATCTGTTTCCACTCTAGAAACAGGTTTCTAAATAGGAATTAGAATAGAAATCAATGACATTCTATGAGGCCAGCATTACCCTAACACCAAAACCAGACACAGATATTACAAGAAAAGGAAATTATAGATAAACATCTCTCATGAACATAGATCCAAAAATCCTCAACAAAATATTAGCAAATTAAATCCAACAACATATAAAAAAGAATTATACACAAGGGAGGGTGGGAGTAAGGGGGAGAGATCAACTAAAGGATTTGTATGCATGCATGTAAGCATAACCAATGGACACAGACACCAGGGGAGTGAGGGCATGAGTAGGGGTTGGGGGGTGGGGGGGCAATGGGGGGATAAGAACATATATGTAATACCTTAATCAATAAAGAAAAAAAGAATTATATACCATGATCAAGTGATATTTATCCCAGGCATAAAGGCTGGTTCAACAATTGAAAAATAATTAATACAATCCATCACATCAACAGACTAAAAAAATTACATGATCAAGTCAATAGATGCAGAAAAGTATTTGACAAACCACTCACTCACTAATGACAAAAATTGCCAGTAAAATAGAGGGGAATCTTCTCAACCTGTTTAAAAAGTCTATAAAAAATCCTATTGCTAATATCATAGTTAATGTGAGAAACTCAAAACTTTCTCTCTAAAATCAGGTGCAAAGCAAGGATGTATCCTCTCACCTTTCCTTTTCAATATGAACTAGAAATTCTGGTTAATGCAATAAGGCAGGAAAAGAAAACAAAAGCTATACAATTTAGGGAAAAAATAAACATGTCTTTGTAGATAATATAATTGTCTATTTAGAAAATGTGAAAGAATCCACAAAATACAATTATAGCAAGATTGTAGGATACAAGGGTCATATATAAAAGTCAATTATTCCTTATATACCAGCAATGAACAGGTAGAATTTGAAATTAGAAACACAATACCTTTATATTTATACCCAAAAGTAAAATAATTAGTTGTAAATCTAACAAAATATATACAAAATCAAAGAACTAAATAAATGGTGAGATATTTCATGTTCATAGAAAGGAAGAACCAATATTGTCAACATGTTAGTTCCTCCCAATTTGAGCTATAGATTCAATGCAATCTCAATCAAAATCCCAGTAAGCTTTTTGTGGACATTGACAAACTGTTTCTAAAGTTTATAAGGAGAGGCAAAAGACCCAGAAAGCCAACACAATATTAAGGAAGAAAAACAAAGTTAGTCAACTGACACTACCTGATTTCAAGACTTACCTTAAATCTCCAGTAATTGGTGAAGAATAGACAACTTGCTCAATAGAACAGATGAGCGAACCAAGATATGGAACCCTATAAATATAGTCAACTGATCTTTGACAAAAGAGCAAAGAAAATACAATGGAGCAAAGATAGTCTTTTCATCAAATGATGCTGGAACAACCTGACATCCATGTGCAAAATAACTAACTAACTAACTAACTAACTAACTAACTAACTAAATAAATAAATAAAATAAAAGAAAGAAAGAAAACTAGACAAACCTTACACTCTTTACAAAATTAACTCAAAATAAATCATAGATCTAAATGTAACACCCCAAACTCCTAGAAGATAACTTAAGTGAAAATCTAGATGATCTTGAGTATGGTGATGACTCCAAATAGGACACCAAAGGTAAAAGCCATTAAAGAACTAATTGATAAGCTGGACTTCATTAAAATTTAAAAACTGAAAGTATCAAGAGAATGAGAATACAAGCCACAGACTGGGAGAAAATATTTGCAAAAGACACAGGTAATAAAGGACTGTTATTCAAAATAGACCAAAAAACTTTTAAAACTCAACAATCAAATAAACAAACAAGTTCATTAAAAATGAGCTAAATGTCTTAACAAATACCTTACCAAAGAAGACATACAAATGACAAATAAGCATATAAAATTATGCTCTACATCAGATACCATCAGGAAAATTCAATGAGATACCACTACACAACTATTAGAATGGCAAAAATATGGAACACTGACACCACCAAATGCTGACAAAGATGTGGAACATCTCATACATTGGTGGTAAGAATGTAAAATATCACAGTCACATTGAAAACAGTTTGCAGTTTTCTTAAAGAACTAAACATATTCTCACCATACAATCCAGCAATCATACTCCTTGATATTTACCTAAAGGAGCTGAAAACTTATGTCCACATCAAAATTTTCACATGGATTTTAATATCAGCTTTATCCATAATTTCCAAAACTTTGAAGCAACCAAGATGCCCTCAGAGCTAGGACTCAAACCTGTACAACTTGTAAGAATAAAAAGTCCTGAGATAATTAAATGGGTTTCTGTATTCATTAATCATTTTTATTTTTATAGAATCCATGTTATTCTTTTAGAGTGCACAGTATGGAAGGCTTCTATACCTCTCATGGAATATTGTCTTTTCTTTACCAATATTAATCAGTCTTTTAGTCTTATGATCTGATCAGAAAATACTCCAACAACAACTGTTTTCCTCTCTTTTCTTTTGTTCTTGTTTGCACATTACATTAGACATAAACACATGCACCAACATACTTGAATTTCATATTCATTGAACATAAAGTACGCCATAGATTGAAAACCATATCCCTTTTTTACAAGTCAGGTAGTTTTATCTTGTTCATTAATAATGTCTCTATCCTATCTAATAAAAGAGTAATATGCAAATTGATCATCACTCCAACACACAAGATAGCTGCCCCCGTGTGGACACAAGATGGCCGCCACAAGATGGCCTGCAGGGGAGGGCAGTTGGGGGTGACCAGGCTGGCAAGGGAGGACAGTTAGGGGCAACCAGGCTGGCAGGGGAGGACAGTTAGGGGTGACCAGGCCAGCAGGGGAGGGCAGTTAGGGACAATCGGGCCAGCAGGGGAGCAGTTAGGTGTTGATCAGGCTGGCAGGGGAGTGGTTAGGGGGTGATCAGGCTGGCAGGCAGGCGAGAGGTTGGGAGCCAGCAGTCCTGGATTGTGAGAGGGATATCCGACTGCCCATTTAGGCCTGATCCCGCCTAAACGGACAGTCGGACATCCCTCGAGGGGTCCCAGATTGGAGAAGGTACAGGCTAGGGTGAGGGACACCCCCCACTGTGCACGAATTTCATGCACTGGGCCTCTAGTTAAAGTATATAAAGACAGGTGTAGCATCAAATTTGACTTCATATCTTTATTGATGTTTACTAGAGGGGTAGGTAGCATGTGACCTATTTATAGATTAGAAGGCTAGGTGAGGCAAAGTTAAGTGAGTCATCGGCTTGTCACTATAAGTAGAGAGGCAAAATTTGATTAAGGGCTTCCACATCTCAAAAGTACTCTAGGGCATTACCTATGCCAGGGATGGTGAACCTATGACACGCGTGTCAGCACTGACACGCGTAACTATTTCTGATGACACGCGGCCGCTGAGGCGGCTGCATGCCGAGGATGAAACATTTGCTGCTCCTGAGGATGAAACATTTGTGAAATAATGTTTTTTTCCTCAAAGTGACACACTACCCGAGTTATGCTCAGTTTTTTGGTGAAGTTTGACACACCAAGCTCAAAGGTTGCCCATCACTGACCTATGCACACAGACAATAAGCTGCTATTCAGTTCTCAACCTACATGCCATCCTTGATTTCTCCTTTCCAATATCCAATGATAATAATAGTTTTAAAATAGCAATTCATTGATTGATTTACTTATTGATTGTTATTTGTTCTAAATTGTTAGAAGAGCTTTACAAGAAAAAAAATACTAGTGTATTTAATCCTCAGAAGAATATGATGTGAATAGGTACATGAGTATCATCCCAATCAGTCAGATGGAAAAAGTAAGGCCAAGGAAAGTTCAATAACTTGATAAAGGATTTACTGTTACTAAGTGGCAAGCCCTTTCTAGTTCTCTCTCCAAATTCATACAGTATCATATCACTTATCAAATGTCTGCAGCACCTCTGGGCAGTCTTACCTGCCCTCATTGCTTTCTGGTCTCCCTGCTTCTACTTACAACATCACCAACAACAAAACAGGCAGCTTTCTTAAAAAAAAAAATAATGTTAAGTCCCTCTCTAACTTAAAGAAAGTCCTCTATGAATCCTCCAAAATCCAATCTCCTTTCAATGCCTGTAAGTCTTTGAATGAGCTGATATCTGCCTTCCTCTAAGACCTCATACCTACCTTCCCTCATCTTTTTTTCTGGCCACATTGGCTGCCTTCTCTGTATCACATCAGGCTTGTTGCTGGCTTGGTTGCTTCACTCATTATTCCTTCCACCCAGAAAATTCTACATCCAGATCACTACAGATCTGACTCCTTCTCAAATGACTTCTACAAAGATACCTCCCACTCCACACCTGCCTCATCACAGTCACTCTACCCCTCACTTCACTTTCCTGACTATGTAGAACGTTTCCATGGTTTGTAATCACCTTGTGCATATGTTTAATTTCAGTGTCAATTAGGGGAGATCGTTGTATATTTTGTTCCCTACCGTACTCCTACAACAGTGCCTGGCTCATAATAGGCACTCAATAAATAAATGTTGAGTTCAAAGTGAGGAAAAAGAAAAATAGAAAGAAAGGAAGCAAAATACGCAAAGAGCCTGTCCTTGAAAAACACAGTAATTCCAGAATTTTATTTTAAGAGCCACTCTAGTGCTATTTTGGCACTGAACTTTTGGAGAGAAGTAATCATGCATTTACAGCCTCATGCAGAGTGTGTTAGAATTGAACAGGGTGATAGCTTCTCCTGAAAGATCACATCTCCACCTCAGGGATGGTTTCACTGGAACAATGACCTCCATTAATACTGATAGATAGTGTAAGGATTTTTCAAGGGTAACAGAATCCCTTCATGGATCAGATTTGCTGATAACCATAGGCTAATGTGGCTGTGACTCTTGGGAATATTCCATTTTTGAATTATTTTCTAACTAGATTCAATAAATCTAGGATGAAAATTTAATAAGTGAATAAGAGATGGCAAGTTTTAGAACCTTTCAAAAAGTCAGCAAAATTTGTGGTCAGTCCATTTAACAAAGGGCTCATAACATAGAACACAATCAATTGTTCATTAATAACTAGTTATTGACTGACAAACAGTTCCATGACCTAACATGAAAAGCATAATGATTATATCTTCCTTAATTACTGGACACTTTCTTGAGAAAAGTAGCTGATGAGGCTAATTATTTGAGCATAATATATGTGATTAGTATTGAATAAAGATGGAAAAAGAAGCTACTAAAGAATTGACTACCAGAGGATCAAAGAGAGAGAGAGAGAGCAGAATATTTTTCAGCAAGGAAGTCAATAAAATAGCAGCATTTCAAACTTTAGGGGAACTGCAGCCGATGATGTGTATGTTCTACCCAATTCCTTTGGATCACTTTGCTGGCTCTGGGCTCTCATCCCTCAGCTTCTGCTTTGCTCCTAACACCTTATACGTATGTGCAAACCCCATCAGTAACTTGTGAGTATAGAGCCACTTTACCTCAATATTCAGAGAGCTGAAGTGCTCCCTGACATAAGTGTGAAAGCCGCTTTCTTGCCTCTAGAGGGCACAAACTCTGTAGTGCAGAGAATGTTCCAGAGCTCTGGTGAGTTCAGACTGAGGCTGGGACCTCACCGGAAAAATATACCCTTACTTAGTTTTTACTCCTTTACTACCTTGCTTTCCAACTTCCTTACTAGTTTTTCCTTGGATCCTTTCCTTGATTACTTGAACATGAATCCCCATTTAAGGATCTGCTCTGGGGAACCCAATTTAAGACAAGAGCAAATGAATAAAATCATTTTTGCTTTTCTTTATCACAACAAGGGTCTGTGAAGTTGCTTCAGGTGTCAGAGGCTTAACTGCCCCATCCCACCCACCCACCCACCCAAACCCTGACATTCCCTGAAAGGCCCAGAGCAAGAATAGATTCCTCAGCACAAGCTGTCTCATACTCTCCCTGCACTACCACCTTCCTGGGGTAAATCCAACTCCTTGACTTGTTAAGTTTTATGTGTCATCTTACTTAATAATAGACAAACATGTAAATTGACCATACCTCCGCTACGCCCACAGCCAATCAGAGTGAGAATGCAAATTAACCCAACAAAGATGGTGGTTAATTTGCATATGCACCTGGGTCCTGGGAACATCCTTGGCACCCAGGTCACTCAGAGCCGGCAATCAGAGGTGCGGGGGCCCCCAGCTAAAGCCTAAAGCCTCAGGCCAAGCTGGCAATCGGAGGGGTGGGGCAGGGGCCGAGTCGGCAATTGGAGGGGCGGGGGCCCTCTGCTGAAGCCTAAAGCCTCAGGTAGAGGTTTTAGGCTTGGGCAGGGGCCGAGCCTGTGATTAGAGGGAAGGGGAAAAATTCAGTGGAAACATATCCTCAGGTAAGGATAAGAAAAAAGAAATGTCATATCCTATGAAAGACACATCTTGAAAATGCCTAAAGAAAGTTGTCATTTTTTCACAGTGAAGGGACTAGAGTCTGTGTTGATGAAAACACCTTGGCAGCTGCGGTGGCTGGCAGTGGCTGCAGCAGTAGGGTAATGGGGCTGGCGCCTTCCCCTGATCAGCCCGGTCGCCTCCCACAAAGGGAGGCCAGACTGTGGCTTAGGCCCGCTCCCTGTTGGGACATCCCCTGAGGGCTCCCAGTATGTGAGAGGGGGCAGGCTGGGCTGAGGGACCCCTCCCCAGTGCACAAATTTCATGCACCGGGCCCTAGTTTTAAAATAATTGTTATATTTCTGGAGACTTTCTTGTTTGTTTGTGTCATAAAACATGTAGTCAACTTATCAGACTTACTCTTTATCAGATAAAAATGAGAAAGAAGAAACCTTGAAATAAAAGTACTTAAAAAGTATACTGTAGCCCTAGCTGGTTTGGCTCATTGGATAGAGTGTCAGCCTGCGGACTGAAGAGTTCTGGGTTCGATTCTGGTCAAGGGCACATGCCTGGGTTGTGGGCTCAATCCCCAGTAGGGGACATGCAGGAGGCAGCCGATTGATGATTCTCTCTCATCATTGATGTTTCTATCTCTCTCTCCCTTCCTCTCTGGAATAAATATATATTCCTATTTAATAAAAGAGTAATATGCAAATTGAACATCACCCCAACACACAAGATGGCTGCCCCCATGTGGTCAAAGATGGCTGCCCCCATGTGGACACAAGATGGCTGCCACAAGATGGCCAGCATGGGAGGGCAGTTGGGAGGGATCAGGCCAGCAGGGGAGGGCAATCAGGCTGGCAGGGGAGCAGTTAGGCATCAATCAGGCTGGCAGGGGAGTGGTTAGGGGGTGATCAGGCTGGCAAGCAGAAGCGGTTAGGGGCAATCAGGAAGGCAGGCAGGCAAGCAGTTGGGAACCAGCAGTTCTGGATTGTGAGAGGGATGTCCGACTGCCCGTTTAGGCCCGATCCCTGTAGGGCCTAAACGGGCAGTCGGACATCCCTCGAGGGGTCCCAGATTGGAGAGGGTGCAGGCTGGGTTGAGGGACACCCTCCCCTCCACCCCCTGTGCACAAATTTTGTGCACCGGGCCTCTAGTGTGTGTGTGTGTGTGTGTGTGTGTGTGTGTGTGTGTGTGTATAAAATATATAGTAGAAGAAAATGTTTGAGGATGTCACAAAATATTGCCACTAATTACACAGAAATACAAATTTAATTTGGGATTTATACATTGTATGGCTAAAATTCAGCAACTGACGAAGGTCCAAAATGAGCAAGTAATGTTCAATGTGATTAAAAACATATTTCTCTAGTTCAGATATAAAGACTTTGATTTACTAAGTAATTCATGAAATAAATAATTAGCAATTCAAAGGCAATTTAATATAGATTTATTCTGGTATTTCAGATTATAGAAATATAGTCAGCTCATTAAAGTAGCCTCAAAACAATATGAAAAAGCATACATCACACACAACCACATCTGCTGAGAAGCAAAAAATGGTTATGATCAGTCTAGTAAGATCAAATGTGTCAATAGGTTTTAAGCAAATACAAAAGAAAACATTAAGTCATCCAACCTCTGATTCTTTCTTTTAAAAAACATATATATTTTTATTGATTTCAAAGAGGGAGAGAGAGATAGAAACATCAATGATGAGAGAGAATCATTGATCAGCTGCCTGCATGACCCACACTGGGAATTGAGCCTCAAACCCTGGCAATATGCCCTCACTGGGAACCAACGTGAGACCTCCTGGTTCATAGTCGACACTCAACCACTGAGCCAAGCTGGCTGGGCCAACCTCTGATTCTTTTTTTTTTTAATTCTTTATTGTCTAAAGTATTACATTCAGTATTACATATGTCTCCTTTCCCCCCACACTTCAGTTATTTTTATGTCTTGGCCACTGTGAATAATGCTGAAATGAACTTGGGGGTGCATATATTTTTGCAAATAAATGTTTTTAAATATATTCTGAGTAGATACCCAGAAGAGGGGTTGCTGGGTCGTAAAGTAACTTCATTCTTAATATTTTGAGAAGCCTCCATGTTCTTTTCCATAGTGGCTGTACTAGTTTACATTCCTACCAGTAGTGAATGAGGGTTACTTTATCTCCACAACCTTTCAAACACTTATTCCTTGTCTTGTTGATAACAGTCATTCTAACAGGTGTGAGGTGTATCTCATTGTAGTTTTGATTTGTATTTCCCTAATAGCTAGTGAAGTTAAGCATCTTTTCATGTAGCTGTTGGTGATTTGTTTGTTTTCTTGGGAGAAGTATCTGTTCAGATCCTCTGCCCATTTTTTTATTGCATTGTTTGTTTGTTTGGTGTCAAGTTGTATTAGTTCTTTAAATGTTTTGGATATGAATCCCTTGTCAAAGCTGTTGTTTGCAAATACTTTCTTGCATCCATTTGGTTGTCTTTTTATTGTGTTGGTGGTTTCTTTTGCTGTGCAGAAGCTGTTTAGTTTGAATTAATTTATTTGTGCATTTATTTCCCTTGTCTTTGGGGTCCAATTCATAAAATGCTCTCTAAGACCAAGGTCCATAAGTATAGTACCTATGTTTTCTTCTATGTAATTTATTGTTTCAGGTCTTATATTTAGATCTTTGATCCATTTTTAGTATTTTTTTCTTTTTGGTTAATCCTCACCAGAAGATATTACTTCCATTGATTTTTAGAGAGAGTGGAGGGGAGGAAAGAAAAGTCAGGGAGGGAGGAGGGGGGAGAGAGAGAGAGAAACCTCGATGTGAAAGAGATACCTCGATTGGTTGCCTCCGGAACAACCTCTGATTCTTGATTCATTTCCTAACACTCCTCCTTTCGCCCTCAATTTGTTCATTAATTCAACAAATATTTAAGTGACTACCCCAACTAGAAATCAGTGGATGCTGGGGATCTATTTCAGAACAAGATACATACAAGTCCTTGTTATTAAGGAGCTATTGTGTAATCAAGGAAGTATTAAAAAATAATTACTTAGATAATTATATCATGACTAGAGGCCCGGTGCACGAAATTCGTGCACGGGAAGGGGGTCCCCTCAGCTCGGCCTGCACTCTCTCCAATCTGGGACCCCTCAGGACCTCTGGCTCCTAACCGCTCACCTGCCTGCCAGCCTGATCCCCTTAACTGCTCTCCCCTGCTGGCCTGATCCCCCTAACTGCTCTCCCCTGACAGCCTGTTTGCCCTAACTGCTCTCCCCTGCTGGCCTGATCCCCCTAACTGCTCTCCCCTGCCTGCCTGATCTCCTCTAACCTCCTCTGCCTTGGCCCTGCTAACATGGCTTTGTTGGAAAGGACGTCCAGAAGGACATCCGGAAGGTCGTCTGGAAGATGTTCAGTCTAATTAGCATATTACCCTTTTATTAGTATAGATGCCACCTTGTCCTAAAAATGCAGGTTGTTCCCAGGTTTTCCTATCCTGGAAGGGGAGCCCGCAGTAGCATCCTGGGTTCTGACCAGGGCTTATGTGCTTGTACTTTATCTCAGCAGATGTGATTCCTAGAAGAAGACTCTTGGATGTACCTTGAACATTTCTATCGAATTTGCCAAATCATCCTCCAAAAATGTTGAACCACTTTAAACTCCCACCAGCAACCATGCATGTGCCCTCTGTCCCACTTTGATGCCAATATCATTGATTTCTCCCTAGAAGCTTCCCTCCTGTCAGCCAAGACTGCTTGGTACTTGAGCCAACCTCATTGTTCAGCTGGGGACTTGATTTCCCAAGATAGAATTATGGAGGAGGAAAAATAGATTTCCTCTACCTTTCTGAGTTCTTAGTGGAGGCCCTTGTAATGAAAGACAGATTACCAAGAGAAAAACAAAAGTTCATTAACATGTGTACCTCGTGTATATGTGAGAGATCCCAGGAAAAAATCAGTAACTCCCCAAGGTGGCTTAGAATGCTGATTTAAATACCTTCTTCCTAGGGAAAGGGGACAGGAGATGTAGGCCTCTTAGAGGAGAGTAAATGATTTTTAGGAAAGATGAATGGGGGTGGGGGGAAATAGTTTGTAACAAAGTTTGGGTGTTATGTCAACTTCTACTCTCCTGTCCTGTGACAGGAGTCAGTCTTCTCTGCCTGATGACACTTCTCCCGTCAAGGGGACCTATGACATTTAAGCTCCTTTTGGGGGGTCTGATTTTAGGCAGATCAGGAGACTTCAGTGAAAGCCTCTGCATGCATTTGCTATTTTTCAAGCATCTGCAGCTCAAGATCATCAATATAACAACACAGCATATGTTGGGGTGGCATGTTCTCTGACCTTCAGAATAAACCCAACAAAAGCTTGATTCCTCTCTTAGATGATTTGCCACAGTAGTGTTATTCCCTGGAGATGGTATTCTGACCAGACCTTCCTGGGAGTGGTCATAACATACCCTGTGCTTGTAGAAAGGTGTGGGCCACATCACTAAATAAACCAGGGGCAGTTTTCTCATCTTGTAGAAAGGGAGATAAAGTTATGATAGTTTATCTCCCTTTCCACAGGTTTCTTGTGGGTTTGTGTCTCTGCTATCCACCCCCCCCCCCCCAGCAACCCCAGTGCCTGAGCTGCAGGCCTTGGGGCTGCTGGGTGCTGGGCCTGCGGGTTTGTGTCTCCCATCGGGCCATTTTTGTTGGGTTAATTTGCATACTCACTACTATTGGCTGGTAGTGTAGTGGAGTGATGGTCAATTTGCATTTTTCTCTTTTATTAGTGTAGATAAGTGCAATATGTGTTTTGAAGGAAAAAAGTCAGGATACTAACAGAGCAAATCACAATAAATCCTATATAATAAAAGGGTAATATGCAAATCGACTGAACGGCAGAATGACCGGTCACTATGATGCACACTGACCACAAGGAGGCAGATGCTCAACACAGGAGCTGCCCCCTGGTGGTCAGTGCGCTCCCATGGGGGAGTGCTGCTCAGCCAGAAGCCCTGAGCCGGGCTCACGGCTGGTGAGTGCAGCAGCGGTGGCGGTAGCCTCTCCTGCCTCCGCAGTAGCACTAAGGATGTCTGACTGATGGCTTAGGCCTGGTCCCCTAAGCCATCAGTCGGACATCCCCCAAGGGCTCCTGGACTGTGATAGGGTGCACGCTGGGCTGAGGGAGCCCCCAGAGTGCACGAATTTTGGGCACCGGGCTTCTAGTCTAGTATAGTGTGGTCAGTGAAGGAAAGCATTAAGGTATAAATGAAATTTATGTTGAGATCTGGCAGGTGGGTAGGAGCTAGCCAAGAATGTGGGAGGACAGAGTAGAGTGTACTTGCACTAGAGGGATGGGAAACAAAATGTATTGGAGAAATTTGGCCATTTGGGGTTTTGTTAAAGTATTGCTCAAGTAAGAGATGGATAACACTTTGTGTGTGACTGAGAGATGGGGTTAAGTATGACCATCCAGAGTTAGAGGGCTTGAAACTTAAAAACTTTCTCTTAAGAATTGTCATCTGTATTGGTAGATGAAATGTGAGGTATTCAACATTAATCAATAAATCTTGAGCACCTACTATATGTGTAGCAATGTCACAGAAACTGTAGATTCAGAAGTGAACAAGACAGACTGGGTCTTGTTATCATGAAGCTTATGTTCTAGTAAGACCAATTCTCGAGTGTCACACACATCTGTTGCATAATTTTGAAACCATCCCTTGCATATTGTTAAAGAGAAAACCCAAAGTGACGTCACTCATACTAAAAGCCCAAGATACCAGATCTAGATTTAATGCCTGATCTAATTGCATTTTCAACCTCTTATAGAAATGTAATCTTAATTAACAAGCCTGGAAATTTCTGGTCAAGCACCAGTAAGGTAATCTGTCACATGGGCCCTCTCCATTTTCCCAATAGAAAGAATTAATTTGCATGATAAAAATCCTTTACCCTCAAAAGCAGACATCCTGGTCTAAAACAATTCTTTCTTTTCTTTTGTTAATAGTTCCCTTGCCTCACCTTCTTCCTATAAAAACCTTCTACCATGAATACCTCCCACATGCTCTTCTAGTTGCTAGATAATACATAGCCCTTATTACTAATTGCTTAATTAAGTCAATTAGATCTTCAAATTTATTTAGTTGAATTTTTTTTTTTTTACAATACTTTAACATATGTTGTGTAGAAATTCATCTGCATGAAATTAACCAGATATGAGAAAATTTTCACATGAAACTATAAATGTAAAAATAAAACATCTAGCATTCTGTGATAAACTATGGATTTTTATTTTGTTTGTTTTTTGTAATTATAGTTGACATTCAATATTATATTAGTAATTATTATATCTAAATAATTACTTAGATAATTATATCAGAATAGTGGTGAGACATTCATAAAATTTATGAAGTGGTCACCCCAATAAGTCTAGTACCCATCTGATACCATATATAGTTATTATAATACTACTAGAGGCCCAGTGAATGAAATTCGTGCACGGGGGTGGGGCGTGTCCCTCAGCCCAGCCTGCACCCTCTCCATTCTGGTACCCCTCGAAGGATGTCCTCCTGCCGGTTTACAGGGATCGGGCCTAAACTGGCAGTCAGACATCCCTCTCGCAATCTGGGACTGCTGGCTCCTAACTGTTCACCTGCCTGCCTGCCTGATTGCCCCTAACCACTCTGCCTGCCGGCCTGCTCACCGTCAAATGCCCTCCCCCCCGCCAGCCTGATCACCTCCACTGTCCCCCATGCCAGTGTGTTCACCCCCAACTGCCCCCCCCCGGTGGTCTGCTCACTCCAAACTGCCCCCTCCCACTGTCCTGATCACCTCCAACTGACCCCCACTGATGGTCTGCTCGCCCCCAACTGGCCCCCCTGCTGGTCTGCTTACCCCCAATGGCCCTGCCCCTCACCAGCCTGATCACCCACAACTGCCATCCCATCCTGGCCTGATCACCCACAACTGCCCTCCCCTCTTGGCCTCTAACCACCTCTACCTCGGCCCCGCCACCATGGTTTTGTCCAGAAGAATGTCCGGAAGGTCTCCTGGAAGGTCTCCCAGTCTAATTAGCATATTACCCTTTTATTAGTATAGATAGAGGCCTGGTGCACGGATAGGGGCCAGCTGGTTTGCCCTGAAGGGTGTCCCGGATCAGGGTGGGGGTTCCCTTGGGGCATGGGGCAGCCTGGGCGAAGGGCATGTGGTGGTTTGCAGGCTGGCCATGCCCCCATGGGGTGATGGTCCCTGCTGGGGGGCGTGGCCAGCCTGGGTGAGGGGCTGAGGGCCGTTTTCAGGCTGGCCACACCCCCCTCAGGGTGGGGGTCCCCGCTGGGGTGCAGGCCTGATGGCTGTTTGCAGGCTGACCAAGCCCCCCAGCAAGGACCCTCACCCCATGGGAGTGTGGCCAGCCTTGGTGAGGAGCTGAGGGCTGTTTTCAGGCTGGCCACGTTCCCCGGCGATCCAGGCTCCCAGCCCCTCCTTTTTTTCTTTTTTTTTCAGCACCCCCTTGAGCGGAGGCCAGGGCCGGCTGGAAGCAGGTATCTGGGATTTATTTATTTTCTATAATTGAAACTTTGTAGCCTTGAGCGGAGGCCAGGGCTGGCCAGGGCGGGCAGGAAGCTTGGCTTCCTCCATCTCCGGAGGCAACCCAAGCCTCCTGCTCGCTCCAGGTCTGTGGCCACTGTCATCTTTGTTGGGTTAATTTGCATACTTGCTCCTGATTGGCTGGTGGAATGATGGTCAATTTGAATGTTTCTCTTTTATTAGTGTAGATTGACTATATTTCCTATGCTGTGCTTCCCAACGATATCTCCATGACTATTTTTGTAACTGCATTTTGATACTTCTTAAACCCTTATTCTATTTTCACCCCACCTCCCCAACTATCCTCTCAACTAGCAACCATCAGTTTGTTCTCTGTATTTATGAGTATATATTTTTTTTGTGTGTGTGTTTTTTAATATATTTTATTGATTTTTTTACAGAGAGGAAGGGAGAGGGATAGGAGTTAGAAACATCAATGAGAGAGAAACATCGATTCAGCTGCCTCCTGCACACTCCCTACTGGGGATGTGCCTGCAACCAAGGTACATGCCCTTGATCAGAACTGAACCTGGGGCCCTTCAGTCCGAAGGCCAACGCTCTATCCACTGAGCCAAATCAGTTAGGGCTATGAGTCTATTTTTGTTTTGTTTGTTCATTTATTTTGTTCTTTAGATTACACATATAAGTGACTTATTTCATGTAGCATAATACCCTCTAGATCCATTCATGTTGTCACAAATGTTAAGATGTCATTCTTTTATTATTATGGCTGAGTAATATTCCATTGTAGATATGTACCACTTATTCTTTATACAAACATTTATTCATGCACACTGAGGTTGCATCCATACCTTGGCTATTGTAAATAATGGTGCCATAAACATAGCAATGCATATGTCTTTTTGAATTAGTGTTTTGGATTTCTTTGAATATATGCCCAGAAATGGGATTGCTGGGTCATAAGGTAGGTCTATTTTTAATTTTTTGAGGAAATTCCATACTGTTTTCCACAGTGGCTTCACCAATTTGCAAATGCACCAACACAACATTCCATTTTGTCCACATCATCACCAACACTTGTTGTTTGTTGATTTATTGATGATAGACATTCTGACAGGTGTGAGGTGATATATCATTGTGGTTTTAATTTGCATTTCTCTAATAATTACTGATGTTGAGCATCTTTTCTCATGTTTATTGCCATCTGTATATCCTCTTTATAGAAATGTCTATTCAGGTCCTCTGCTCAGTTTTTAATTGGATTGTTTTCTTGGTGCTAAGTTGTATGAGTTCTTTATAAATTTTGGATATTAACCCCTTATCAAATATATCATTGGCAAATATCTTTTCCCATTTGGTAGGTTGTCTATGCATTTTATTGATGGTTTCCTTTGCTGTACAAAAAAATTTTAGTTTGATGTAGTCCCATTTTGTTATTTTGTTTGTTTGTTTCCTTTTTGTTTCCTGTAGTCCCATTTTGTTATTTTGTTTGTTTGTTTCCTGAGGAGACATATTAAAAAGATTATTACTAAGAGCAATGTCAAAAAGTTTGCTGAAGAGGGAAAAAAATGGTGGCCGAATAGGAAGACCTATTGTGCACCTCGTCCAGGGCCAGACTAGGAATACAACTAAATTGGAGGACATTCACCTGGAATTACCAACTGAGGTCCAGTTGAGGAGGAGACATATCGAGGAAGGACAGAAAACACCTGGAGATCTGTAGGAAAGGGAAGTGCAGAGAAGAACTGACTCAGCTCCCAGGGGAGACAGGCCGGGGGCGGAGAGAGGAGGGAGCACTGGGCTATGGGAGGGTCTGTTCCCTCAGAAGATAGAGGCTGGAACCCAGGCTGGGCTCCCCAGCCCGGAGCACCAGAGCCACACCACAGAGCATCCAGCGGTGAAAGGCAGCAGGGCTGCTGGCTGCAGCATTTTGAGCTTTTCAGAGGAAACAAAGGCAGAGGCCAAGCTTATTTGTTTGAACAGTCTCAGGATTCCTTAGTGATTGGATTGGGGGAGGGGGTCATCCACCCACCATCCTGGGAACCAGAAAGGTAATTTTCCGGTACCGGAGCACGGATAAAAATCCAGGTGTCCAGCCGACACCGTTGGTCTCCATACAAAGATCTCTTTCCAGCCAAGAGCAGAACAATACTTTGGGCCATTGGTGGAGGAGTAGCTCTGGTACAGGGAAACCCACCCACCTCATTACCTTAAAGCTAAGTGGCACCTTCTCTACCTAAAGCCCTTTCAGAAACAGACTGTTGGATGATTGAGATTGACAGCTGGCTAGCAGGCAAAGGCAGGCAGAGGAGGAGCCCAGGGAACCAGAAGTTAGCCTGGGCCCCTTGCTGCCGGCAAACCTATTCTAGAGGGCAGATTGGCTCCTGCTGGCAGCCAAGGCCTGCGTAGACAGACACAAATGGTGGCTCACTGGATTGCTTGGAACTTTAAGGGGATGCTGAAATGCAAAGGACAATGCCTGACAGTGGTTAGCACCTAATTACTTAACAGGAAGGCCAGAGTTGGCAGACAGAACAGAAGAGTGGGATCAAAAGTGAGCTCCCATGGGACACTGGACTCCGCTGAAAGGACACCACTTTTTTTCTCTCTTTCCATTTTTTTCTTTTCTCTTCGTTACTCTCTTTTTTTCTTTTCTTTTCATTCTTTTATATATTTTTTGCCTCTTTCTTTAAAAAAAATGTTTATTGTTGAGAGTATTACAGATGTACCTCTTCCCCCCCCCCCCCCATGTCCCCCTTCACCTGGTCCCACCCCACCCCAGGCCTTCACCACCCTACTGTCTGTGTCCATAGGTAAGATCTTTGGTTAATATCTTCCTGCTCACTCTTCCCTCTGAGATTCAAGTCAGTCTGTTCCATGCTTCCATGCCTCTGATTCTGTTCTATTCACCAGGTTATTTTTTTCCTTAGATTTCTTGTTCATTTATTTTGATTTTTACATTCAATTGTTGATAGATATGTATTTGTTGCCATTGTATTGTTCATTTTTTTTTTAACCTCTTCTTTTTCTTCTTCTCCTTTTTCTTCAATTTCATGTAATACTGGTTTGGTGATGAACTCCTTTAGCTTTTTCTTGCTTCATAGTAGTACATGAATAGTAATGGAACTAATTTAAAGCAGGAATTATGGTGCCATTCTTCCATTGCCTCTGTCTTTCCAGTCATGGCAATACATGCTTGTTATTATAATACAAATAGAATGCCTTTTACCAGAGGGCAAGTTTTGTCCGTAATCCTTTCAGTTATCAGCAATTAGAGAAGTAAATCTGTTAAAACTTTCTCTTTTGCTTCCTAAAATGCTCCATCAAACAGGACTCTATCAAATAAGACTCCGAGTTGCTTGGTTGGAAAATTGCTGCTTTCAACAATGGGGAATACTCTTCTTGACAGATAAAACATATCGATATTTTATATGTCAATAATGGGACAGAAAGCAACAAATCACATTACATGCCAAGTCAATTGGGAAAATGTCATGGTGGCATTCCAGGGCAGTCCCAGAAAAAGGATGGGGTAGGAGAGGTGTGGCTGATTTTTTAGGGTAGCTCAAGTTAGTTTTTAGTGGAGCTTTTATTAGTAATAGAGACAGAGAAAAGGGTACAAAGAACACTATCTTACTACAAATAACAACGGAATTTCAGTGATCAGTTCATCTTTTGGGGACATTGTAGTATACATCTGCCTTTTCATTGATTAGTTTAATGTTTCAGAGTCTACTATGTATCACTGTATCTGCATGCTTCATTTTTATGCTAGTACAATGCCTTAGTCCAGTGGTCGGCAAACTGCGGCTCGCGAGTCACATGCGGCTCTTTGGCCCCTTGAGTGTGGCTCTTCCACAAAATACCACGGCCTGGGCGAGTCTATTTTGAAGAAGTGGCGTTAGAAGAAGTTTAAGTTTAAAAATTTGGCTCTCAAAAGAAATTTCAATCGTTGTACTGTTGATATTTGGCTCTGTTGACTAATGAGTTTGCCGACCACTGCCTTAGTCACAGCAGAAAATCGGTAGACATTTGTAATACTATACTTGTGCTTAGAATAAAGATCTGAAATTAATAATCATACAATAGCTGTCATGTATAGAATGTGTGCTGGGTGCTATAAAGTTTAGAGGTTGCATCTCATTTAGTTATTTTTGCCTATGATGCTTTCAGGAATTTAGAGAAGCAAATCTGTTTGTACTTTCCCAACATTATTCCCATTTTGAAGATGAAGAAATTGATATACATGCAAAATAAGTAACTTTCCCAGTATCACAAATAAATGGTGAAGCTTGAACTTGGCTCAAACTGATTCCAGAACTTTTTCTTGTGCTCATATTATGTATTAAAAATATCTATATCAAATGTATCTTTCCCATGTTATATAGTAATTTTTTAAAAATATGCTTTTATTGGTTTTAGAGAGATAGGAAGGCAGAAGGAGAGAGAGAGATAGAAACATCAATTGGCTGACTCTTGCACATCCCCTACTGGGGATTGAGCCCACAACCTGGGCATGTGCCCTGACCAGGAATCAAACTAGTGACCTCTTGGTGCATGAGACAACACTCAATCCACTGAGCCACACCATCAGACCAAGAACTTTGTTTTATCACTTTGATTTTACCAGTCTTCTTAGAAGATTCCAGGGACCTGTGTCCACCTTGCATGGTCTGGTTATTAAAGGGGTACATCTTGCAGACTTGGCGCTCCCAATTCTTGAGCCAATGGAACCAAACTGGCACTGTCTTGGCAAACCCATCCCTTCTAGAGGATGTAGGAAGTGGGGCCCAATAAACTTGCTTGATGAATTCAGATAACTGATTCTTCCTGGGTGAGAAACCAGCCATGGACACATACCCCCTACCCCCACCCCCACCCCCAAACTGAGTGTTTTTTACCATCCCTGACACAGTTTGAGCAGAACTGATGAAGGACTCCAGGTCGTGGGCACACCCAGCTCCTGTGTTGGACTGCCGCGTGCCTGTAAACCCTCAGTGTTTGGACAGGAGACACCATACCATCCTCACTCCTACCTGGAGACCTTGCCACAGCACCGCAACACGACCTTCACAGCACAGCGTTGTTCTGTGAAGTACAGCACAGAACACAGGAACTCAGATTGTCCTGCCCTCTGACTCAAGCTGTCTGACACAAACCTCCATGGCTCTGGGCCTCCCGGTGATTTCCATCTGTACCCGAGCCCCAGAGTTCCCAGCTCACTGCTTTCCTCACCAGGTCACAGCTAAGTGCCCAGCCTTGTGGCCATAAGTCCCTGAGTCCAGATATAATAAGTTGACTGTCTTCATTTATCAAGGCAGAATATCTTTCATCTTTGATATTTCATTTTTTAAACATGTCAAGATATAAATGTAAAGTTTGTATAGAGAAGAAGCAGGCATATTAGATTTCACTTTTTTTTTCTTTTCTGTATAAATAATGAAGGCAGGAAGGCGAAAGGATTAAAGGAGAGAGAAAAAAAACTTTTGTACTTTAAATGCCATGGACAAAAGTTCAATAGGTGTCTCTCTCCTTTTGAATAAATTCCTTCCTGCCTCTTCATATTCAGACCATCTTGTTTGCATATGCATTAAAACCTAGGACAAAAATAATCTGTCATGGGACTGATTCTATTTTGTTCTTTTGTGACATTACTGAACAAAGGTATCTCTAGTAAAAAAGAAACAGGTTTTAAACCTTTGACCTAAAACATACAAAAGCTTTAATTCAAACTTTTAATGAAACAATTAAAATGATCCCTCGTGGGTCTGAAAAGCGATGACAAGAACACCAAACTTGGTTGGTGGCCAAAAAATGCAGAAGTGAAATGTCTGAGGAAAGAAAGTTTGTGAGTTGTGGCTCTTTCTCAAGCTCCCCTGAATGCTCCTGTTTGTTTATTACTGGAAGTAGAAACTCACATTGCTTCTCTGGGTCCTTCTGTACACTATTTCAGGATGTACTCTATGTACCCACTAGGGATGTGTTCTAGGGTGTGCTGTCCACAAGCAGAACTCAGTAGTGGGTCCCCATTAGTACCTCCCAGGAGCAGATAGAGCAGACTTACGAGTAATAGTAAGACACCCTCCCACTACCTCCTCCCCCCTCCCCCCCCCACCTGCAACCACCAAAGACTAAGCACTGAGTCTGTGTACAGCAGCATAGTGGAAGGGAGTCCAGCATCTCTCCTCAAGAATTGCAGCTCTTGATTCTAATGCACTAGGTTGACAATATCTTCCTACCTCTCCTGCCCCTTCACTCCCAGGTTTAGGGGCTGAACTCTCCTGGCAGTTGAATACCTTCCCCAAAAACACACAGTATGTCTCATGTATGTCCTCCAGCTTGAAGCATTGGAGCTTTGCCACTTCAAAAAAAAGAGGAGGCAAGAAAATTTTAGCCGAAGCCGGTTTAGCTCAGTGGATAGAGCGTCGGCCTGCGGACTCAAGGGTCCCGGGTTCGATTCCGGTCAAGGGCATGTACCTTGGTTTCGGGCACATCCCCAGTAGGGGGTGTGCAAGAGGCAGCTGATCGATGTTTCTCTCTCATCGATGTTTCTAACTTTCTATCCCTCTCTCTTCCTCTCTGTAAAAAGTCAATAAAATATATTAAAAAAAAAAAGAAGAAAATTTTAAAAGGGCCCCTACCTTCTTTGTTTGCTTTGTTTTTCCACAGAGATAACCAGAATGTAAAGAGTCAGAACATAAAATGCAGACATGCCCATCATTAAGGACTAATGCATTCAAGCTGTTGCATTACTTGGCGGGCGGCGAGGGGGGGGTAGGGAGCAGTTCCTACCATTACACACAACCAAACATGTCAGAGGGAGCAGGGATTTACTCTCTGGAAAAGATGTATCGGCAAAGAGCTCATAACAGTGAGGAGGAAACTGGTCTTGCAAGGCGTGTCAGGCCATAAAAACTGTGAACAATGCACTGCCCTGGGGGGGGGGGGGGGTTGTTATCACTGGCCCCAGGACAGATCATCCAATATGGCCTGGGCACTCCCAACACCTGGGGGCCTTCTTGTAAGCCCACGAAAGGGGGCGAAACCATATCTGCAAGACAAAGACCCCAGAAGGTTATAAAGAGTGAAGCCCTCTGCGTGTCTCTTCACTCTGATTTGGAAATTATTCCCGGAGTCCACTAGTGTTAATAAACGGGGTCCCTCCCTTTCTCTAGGAAGCGTGCTTGGTATTTGTTTGGTCTTCTGGAACATTTGGTTCCCTGACCGGGAAGCTAACCGCGTTTGGCTCTTGCCTCCGGTGAGTGGACGGGGTTTGGGGCCCGGGGGCGCAGGACAGGCCTCCGGAAGGTGCACGCTGCTGATTTTAGCAGAATTGAACCGAGGGGAGGAAGGGGGGGTACTCCAGGCACTCCAAACCTCAGCCCAGGACCCAGGCAGCATCTAGAGAAAGTGGACGGACATCTCTGGACCTGTCGACAGAATCGGTAAGGTAGGGGCTCCAGTCAGTCAGGCCCACTCCAAGTAAGTGGAAGTGGGAGCTTGATCACCTCCCTGGAAGTCATAGGACTTCGTCAGGTAAATCAGGAATCAGGACTCCGGAGGTGAGTGAATTCGGATTCGATTAAGGAATTATGGGTTCATTCTTCTGTTTGTTTGTGTGTGGGACTAGCCAATTTGCTACCAAGAAGGGGGGCTGGACACAGTCTTAACTCCTCCGGTAGGTTCTCACTGAGACGTGGGTTGAGAATTCTGTTCTGGGGTGTGGGTGCCGGGAGTGCCCCATGCCCATCTGGGGAGTTGGGCATTATCTGCTCAGCTCCAGTCTGGGCTAGTCTACTGAGAGAGTGTGAGTACGGATGTTTGTCTGTCTTGACATAATTATCTGCTGATTAAATTGGCCTGTATGAAAGTGAAAGCTACTTTGATCTTCTGTTTGCTCATTTGGTTAAAACATTTGATTTACTGAAGGCTGAACCTGTGATGGTCTGCAAAAGTCTCAAGCAGCGCTGTTGAGTTAGTTTTTTCAGAGACGTTTGCTCTCTTATCACGGAGGGATAGTTGATAAAAATTTCTATCTATGTTTATGTACTAGGGGGCTTTGGTTTTCTCTGTGATTCTGCTGTGTTAGGTTGAAATTTTGGAATTCTGGGGTAGATTTAAAGGTATTTGCAGCTTTTCTTGTCTCTTTTGGCTGGCTGAGGCAGGGCTCACAGCTCGGAAGGGTGG